>NC_045775.1:44720788-45087621 GCF_008692025.1 Phocoena sinus
CCCTTTATTGTTTCTTTATATTTTATTGATCTATAGTTAATTTACGTTATTATATCAGTTTCAGAGGTACAACATGGTGATTCATAAATGTTTAGGTTCTTCTCCATTTATACTTATTATAAAAGAGTGGCTCTATTCCTCATGTTATACAGTACGTCACTGTAGATTATTGATTTTATACATAGTGGATTCTTCCTCAGAATCTCCTACCACTGTTTTGCTCCTCCACCCTGTCTCTCCCTGCTGGTAACCACTAGTGTGTTCTTTAATCTGTGAGTCTGTTGTGTTGTTGTTGTTGTATTCAGTTGTTTAAATGCCACGTGTAAATGATATCATACCAGGCTTGTTTTCTCTGAGACTTACACTACTAGGCATGAAACCCTCCAAGTCCATCCATGTTCTTGCAAATGGCAAAATTTCATTTTTTTTGAAGTCACCATAAAGAATCATTTTTTATCCAGTAACCTATTGACGAGCACTTAGTTTGACTCTATATCTTGTCTATGGCAAATAACACTGTTTTGAACTTTGGGGTGCAGTTATTCTTTTGAAATAGTGTTTTTGTTTTCTTCTGATATATACCCGAGTGAAATTGCTGGATATTATGGTAGTTCTATTCTTAGTTTTTTGTGGAACCTCCATTCTGCTTTCCACAGTAGCTGCACTAATTCACGTTCACATCAACAGTGTACAAGAGTTTCCTTTTCTCCACATCCTCACTAATCTTTGTTATTTGTGATCTTTTTGATGACAGCCATTCTGACACGAGTGAGGTGATATCTCACAGTTTTGATTTGTATTTTACTGCTGATTAGCTATGTATAGCATCTTTGTGAGTTCTGGCTGTCTATCTGTATTTTTTCCTTGGAAAATGTCTATTTAGGTCTCACTTTTTAAAAAAAGATTTTGGGTGTTTTTTTGATATTGAGTTGTATGTGCTGTTTCTATATTTTAGATATTAACACTTCATTGGTCCCCTTTTTGTGTTAACGTCTTATCATGTGCAAATATTTTTGCTCTTTCAGCATGTTGTCTTTCATATTGTCTTTGGTTTCCTTTGCTATGCAAAATGTTTTAAGTTTAGTGAAGTCCCATTTGTTTATTTTTGGCTTTGTTTCATTTGCCTTAGTAGACTGCACCTAAAACTGTTGGTATCATTTATGTTGAAGAATGTTCTATATTTTCCTCTAGGAGTTTTATGGTATCTGGTCTTACATTTAGGTCTTTTTTCAGTTTTGCGTTTATTTTATATATGGTGTGCTAAAATACTCTAATTTCATTCTTTTCCATGTAGCTGATCCGTTTTCCCAGTACCACTTATTGAAGAGACAGTTTTTTCCCCATATTGCCTGCTTTGTCATAAATCAATTAAATATAAGTGTGTGGGTTTATTTCTGGGATCTCTATTCTATTCCAGTGATCTTTATGTCTGTTTTTGCTCCAGTACTATTCTCTTTTTTTTTTTTTTTTGTGGTATGTGGGCCTCTCACTGTTGTGGCCTCTCCCGTTGCAGAGCACAGGCTCGGGACGCGCAGGCTCAGCGGCCATAGCTCACGGGCTTAGCCGCTCCGCGGCATGTGGAATCTTCACATACCGGGGCACGAACCCGTGTCCCCTGCATCGGCAGGCAGACTCTTCACCACTCCGCCACCAGGGAAGCCCAGTACTATTCTCTTTGATTAATGTAGCTTTGTAGTATAGTCTGAAGTCAAGGTGCGTGATGCCTTCAGCTCTGTTCTTTCTCAAGATTGTTTTGGCTATTTGTGGTCTTTGTGTTTCTACAGGAATTTTAAAATTATTTTTTCAAGTTCTGTGAAAATGCTTTGGTATTCTGATAGGGATTGCATTAAATCTGTAGATTGTCTTTGGTAGTATGGTTATTTTAACAGTATTAATTCTTCCAGTCCATGCACCTGCTATAGTTTCCCATCTTTTTCTGTTGCCTTGTCTTCAACTTCCTTCTTTCACCAATGGCTGATAGATTTCTGAGTACATGTCTTTTACCTGCTTAGGTGTGTTTGTTCCTAGGTATCTTATTCTTTTTGGTGTAATTGCATATGGTATTGTTTTCTTAATTTTTCTTTCTGACATGTTTGAGTTTTGTTTTTTCTTCTTTTTCTAATTCCTTCAGGTGTAATGTTAAGTTGTTTATTTGATATTTTTCTTGTTTCCTAAGCATAAGCTTGTATCACTATAACTTCCCCCTGTGAACTGCATTGGCTGTGTCCTATAGGTTTTGGACCATTGTGTGTTCATTTTCATTTCTCTCTGGGTATTTTTAGAATCCCTAAATAATTTCTTCAGTGTTCCTTTCTTCCCCTTTTATTCCCTTCATCTGTGATGTGAGGACTATCTTTAATATTATGTTTGGATTTCTTTCAGTTTGTGTGTGTGTGTGTGTGTGTGTGTGTGTGTGTGTGAGATTATTTTAAGTTGCTGAGCTCTTAATTTCAAATGGACATTAACAACCCTGCATTTTTACTCTCCTCCCCCACAGTTACTGAATTTGACCTTATATTTTACATCTGCTTGTTTTGTGTGTCCCTTAACTTATTGTGAATATAGATGATTTTATTAGTGTTTTCTTTCATCCTTCCTACTAGCTGTGTACATGGTTGATTTACTACCTTTACTACCTTTATTGAATATTTACCTTAACCAATGAGGTTTTTCCTTTAGTAAGTTTGCTTTCCTAATGTTTATGATTCAGTCAAGGCCTTTTCTTTTTCACTTAGAATAGCCCCTTTAAGATCTCTCATAAAGCTCGTTTGGCGATTCTGAGGTGTTAGTTTTGTTTTAGAAACTTTAGATCTCTCCATCAAATTTGAAGGAGAGCCTTTCTCGGTAGAGTATTTTTGGTTATAGGATTTTCCCTTTCATGAGTTTGAATATACCATGCCACTCCCTTCTGGCATGCAGAGGTTATCCTGAAAAGTCAGCTGATAACTTTATGCAAGTTCCCATGTTTGTAACTTGACGCTTTTCCCTTGCTCCTTTTAATAGTGTCTTTTTATCTTTATTTTTCTGCTATTTTAATTACAATGAGTCTTGGTATGGTCCTCTTTGGGTTGATCCTGTTTTGGCCTTACTGTGTTTACTGGACATGAATGTCTGTTTTCTTTCCTAGGTTAGGGAAGTTTTCAGCTTTTATGCCTCCAGGTATGTTCTACACTGCTTTCTCCTTCCTTTTTGCTTCTGGGACCAGTATAATGCAAATGTTAGTACACTTGATGTTGTTTCACAAGTCTGTTCAACTTTCCTCATTTCATTTTATTCTGTTGTTTTACTGTTCATCTTCAGTGATGGACAGTACTCTGTCCTTTAGTTTTTTGATCCATCCCTCTGTATCCTTGAGTCTACAGTAGTTTCCTTTAAGTGTAATTTTCATTTCATTTATTGTACTCCTCATCTCTGTTTGGTTGTTCTTAGGAGTCTAACTCTTTTAAAAAGCTTCTAACTTCTTGCTCTGGTCGTCCATTCTTCTCCTGAGTTCTTTGATCATCTTTACAGTCCTTACCTTGAACTCTTTCTTGAGTAGATTGGCTATCTCCACTTAACTTAGATCTTCTTCTGGGTTCTCATCTTGTTCCTTCATTTGGATCGTGTTTCTGTGTCATGTCATTTTTCTTAACTTGCTGTTTTTATTGCTATGTATGTAGTAGGTTCGTTACATTTCCTGACCTTGGAGAAGTGTCCTTTTGTAGGAGAGGTCCTATGTGTCCCAGCAGCCCACTGTCCCCTGGTCACTAGAACTATATGTTCTAGGTGTACCCCCTATGTGGGCTGCTTGCGCTCTTCTGTTGTGGTGGGCTGACTACTGTGGGTGGTCTGGTAGGCTTGGCTGCCCCCAGAGTGATTGTTTGCCAGGCTCTGCCTTGTATGGAGGCTGTCTGTGCTGCTTGCTGGGACGAAATCATAAGGCAGCTGACTGCACAACGCTGGGAGACATCAAATCTAGTGCTGGTTCACTTATGGGTAGAGTTGCAGTTCAGGTGATATCAGGGCTAGTGCCCAGTCACTGGTCCTGGGGCTATGCTGGCTACTGGGAGGAAGACACAGGTCCTGAGTTCTGGCTGCAGGGACCCTGGATTCTCAGAGTTGGTGTTGGATCACTGTACCTGACACAGCTATCTTCAGGGTCTGGGGTATCCCTAATCTTGTGTTGGCATTCTGATGGTCAGGGTCAGGATCCAGCTGAGTCCCTGGCTGTTTCTGGCCTGCAAGTGAGTGGCCTGGTTACATAGACTGCTGGGCTGTGGTATTCCTGGAGCTGGTGCATGACTGTTGGTGTATGTGGCTGATCCCACTGCTAGAGCAGGTTTGCTGTTGGGTAGGTCCAAGCTCCATCCAGTCCCTGTGCAGTAAGTAATCACCTGAAGACAGTTGAGGCTGATTCCAAGGCCAGAGCTGGCTCACTTGTTGGAGTGGCCAGGGATTCTGAGGCTGGTGCCTGCCCACTGGTGGGTGGAGTTGGGATCCAGGGTCTCTGTCTGAGGGGTCTTGGATCTAGTGCCTGTGCACTGACGTGTGGAGGCTGGTCCTGGGGCTTCTGGTGGCTGGGCCATGTCCAGGGGCAGCTGTGCGTTGAGAGAGACTGAAGACACCTGTTGGCTGGTGGGTGTAGCTGTGCCCCTGCTCAGTTAGCTGCTCGGCCTGCAGCCCCCTAGTGCTGTGTCTATAGTCTGGTGGAAATTGGCGGGGCTCGGTCCTGAGGCTGATAAGCTAGAGGGAAGATTCTGAAATTATGCTTGCTGCTACCAGTGGCCACGAGGTAGAAGGAGCTCCCCAAAATGGATGCTGCCAGTGTCTATGTCCCTGAGAGTGTGCTGTAGTTGCCTCTTGCCTCTCTGGGAGACTCTCCAAGATCAGGAGGTAGGTATGACCCAGGATGCTTTCAAATTCCTGCTTATGTTCTGATTCTCGGATCATGTGGGATTTTGTGAGCATCCTTTAAGAGTAGAATCTCTATTTCCCACAACCCTCTGGCTCCCTGGAAAATAAGCACTACTGGTCTTCAAAGCCCAACTTTCTAGGGACTCTTATTCCCAGCACAGGATCCCTGGGCTTGGGAGCCTGATGTTGGGTTCATACCCCTTGCTACCAGGGAGCACCTCTGAAATTGTAATTATTCTCCCATGTGTCGGCCACACACCTGGTGGTATGGGTCTTGAGTATATTGAGACTTTTCCCCTTCCTTCCTGTCTTGTCGTGGTGTCTTCCTTATGTCTTTAGCTGTAACACATCTTTTATGGTAGGTCCCGGCCTTTTTCATCAATTGCTGTTCTGTAAACAGTTGTGACTTTGGTGTGCCCATGAGAGGCATGAAGCTCTGGGTGTTTGAATGCTACCATCTTGAACAATCTCTCCACTTCATTCTTAAATCATATTATTTAATTTTTCTTAGTATCTTATTTGATTCACGACAGTTGGAAATTTATTATCACTCATGTTTACTTCTGCTGTTTTAAAAAATTGAATAGTGCATTCATTCATTTTGAAATGGAGATAGTGACCTGTGAATTTCCATACCTCAAAAATCAAGGATAGGACAAAAGGATTTTCTACCTGTGTTACCCTCAAACTCTGCACCCGACCCCAGCCTGGGGATTAACCTCTTGCACCCATGCTCACCTTCTGTTATGGGACCGTTAACCATCATTCCATCTGTATGTGTGTTGACAAAGTGAACTATAGTCTTTCCAGTTTTTGTTTTATGGTTTTTGTTTTATGGAACAGTCCTACTATGAATATACATTTACTGGTCTGCTGAAGTTCATATATAAACCTGTCAAGCACATTACCGGAATTGGAATTGCTTGTATATACACTTTGATAAATTTTAGAGAAAATGGTAGAACAGAAGTAAATTGTATTTCAAATCCCACCATATTCTCACACCATGAAAACCCTTCCCTTTTTAATATATTTGTGTGTAGTTTATCGTTATGCCCATAGTATATTTCGCAGAGATGGGTAAGTGTTATGTTTCTTGCTAGCACATTTACCGTATTGTTCAGTCAGGTTTTTAGTGGTTTTAGCATCATCATATTTCCCTGAGCTCGCAAATACAGGAGCTTCTCTCACACTGTCTTTTACGCTCTGCTGTTTTATATTGCCCTACTAATTCTCATTCCTGGTTTTTCTTTATGTTCTTCATCAACCTGGATACGTTATACTATTTCCTCCCTTATCCAAGACCAATGGAATAGAATAGAGCACCCACAAATAAACCCTGATATATGGCCAAATGATTTTTGACAAGTTGCCAAGACTTTTAAAAGTAGGAAGGATAGTATTTTCAACAAATGGTACTGAGAGGTCTTGTTGTCAACATGCAAAAGAAGGAAGATGGACCCTTACCTAACATCATAGGCAAAAATTAATGAAAATGTATTAAGAAACTAAATATTTGGCCTAATAAAATAAAAAGTCTTTGAAGAAGACACACGACCAGAGCTTCATGACATTGGAGTTGGCAGTGTTTCCTCAATATGAAATGAAGGAATAACAAATGCACAGCTAACAAAAAAATAAACAATTTTCAGTACATAACTTTTTAAAAACATGTGTATCAAAGAAATGGAAACAGAGTAAAATGGCAACCCACAAGATGGGAGAAAATATTTGAAAGCCATATATCTGACAAGAGATACCTATTCAGAATATACAGAGAACTCCTACAACTCAACAAAAAGCAAACATCCTGATTCAAAAATGGATAAAAGACTTGAACAGATGGTTCTTCAAAAAGATGTACAAATGACTAAGCACTTGAAAAGATGCTGCATATCACTAAATGCATGTTTATATATTTGTGTGCATGCATTTGCACACAAACACACACACAAGCAGAAAACAAGTACTGGTGAAGATGTGAGGGAGTTGGAAACATTGTGCTATGTCAGTGGGAATGTAGAATGATACAGCTGCTTTGCAAAACAGTATGGCAATTTTTCAGATATTGAAAAATAGAATTACTACATGATCCAGGAATTGTACTATGTGGTGTACCCAAAGGAATTGAAATCAGGGTCTTAAAGAAATATTTTTACTCCAATGTTTGTAGCAGTAATAATCACAGTAGCTAAAATATGAAAGCAACCTAAGTGTTCATCCACTAATTCCTGGATAAACAAAATGTGGTATACCCATATAATACAATATTATTCAGTCTTAAGAAGGAAAAGATCTAGGAATATGCTACAACATGGAGGGATCTTGAGGAAATTTAGCTACCAAAAATGCCATTTTTGTGACATTCAATGAGTCATAACAATACAACTACTTATTTCAACTATATGGGGTACTTATTATAGTCAAAACCATAGAAATTGAGAGGGTAATGATGCTTTTCATGTGGTTATGGAACAAAAAGGAAAGTTATGTTTAAAGGATATTGAGTTACAGTTTTAAAAGATAGAAAAGCATTAGAAAGTAAATGGTGATATTGGTTGCCCAATAATATGAATATATTTAATAACACTGAACAGTACACTTTATAATAATTAACATGCCGTATTTTATGTTATTTGATTTTACCAACATACAAAATTGGGAAAGAATGTAATATCAGGAAAGGGAGTGGACCTGGGATGGAGCAGAGAGTAGTCAGAAGGGTGAGACACTGCATATTTTGAAGAAGAAGAAGCGAGAGTCTTCATTGGCCAGAAGAGAATTTATAAAAAAATTAAAAATTACTCTGAGGGTGTATTAAATAGATATCTATGGGTGTACTGCTATCTCCCGTGAGTTATCTTAAAGAGTCTTTAATAAAGTCCATAAGGCTTGCTGAGGATTTTTTAAAAACTGGATTCCCTAGGAGATAATTAGAGGGTGGTACTTAAGTCTATGTCTAGGTTGACAGATTTTGCAGGGAAGACGAACCTGAGAACAGTGGAAGTCCTGAGAGTGTAAGTACATGGAAATTAGAAAAAAGATAGTAAAGGGAATTAGGAAAACTTTGGACTTTGAAGGTCATGGATTACTGAGTCAGACCTTTGATATCTAAGAGTTATATATGCAGTTGCTATTTGGATTACTTGTTGATACAGGTAAGTGGAAAAACTAGAGTTGTTTCTAAGTGTAGGTAAGATATAATGAGAGGATGGAGGTGGAACATAGGGAGGCCCAGAGAAAAGTGGGAAGGTCATATTGGGCCACGATGGTGGTAATATCCCGCAGAACAGATGGTAGAGCAGACTATGGATTCATCTTTCTTATTTCGGTTCCCCACCTCATCCTTAATAATTCTTTGGGAATATTTCATTGCTCTGTGATGCAGGTACAGAATTCGAGTGAGGAGACTACAGCCCTCAGAGTCCAGCTGTCTGAGTCCTCAGTGTGCTTCAAATGATGGAGAACTATTGCTTCTTTATGAGAAGAGTTAGTACCTCATAGTTAATCTAAAGCTGGAGCTTATGCAATATTGATTCCATTTTATATATACTGTTGGCATGGAGGTTCCTCCTTCTCTTTCCTTGACCATTATGAAATGAATCTATATTTCTCAATATTTGGGTATATCAGTTAAATACATTAAGTAAAGGAATCCTTTATATTGCTTCCTGCATAGTTTGCCTCTTTCTTCTTTCTCTTTTACCTTCACTAAATTAGCACAGGGAGAGACCTTGAAATGTTCTAATCAGGAGAGATTAGAACATCATATTTCTAGAGAGGTTGGTTGGACAGAGCAGGGGTCCCATTGAGAATCATAGCTTGTTTCTACTGGAAGTGTACTTGTATAGGGTAGATGCCTCCAGGAAACCTTGAATATTCCAATGTCCCTGCAGGAGTTCATTAAGAGAGGCAGGATCTGGTACCAGATTAGTGTACTGTGACATGTTTGTCAGTCATCTGATGTGAGATTCTCAGAGCCAATCCCATATGTTAGGGATGACTGCAGAGTGATGCAGAACCTGTGAAAGCCTTTGATTGCATGTTAAATATGAAGCTCTGATTTCAGGGAGAATTTTCTTACCTGACTGAATGTCATACTTCTGTGGGTATGAGATTCTGTGTTTTTCCTCTGTTGATGACCACTGCCTGAAAATCATTAGAGGATCATGTCTAGACAGCATTCTTTATTTAATTTCTTAAAGAAGAAAACATGGAAAACATTTTGATCCACTTTCAAATTGTGGATCAAGGGGAATGACATCAGTGAAACTGTCTGAGTAGGGAGCTCTGGCTTGTGTCCATCCCCAGAAACACTGACATAGGTGGTAAAACCTGTCAAAATTATCTTATCAACACATGTAAGTTTTCTTTTCTTTTTGCCATGTAGATTTATCATTCATTGAAACTTTACTTACTACAGGATGTGGAGAATAAACAAGGAAGTAGAAACTATGTTTCCTGATGAGAGAATCACTAAGTCAAATTAGCTGTTTTAGGCTATGTCTTACTCACCTTGACCGTAATTAAACAAACAAACAAACAAAACACTTTGTTTTTTTTGTAAGTCAGTTCTGACATTTCATAGTTAAAGACAAGGTTACAGATACAGACTTAGATTTACCAGAATTGAGTATAATTTTGATTGTACCTGTGTTGAATATATGAGCATGACCTGCTACAAAACTTCATTATACTTATTGCCACAACTGACAAATTCCCTTTTTCCACTTCTGATATGTTGCATGTAAGGAATGCATAGGTCACTAACCCCAGTTGGTCACAGGTAAACTCTGCCACATGGATTACTGCATGTTTTCCTGTTATAAAGACCCTACATTCTCGAGTATCATGCCTGCAGAGTATCTGGGCTCTTCTTTTTTCTGGTTTGATAATCACCTAATTTTATGAGAAATATAAAATTGTATTTGCATATTCTTCAGGTTTTTATTTATCCATTCTCTTTCAAGTCCTAAGTGCAAATATTAAAGTGATTTCCAAGAGCGTGGTAAATAAGACAGCTACCTTTATGCTCCAAAGTTAGCAGTAAAGCATAATACAATTGTAAATGCATTATTGTGTGATTAATATGTAGATACTTACGTAAATGCAATTTTAGTAATGCTTTGTGGAGAGCTTCAGAACGTAGGTATTAGAAGAAAAAGAAGGAGCTCCTGAAACAATCAGGAAATTATAGAGAAGTCTTTGTTTCTATAATTATCCATCTGAAATAATGTATTTTCTCAGAAATAAACTAGGCATAAAATTGTAGGAAAAAGCTACATAAAATGAAACAACGTGTGCGATGGCCATACAAGGAAAATAATATTCTCAGAGAATAATGAACAGTGTGGAATTCAGCAGAAGGGTAATACAGATTCAGAGAGTAAATCTTTGGAGAGCCTAATTATGAGTTCCTCATATTTCATCTTTGGAGAGCCGGTAGTCATTTGAAATATGATGTTATACGGTGACATTAACATACTCAAATACTTTCTTTTAGAATGACCACTTAGAACCAGAATAAATGAAACACAAAATTATGTTTTTGTTGATTTTTAAAAACCTCAGGTGAGTGTTGATAATTTAAAAATACATGATGTCTTGAGTAAAGTTGCCTGGAATTTGAGATCTGTAAAAAAGCATTTCTTTTCTGTAATGCTAGGATGCTAATTGGATATTTTTGCAAGAAAGAGATTTCAGGATGCAAATCTCGTGTCTCTAAGGTGGAAAGTCAGTTCATGGTGGAACCTTCTATTAAACCTGTGTGAGTGGAGAAATATTTCTTTGGAAGTAAGAGGTCACGAATCCGCTTTTAATAAAGTTAGTGGTTTAAAGTATACAAAATGAGCAAAATGGCTACTTCTGAACATTACGAAAAAAATAATATAGTTTTTCTGCATTTATATTATAAAGCTGATGTAAAATATCAAAAATTCTTTATTTTGAAAGACAATATAATCAATTTGAAATAATTTATATATTGAACCTGTGGTACGCACACACAATAAAATTAATTAAAAAAAATTTTTGCATTTAAAAAATATTTTCAAGTGTAGTTGATTTACAATTTTGTGGGTTTTTTTAATACATGTTTATTGGAATATAATTGCTTTATAACATTGTGTTAGTTTCTGCTTTAAAACAAAGTGAATCAGCTCTATGTATACATATATTCCCCATATTCCCTGCTCTTGAGCCTCCCTCCACCTTCCCTATCCCACCCCTCTGGGGGGACACAAAGCACCGAGCGGATCTCCCTATACTATGCGGCAGCTTACCACTAGCTATTTTACATTTGGTAGTGTATATATGTCTGTGCTGCTCTCTCACTACGTCCCCATCTCCCCTTCCCCACCGTGTCCTTAAGTCCGTTCTCTAAATCTGTGTCTTTAGTCCTGCCCTGTCACTAGGTTCCTCAGTACCATTTTTCTAGATTCCATATATATGTGTTAGCGTACGGTATTTATTTGTCTCTTTCTGACTCACTTCACTCTGTATGACAGAGTCTAGGTCCAACCACCTCACTACAAATAACTCAATTTTGTTCCATTTTATGGCTGAGTAATACTCCATTGTATATATGCGCCACATCTGTCAAAGGACATTTGGGTTGCTTCTATGTCCTGGCTATTGTAAATAGTGCTACAGTGAACATTGTGGTACATGTATCTTTTTGAATTATGGTTTTCTCCGGGTATATGCCCAGTAGTGGGATTGCTGGGTCATATGGTAGTTCTATTTGTAGTTTTTAAGGAACCCCCATACTGTTCTCCATAGTGGTTGTGCCAGTTTACATTCCCATCAACAGTGCAGGAGGGTTCCCTTCTCTCCACACCCCCTCCAGCATTTGTTAATTGTAGATTTTTTTAATGATGGCCGTTCTGATCAGTGTGAAGTGGTAACTCATTGTAATTTGGATTTGCATTTCTCTAATAATTAGTGATGATGAACATCTTTTCATGTGCCTATTGGCTATCTGTATGTCTTCTTTGGGGAAATGTTTCTTTAGGTTTTCTACCGACTTTTTCCATTGAGTTATTTGTTATTTTGTTATTGAGTTGTATGAGCTGTTTGTATATTTTGGAAATTAAGCCCTTGTCAGTCTCATCATTTGCTAATATTTTCTCCCAGTACATAAGTTGTATTTTCATTTTGATTATGGTTTCCTTTGCTGTGAAAATCTTATAAGTTTGATTAGCTCCTCTTTCTTTTTTGCTTTTACAGTAAGTCCCCTACATATGAACAAGTTCTGTTCCAAGAGTGCGTTTGTAAGTCCAATTTGTTTGTAAGTCCAATAAAGTTAACCTAGGTACCCAACTTACACAGTGGGCTATATGTTACTGTACTATAAGAGGTTCATAATACTTTTCACACAAACAATACATAAAAAGCAAACACAAAAATAAAGAAAACATTTTTAATCTTACAGTACAGTAACTTGAAAAGTACGGTAATACAGTACAACAGCTGGGATACTTGGGCTGGCATCGAGGGAACAGGGAAAAAGTTACTGATTGGAGGAGGGAGAGGAGGTAGGAGATGGTAGAAGTGAAGGATTATCAGCAGTAGGAGACAGAGGACAAGCTGCCATTTCACTCATGCCTGACGGTGATGGCACAGGTTCTGGTTCCTTGCTGGATTTAATTCTATCTACCCTCTTGAAAAAATGATCCATTGATGTCTGTGTAGTAGCTCTTTTTTTCTCATCATAGATGACAAGGTAGCACTGGATTGCATTCTGAATGGTTGCTGCAACTTTGGGTACCATTTTATGTTCGGGTCCTGTGCCTCAAAAACTAACAGTGCGTCCTCAAATAAAGAAGATTCCCTTGCCATTTTCTGTGTCGTGAATCTCTTCAGTTCTTCAGTTACTTCTTCTTCCTCCTGTCCCTCTTCATCCTTTCTCTGGGGCTCCAATTCCATCACGTCTTCTTTAGTAAGCTCCTCATGTTGCACAGCAAGGTGTTCAATGAAAGCGTCCTCTTGCAGATTTAACTCCAGCTTCTCGCTGAGGGTCACTATGTTGGGGAAGACGTCTTCGGACTTCTCATCTACCTTCTCAAATCCATAAAAATCATGAACACACTGTGGGAAAGCTTCTTCCAAACCCCATTCATGGTGACCGCCATACCCTCACACCAAGCAAAGTCAATGTTTTTTATGGCCTTGTAGATCTTATAGTTCTTCCAAAATTGTGCCTAGGTTGTTCCTGATTTGTCACTTACCTTTACTGCCTGACAAAAAGTGTGACATAAATAATATTTCTTGAAAGTTGCTATAACTCCTTGGTCCGCAGGTTGGATGAGCAACGTAGCATTCGGTAGCAGATGCACTACTTTGACGTTGGGATGAAAGTCATCCATGGATGGGGGGTGGCGCAGAGCATTGTTGAGCAGCAAAAGAATGTTTTGCTGGGACGTCCTTCTCCAAGCAGTATTTCTCTACCTCTGGGATAAACTGGTGGAAAAACCAGTCCTGGGAAATGGCCTGTGTATTCCAGGCTTTGGGGTTACGCTTCCACACAACAGGAAGAGAGCCCTTGGCTATGTTTTAAGGGTTTTTGGGTTCTCTGAATGATAAACTAAAAGAGGCTTCAGCTTCATATCACCGGAAGCATTGCCACCAAACAACAGACTATCCTTTGCTTCTTTATAGCCCAGCATCAACTTCTCCTCCTTACAGATGTAATTTTGGTCTGGCGTCCTCTTCCAGTACTGTTGTGTCTCATCGACATTAAAAACATGCTTCGGTAAATACACACCATCATCAATAATTTCTCAAAAGTGTTTCATGCAGTTCCTGGACAGCTATGCTATCTGCATTTGCTGCCTCTCCACTTACTTTTACATTGTGGAGTTTGGCTCTAGCCTTGAACTGATGAAACCAGCCATGGCTGGCATTAAAAAATGTGCCCTCTGATTCTTTGTCGTGTTTCTTCAAGTCTTCATAAAGGCCTTTTAGCTTTCTCTTGAATCAGTATAAGCTGAGCAGGATGTTGATCCTACATCCATACACTGAGAAGTTTTTCTGCATCTCCATCACTTTTCCATGTTTCTTCGATATTTTGTCAAAATCATCGGCACGGCAGACTTCACATGTTCCATGATCTTGTCCTTGTTCTTTAGAATCGTGTCAATGGTTGAATGATTCATGTTATAAGAATGAGCGGGGGGCTTCCCTGGTGGCGCAGTGGTTGAGAGTCTGCCTGCCGATGCAGGGGATGCGGGTTCGTGCCCCAGTACGGGAGGATCCCTACATGCCGCGGAGTGGCTGGGCCCGTGAGCCGTGGTCGCTGAGCCTGCGCATCCGGAGCCTGTCCTCCGTAACGGGAGAGGCCACAGCAGTGAGAGGCCCACGTGCCGCAAAAAAAAAAAAAAAAAAAACCCAAGAATGAGCGATGTCTAACATCTATTTGCCTCGCTCCACTTTCTCAATTATTTTCACTTTTGTTTCCATCATTATCGCGTGGCGCTTCTTAGCAGTACCTGCTACATCATTGTTGCTTTTACGCTTTCCTCCAGACATCTTGGGCTTGAAATAAAGGTACTGTACTACTGTACTCTACACAGTACTGTAAACTACACAAAAGAACAACCACTTATAGAGGATGCACACACATGACAATTTATGCCAGCCAGACACGTGAGCTAACTTACATGATTGCACATGCGAATGGACGTTTGCATCTTTGAAAGTTTGCAACTTGAAGGTTCATATGTAGGTGACTTACTGTATTTGTACTGCCCTACGAGATCTACCTAGGAAAACTTTGGTATGATTTATGTCAGAGAATGTTTTGCTTATGTTCTCTTCTAGGAGTTTTAAGGTTTCCTATCTTACATTTAAGCATATAAGCCGTTTTGAGTTTATTGTTGTGTATGGTGTGAGGGTATGTTCTGACTTCACTGATTTGCATATGGCTGTCCAACTTTCAAAACACCACTTGCTGAGGAGACTGTCTTTTCCCCATTGTATATTCTTGCCTCCTTTGTCGAAGGTTAATTGACCATAGGTGTGTGGGTTTATTTCTGGGCTCTCTATTCTAGTCCATTGATCCATATATCTCCTTCTGTGCCAATACCTTGCGGTTTTACTTACTGTAACTTTGTAGTATTGTCTGAAGTCAGGGAGGGTTATGCCTCCTGCTTTGTTCTTTTTCCTCAGGATTGTGTTGACAGTTCTGGATTTTTTGATTCCATATACATTTTAGGATTATTTGCTCTTGTTCTGGGGAAAATGTCATGGGGAATTTGATAGAGATCACATTAAACCTGTAGATTGCCCTGGGTAGTATGGCCATTTTAACACTATTATATCTTGCTGTCCAAGAATGTGGGATGTCTTTCCATTTCTTTGAATCATCTTCAGTTTACTTTACTAATGTTTTGTAGTTCTCAGCATATAAGTCTTTCACCTCCTTGGTGAGGTTTACTCCTAATTAAGTGTTGTTTTTTTTTCGATGCCATTTTAAAAGGGATTGCTTGTTTATGTCGCTTCCTGATATTTCATTGTTAGTGTAAAGAAATGCAACCAGGGACTTTCCTGGTGGCTCCATGGTTGAGAATCCACCTGCTAATACAGGGGACATGGGTTCGAGCCCTGGTCCAGGAAGATCCCACATGCTGTAGAGCAACTAAACCTGTGCACCACAACTACTTAACCTGCACTCTAGAGCCCGTGAGCCATAACTACTGAGCCCGTGTGCCACAACTACTGAAGCCCGCCTGCCTAGAGCCTGTGCTCTGCAACAAGAGAAGCCACTGCAATGAGAAGCCTGCACACTGCAAGGAAGAGGAGCCCCCACTGGCCACAACTAGAGAAAGCTCGTGCACAGCAATGAAGGCCCAATGCAGCCAAAATAAATTTTAAAAAAAAGAAAGAAATGCAACCAATTTATGTATGTTAATCTTGTATCCTGCTACTTTGCTGAATTCGTTTATCAGTTCTAGTTGTTTTTGTATGGAATTCTTAGGGTTTCCTTTATATGTATTATCATGTAATCTGCATATAGTGTCAATTTTACCTCTTCCCTTTCAATCTGGTTAGAATTTATTTCTTTTTCTTGTCTGACTGTTGTGACTAGGACTTCCAATACTGTGTTGAAGAGAAAAGGTGAGAGTGGGCATACTTGTCTTGTTCCAGATTATAGCAAGAACGATTTCAGCTTATGAACATTATATTGGCTGTAGGTTTGTCATAAATAGCTTTTCTTATGTTGAGATATGTTCCCTCTATACTAAGCGTTTTTTACCATGAATAGCTGTTGAAGTTTTTCAAATGCTTTTTTTGGCCTCTATTGAGATGATCATTTGTTTTTTTGTTTTTACTTTGTTGATGGGGTGTATCACTTTGATTGATTTGCATATTTTGAAACAACTTTGTGACACTGGGGTGAATCAAATTTGATCATGGTGTATGATCTTGTCATGTATTGTCAGATTCGGTTTCTTAATATTCTGTTGAGAATTTTTGCATCTATATTTATCAAAGATATTGGCCTGTAATTTTCTTTTTTGGTAGTGTCTTTCTCTGTGTTTTTTTTTAAGTCTTTATTGAATTTGTTACAATATTGCTTCTGTTTTATGTTTTGGTTTCTTGTTTGTGAGGTTTATGGGATCTTAGCTCCCTGACCAGGGATTGAACCCGCACCCCCTGCACTGGAAGGCAAAATCTTAACTGCTGGACTGCGAGAAAAGTCCCCATCTGTTTTTGTTTGTTTGTTAATAAATTTATTTATTTTTGGCTGCATTGGGTGTCCGTTGCTGTGCGTGGGCTTTCTCTAGTTGCGGCAAGCGAGGGCTACTCTTCGTTGTGGTGCATGGGCTTCTCATTTTGGTGGCTTCTCTTGTTGCCGAGCATGGGCTCTAGGCACACGGTCTTCAGTAGGTGTGGCTCTCAGGCTCAGTAGTTGTGGCTCCCGTGCTCAAGAGCACAGGCTCAGTAGTTGTGGTGCACAGGCTTAGTTGCTAACCAGCGTATGGGATCTTCACAGACCAGGGCTCGAACCCGTGTATCCTGCATTGGGAGGCAGATTCTTAACCACTGTGCCATCAAGGAAGTCCTCCCCCCATATGGTTTTTTGGTTTTTTTTTTTTTTTTTTGCGGTACGCGGGCCTCTCACTGTTGTGGCCTCTACCGTTGCGGAGCACAGGCTCCGGACACACAGGCTCAGCGGCCATGGCTCACGGGCCCAGTCGCTCCACGGCATGTGGGATCTTCCTGGACCGGGGCACGAACCCGTGTCCGCTGCATCGGCAGGCGGACTCTCAACCACTGCGCCACCAGGGAAGCCCACCCCATATGGTTTTGATAGCAGGGTGATGATAACTTCATAGAATGTCTTTGGAAGTACTCCTTACTCTTCAATCTTTTGGAAGAGTTTGAGAAGAATCAGTGTAAGTTCTTCTTTGTATATTTGGTAGAATTTGCCTGTGAAACCATCTGATCCTGGACTTTTGTTGGTAGGGAGTTTTTTAAAATTACAGATTCTATTTCATTTTTAGTGATCAGTCTGTTCAAGTTATCTATTTCTTCTTGATTCAGTTTTTGTTGGCTGTAAGGAAACAACATACATTTTTAGATTATGTTAGCACATAAATATTTGCCATGTATTAGACCACAAGAAAGCAAAGAAAAAAGTATTAAAATATTTTTGCATATAGAAAAAGCACTGAAATATTATTTAAGAAATTGGGATAATAATACTAATTATAATAATGACAAACTGTTCTAAACTTAAAGACTACTTTATCTAAGATGCATACTATATGCTAATTGTTTTATTGTTTTTAAATCCATGGAATGTATTCTCCTTTTTAATTCTTTTATTTTACCTGTATATTGTTAAAAACAATTTAGTTGCACATAATATAAAAAATTACACTTTAATAGGAGATATTAATCCATTTACATTTAGTATAGTACTGAAAATACTTAGGTTTAGAGTTACCATGTTATTGTGTGCTCTCTTTTATTTATTTATTTTTTTAATGATTTAATTTTGCTTTTTTAAAAATAATTTATCTATTTTTAATGTATTTATTGGAGTGTAATTGCTTTACAACGGTGTGTTAGTTTCTGCTTTATAACAAAGTAAATCAGCTATACATATACATATATCCTCATATCTCCTCCTTCTTGTGTCTCCCTCCCACCCTCCCTGTCCCACCTCTGTAGGTGGTGACAAAGCACCAAGATGATCTCCCTGTGCTATGCGGCTGTTTCCCACCACCTATCTATTTTACATTTGGTAGTATATATAAGTCCATGCCACTCTCTCACTTCATCCCAGCTTACCCTTCCCCCTTCCTGTGTCCTCAAGTCCATTCTCTACGTCTGCATCTTTATTCCTGTCCTGCCCCTAGGTTCTTCACAATCATTTTCTTTTCATTTTTTTTAGATTCCATATATATGTGTTACCATACAGTATTTGTTTTTCTCTTTCTGACTTACTTCATTCTGTATGACAGACTCTAGGTCCATCCACCTCACTACAAATAACACAATTTCATTTCTTTTTATGGCTAAGTAATGCTCCATTGTATATTGAAGATGTGTGACATCTTCTTTATCCATTCATCAGTTGATGGACACTTGGGTGGCTTCCATGTCTGGGCTATTGTAAATAGAGCAGTAATGAACATTGTGGAACATGACTCTTTTTGAATTTTGGTTTCTCAATGTATATGCCCAGTAGCGGGATTGCTGGGTCATATGGTAGTTCTATTTTAGGGAACCTCCATATTGTTCTCCATAGTGGCTGTATCAATTTACATTCCCACCAACAGTGCAAGAGTGTTCCCTTTTCTCTACACCTCTGCAGCATTTATAGTTTGTAGATTTTTTTTTATGATGGCCATTCTTATCTGTGTGAGATGATACCTCATTGTAGTTTTGACTTGCATTTCTCTAATGATTAGTGATGTTGAGCATTCTTTAATGCGTTTGTTGGCAATCTGTATATCTTCTTTGGAGAAACGTCTGTTTAGTTCTTCTGCCCATTTATGGATTGAGTTGTTTGGTATTTTTGATATTGAGCTGCATGAGCTGCTTGTAAAGTTTGGAGATTAATCCTTTGTCAGTTGCTTCATTGGCAAATATTTTCTCCTATTCTGAGTGTTGTCTTTTTGTCTTGTTTTCCTTTTGCTGTGCAAAAGCATTTAAGTTTCATTAGGTCCCATTTTTTAATTTTTGTTTTTATTTCCATTTCTCTAGGAGGTGGGTCAAAAATGATCTTGCTCTGATTGATGTCATAGAGTGTTCTGCTTATGTTTTCCTCTAAGACTTTTATAGTGTCTGGCCTTACATTTAGGTTTTAGTCCATTTTGAGTTTATATTTGTGTATGGTGTTAGGGCGTCTTCTAATTTCATTCTCTTTGTAGCTGCCCAGTTTTCCCAGAACCACTTACTGAAGAGGCTCTCTTTTCTCCATTGTATATTCTTGCCTCCTTTATCAAAAATAAGGTGACCATATGTGCGTGGGTTTATCTCTGGGCTTTCTCTCCTGTTCCATTGATCTATATTTCTGTTTTTGTGCCAGTACTGTACTGTCTTGATTACTGCAGCTTTGTAGTATAGTCTGAAGTCAGGGAGCCTGATACCTCCAGCTCTGTTTTTCTTCTCAAGATTGCTTTGTCTATTTGTGGTCTTCTGTGTTTCCATACAAATTGTGAATTTTTTTGTTCTATTTCTCTGAAAAATGCCATTGGTTGTGTGATAGGGATTGCATTGAACCTGTAGATTGCTTTGGGTAGTATAGTCATTTTCACAATGTTGATTTTTCCAATCCAAGAACATGGTATATCTCTCCAGCTTTTTGTGTCATCTATGATTTTTTTCCATCAGTGTCTTATAGTTTTCTGAGTACAGGTCTTTTGTCTCCTTCAGTAGGTTTATTCCTAGGTATTTTATTCTTTTTGCTGCAGTGGTAAGTGGGAGTGTTTCTGTAATTTCTGTTTCAAATTTTTCTTCTTTAGTGTATAGGAATGAAAGAGATATCTGTGCATTAATGTTGTATCCTTCTACTTTACCAAATGCATTGATTGGCTCCAGTAGTTTTCTGGTAGCCTCTTTAGGATTCTCTAGGTATAGTATCATGTCATCTGCAAACAGTGAGAGCTTAACTTCTTCTTTTCCGATTTGGATTCCTTTTATTTCTTTTTCTTCTCTGATTCCTGTGGCTAAAACTTGCAAAACTGTTTTGAATTTTAGTGGTGAGAGTGGGCAACCTTGTCTTGTTCCTGATCTTGGTGGAAATGGTTTCAGGTTTTCACCATTGAGAATGATGTTGGCTGTGGGTTTGTCATATATGGCCTGTATGGTGTTGAGGAAAGTTCCCTCCATGCCTACTTTCTGGAGGGTTTTTATCACAAATGGGTGTTTAATTTTGTCAAAAGCTTTTTGTCTAGAGCATTTAATCCATTTACATTTAAGGTAATTATCGATATGTATGTTCCTATTATCATTTTCTTAATTGTTTTGAGTTTGTTATTGTAGGTATTTTCCTTCTCTTGTGTTTTTTGCCTAGAGAAGTTCCTTTAGCATTTGTTGTATAACTGGTTTGTTGGTGCTGAATTCTCTTAGATTTTGCTTGTCTGTAAAGGTTTTAATTTCCCCATCAAATCTGAATGAGATCCTTGCTTGGTAAGTAATCCTGGTTGTAGGTTTTTCCCTTTCATCACTTTAAATATGTCCTGCCAATCCCTTCTGGCTTGCAGAGTTTCTGCTGAAAGATCAGCTGTTAGCCTTATGGGGATTCCCTTGTATGTTATTTGTTGTTTTTCCCTTGCTGCTTTTAATATTTTTTCTTTGTATTTAATGTTTGATAGTTTGAGTAATATGTGTCTTGGCATATTTCTCCTTGGATTTATCCTGTGTGGGACTCTGAGTTTCCTGGACTTGATTAACTCTTTCGTTTCCCATATTAGGGAAGTTTTCAACTATTATCTCTTCCAATACTTTCTCAGTCCCTTTCTTTTTCTCTTCTTCTTCTGGGACCCCTATAATTCGAATGTTGTTGCATTTAATGTTGTCCCAGGGGTGTCTCAGATTGTCCTCAATTCTTTTCATTCTTTTTGCTTCACTCTGCTCTGCGATAGTTATTTCCACTATTTTATCTTCCGGGTCATTTATCCATTCTTCTGCCTCAGTCATTCTGGTTTTGTTTCCTTCTGGAAAATTTTTAATTCCATTTATATTTAATTCCATCATTGTTTGCTCGTTTGTTCTTCTGGGTCCTTGTTAAGCGTTTCTTGTATCTTCTCCATTCTAGTTCCAAGATTTGGGATCATCTTTACTATCATTACGCTGAATTCTTTTTCAGGTAGACTGCCTATTTCCCTTCATTTGTTTGGTATGGTGGGTTTTTACCTTGCTCCTTCATCTGCTGTGTGTTTCTCAGTCTTCCCATTTTGCTTAACTTACTGTGTTTGGGGCCTCCTTTTAGCAGGCTGCTGGTTCGTAGTGTCCTGTTGTTTTTGGTGTCTGCCTCCAGTGGCAAAGTTTGGTTCAGTGGGTTGTGTAAGCTTCCTGGTGGAGGGTACTAGTGCCTGTGTTCTGGTGGGTTGGGATGGATCTTGTTTTTCTGGTGGGCAGGTCCACATCTGGTTGTGTGTTTTGGGGTGTCTGTGACCTTATTATGATCTTAGGCAGCCTCTCTGATAATGAGTGGGGCTGTGTTCCTGTCTTGCTAGTTGTTTGCCATAGGGTGTCCACCACAGGAGCTTGTTGGTCTTTGAGGGGAGCTGGGTTTTAGCATTGAGATGGAGATCTCTGGGAGAGCTTTTGCCTTTTGACATTTCATGGCACCGGAGGTCTCTGGTACACCAATGTCCTGAACTTGGCTCTCCCACCTCAGAGGCCCAGGCCAGATACCCGGCTGGAGCACCAAGACCCTTCAGCCACACGGCTGGAGGTGAGAGCAAGAGGTAACTTTCGTACATCTCAAAGACCACCAATGGGATTCACTGACCATTTTCTCTCCAGATGTGAAGAAAACAAAATCCAGTCTTCGGCTTGTCCGCCACTTTGGTAGCCAGCCTCCAAGATGGCCCTAATCATCCCCTAAGTATCTCCCAATCTTCACGCACCTGTGTGGCCCCTCGCACTTGAAAAGTGTTGAGTGTTTAACTATTAAGACATTGCAGAAATGACAAAGTGCAGCTTCTAAAGGTGGGTCATAAAAGACATTGCAGCTTCTGATTTGTTTTCTGCTAGATCGCTCATCCTGGGGTAAGCCAGCTGCCATGTCATGAGGACACTTAAGCAGCCCTAAGGAGAGATCCATGTGGCAAGAAACTGAGGCCTCCAACTGCAGCCACGTTAGTAAGTCATCTCATAAGTCAAAAGATTTAATTTTATTTCTTTTTCATTGCGTTGGGTGTTTGTTGCTGCACAGGGCTTTCTCTAGTTGTGTCGAGCGGTGCTATTCATCATTTTGGTGCACGGGCTTCTCCTTGCAGTGGTTTCTCTTCTTGCGGAGTATGGGCTGTAGGTGCATGGGCTTCAGTATTTGTGTCATGCAGGCTCAATAGTTGTGGCTTGTGGGCTCTAGAGCACAGGGTCAGTAGTTGTGGCACACGGGCTTAGTTGCTCTGCAGCATGTGGGATCTTCCCAGACCAGGGTTTGAACCCCTGTCCCCTGCATTGGCAGGCAAATTCTTATCCACTGTGCCACCAAGGAAGTCCAGTGTGCTCCTTTTTAAACCTAGTCTGTTTTCTTTATTTTCTATCTTAACTATTCTGTATTAAATTAAGAAAATAATACTCCTTTCTACCCCTCCTCTTTGAGTATTATATATGAAGAAGTATGCCTTATTTATTAATCTCAAATTTTCAGATTACTTTTAAGAAGTAATCACAATGTCAAGTGTTTAATATCTTTCACTTCCACCTTGAAAAGCATGGATATTAAAGTGCTAATATAATTACCTTCCCTAGTCTATATTTTTTACTTTTTGTTATGTATAAAAAACAACTAAAAACATGCACGGTTTGTAAGAAAATGACAAATTTCAGAAAATTCAGAATCTGAATACACTCTATACCTAGCTTCTAGATAAAGACACAAAATTTCCAGACACTCAGAGGCCCCCTGGTCCCATTCTAGTGGCTCCCCTTAAGGTTTACAGTTGTTCTGGTATGTAACAAAAAGATCACTTTACCTGTATTTTGCATTTTATATAAATGTTATGACACAGTATAAACACTTTTGGACAGGGCTTTTTTATTCCTTATGTTGTTTGTGAACATACCTATATGGTTGCCTGTTGTGATCATGTATTGACACTGTTGCATAGGATTCCATAATGTAAACATTTAACTACTAAGTAATTTATTCCAATGTGTATTAAAATATGAGTGATTTTTAGTTTGTGTCTGTTGAGAATAGCACTGGCATATAAATTCTAGAACTTGAGCTTTGGTGGTATGTGTATAAATTATTGTTCAGTATACATGTAGTAGTAAAATTTTCGAGTCATAGCTTTCATGTGTTTATCTTTTTTTTTTTTTTTTTTGCGGTATGCGGGCCTCTCACTGTTGTGACCTCTCCCGTTGCGGAGCACAGGCTCCAGACGTGCAGGCTCAGCGGCCATGGCTCATGGGCCTAGCCGCTCCGCGGCATGTGGGATCTTCCCAGACCTGGGCACGAACCCGTTTTCCCTGCATCGGCAGGCGGACTCTCAACCAGTGCGCCACCAGGGAAGCCCTCATGTGTTTATCTTTTTAGAAACTTCTAAATATTTTCAAAACATTTGTATGAATTTTCATGCTCAGCAGCAGTGAATGAGATTCAAGAATTACACACATTCTTGTCAAACTTGATAATACCTGTCGTTTTCATTTGAACTTTCTGGTTGGTGAGTGATAGATAAAGGTATCACGCTTTTGCATTTAATTGACTACTAAGAAGCCAAGCATCTTTTGATATGTTTACTTAACATTCTGTACTCTCTTTTTTGAAATATCTTTTGGTATATTTTCCCCATTTTTGCTCTTACATTATCTTCGTATTGAACACTTTTTTTAAACATCTTAAGACTTCTTATTTAGGAGTTTTTTTATATATGCTTGATATGAGTTCTTCTCTCTTTCTGTCACTCCTTCTCTTCCTTTAGATGATTGTCAGCTTTTAATGTTATTAACATCTAATTTGTTATTTTCCTCTTTGTTTACTTATTTAGTCATATTTCTATTTATTTTTGTAGTCTTCTTATCTGTAGCAGAGCACATTATTTATTCTAAACCAGAAAGATGTTTTCGCTTCTTCAACAAATGTAATTATTAAGCTTTAAATTTAAGTTAACTTTGTAAACTAAATATGTTGTATCATGGTGAAAATTAATTTTTTCTAGGACAGCTGAAAGGTTACATTTATTCATAAAATGTTGTATTCAACTTTCATTTGCTCCTACCTCTCATTGATTCACAGAGGTAAACATCACTTCATCCATTGATCTGACTTTTCTCTCATGTCTCATGGTCATTCTCACCAATTCTTCTTACCTCCTGAAATCTTTAGCAATCCCATTATTCCACAAAAGCAAAAACCTGCCTTGGGCCTTTTTCCTCAGAAGATTGATTATTCCCACATTTTAAATGGGAGATTGCAGTAAGTTAGGAGAAAATGCCACAAGGGTGTCTCGCTCTTTTTTTTTTCCACACCTTTTATCAGCCTCTGCTTGCACTCTGTTCAGATTTTTGTACAACACATTGATGGAAGATGCCAGTTGTTTCTCTCCCTGGGGCAAAAGACAGATTAAGTACCTGACAAATAAAATAAAGACAGTGTCTTGCTCTGTTCAAATGTTGGACAGGATTGCTTGCATCCTACTTTAAAAGTTTCAGGTGACTGAAGCTTAAGATTCCTAAGCTTTAATCCATACCTACACATACATAGCATCCAACAGGACTACTTTACATCACCCCATGAGACTTTTGTGTGCAAGTGGAACAGATAAAAATATAAAACTATTGCTGTCTGTTTGTGTCATAAAAAGGATTTTTTGTCTCATTTAAAATATTTTTTTGTAAAATCCAAAAACGTGACAGGCTAAAATATTGGAATTTCAAATATGGTAAAATCTAAGACCCTTCAAATTTCTTTCCAGTATTGGTGATGATGGATGCCATGCGAGATATGACTTCCTCAAACAGAATAGGTAAGATTCCTTCATAGGACTGATTGGAGAATATGAAAATAATCCCTGGAAAAATTTGGACATTCACTAGTTCTCCAGTATTGGGTAAGATGGTAGTAAGGATCCCTCATTTTCCTATACGTGAATGCAGATCAGTTGTGAGAGGTGTGGATAAAACAAGCAGCCTGAATATCCTTTATATTTGTTTGTTGTACTACTAGTAGAAAGAGGAAGGGTCAACATATCACCATGGTTGATATAGGAAATAAGCTGCTTAAAACTACAAAGAAATGTACCTGCTTGTATTTTCTGTGCAGTTACCCTCTCTTTTGGTGTGCCCTTATACCTCCCTCAACTTATGTACCAACTCCAGCAGCATTAAGCAGAAATCCAAAGAAATCTATTCTTTGGAATTATGAGGAAGGGAAGACTCGAAAATTTTATAGCATGTTTTATACAAATATACACGTCACCATCTTTTTCTATATGATGCCATGCATGGAAGGTCAGAAGGTTCAGGGAATTCTGGAAGTACCAAGGTCTGTGGGGTTCATCACGGGTACATTCATGGGCAAGAAAAGAGAAGGGCCTTATCTTGGTCACTTTCTCAATGCTAGTAGCTACAAAAAGAAGAGGACAACAGACATCTTAGGGAGAAGAGCCAACATTAAATGAAATGTCCTAATTACTCTAGGCAACCTCTCATGATAGCCTCCCATAGCTCCTCAAATCCCTATATACTTGCACAAGGGATAGTGTAATATTACTGGGGCATGTGACTCCAGATTAACCTTATTGTTGTTGAAAAAAATAAAAACAGGTTCAAGTGATAGGGTTTGAAAAGGGTTCACAGTGCGAGGGAATCTATTGTAACAATGTGGATAGAACGCTTTGGATGATTTTGTCATTTTTATTTTTTTGCTGCTTCAGAATCTGTAGTAGTGATTGGTGTGTTCCATGATGCAGTTCCGCTTCTTATAAGTTTTAGGTGGAATACCCCATTAGGAAGAAATGCACGTAAGGAAGGTTAGTGATTCAAACTCCTCTGCCCTCTGTCAGCAGTGGGTGCAAAACGATAGAGACCAAGTGCTGTCATCCTCTGATATGCAAAGTTTTCACTATATGAATGATGTTTTTTTTGTTTGCAGGTCAGGAGCCTTGGTCTCAATATCCCTGTTTAAAAAGTGTTATCACATGTCTGTCAGAAAGAATTGCTGATGACACTGGAAAAAATTGAGAGTTATCCTTAATAATTAAGGGTTTTGTAGCAACATGGATGGACTTAGAGATTGTTATACTGAGTGAAGCAAGTCAGACACAGAAAGACAGATATCATATGATATTGCTTACATGCGGAATCTAAAAAAAAAACGGTAGAAAAGAACTTATTTACAAAACAGAAATAGAGTCATGGATATAGAAAATAAAATTATGGTTACCAGGGGGTAAGTGGGGGAGGGATAAATTTGGAGAATGGGACAGATATATACACACTACTATATATAAAATAGATAAGTATTGGTATGGACCTGCTGTATAGCACAGGGAACTCTAGTCAGTGCTCTGTACTGGCCTATATGGGAAAAGAATCTTAAAAAAAACAAAGGGTTTCAAGATTATATAATATATATGTGCAAAACCTTTAACATGAAAGGAAAAATAAATTAACCGTGTGGTCCCTGTTATGCTATAAACATTTTGTGCCTCTAATTTTCAAATTTTGAAAACCAGCTCCCTTGTTGATGGTATTCAGAGGTGGGGCTTTGGGGAGGTGATTAGGTCATGAGGCCAGAGACCTCAAACATGGGATTAGTGACTTAATAAATGTAGCACACAAAAGATCTTATGCCCATTACATCATTTAATTGCAGAACCAGAAGACCCACATTATGAACCAGAAATTTGGCCCTCACCAGGCACTAAGTCAGATGGCAACTTGGTTTTTTTAATTAATTAATTGGCTGCCTTGGGTTTGGTTGCGGTGCTCAGGCTACTCATTGGGTGGCTTCTCTTGTTGCCAAACACACGCGCTGGTGTGCGGGCTTCAGTAGTTGTGGCACGTGGGCTCAGTAGTTGTGGCTTGCCAGCTCGAGAATGCTGGCTCAGTATTTGTGGTGCACAGGCGTAGTGGCTCTGCGGCACATGGGATCTTTTCAGACCAGGGCTCGAACCTGTTTCCCCTGGTTGGCTGATGAATTCTTAACCACTGTGCCACCAGGGAAGCCCTAAATGTGTGACTCCATTTCTCTTCTTTAATTTGTTCATGTGTAGCCATTTTTAGATTCCACCTCTAAGTGATATCTTATGATAAGTCTCTTTTTCTGTCTGACTTATGTCACTTAGAATGATTATCCCTAAGTCCACCCAAGTTGCTGCAACTGGCCTTATTTCATTGATTTTATGGCTGATTAACATTCCACTGTACATAAGTACCACATCTTCTTTATCCGTTTTACCTTCCAAGTACAATTAGGTTGTATCCAAGTTGAGGCTCTTGTAAATAGAGATGCACTAAAAGTTGGGTTTGCTGTGTCCTGTCGAATTTTGTTTTTCCCAAGACATACACCCATGAGTGGAAGTGCCATATGCTCTGTAGCTCTGTTTTTTAGATGTTTTAGGAAACACAGTACATTTCTCCAGAGTTGCCATTGGAAATTTACGTTCCTAGCGTCAGCGAAACAGGGCTCCCTTTTCTCCACGCCTTGTCCTGCTTTTCTGGTGTTTATACTTTGTGATGATGGCCGATCTGACTGATACGAAGTGTTGATTTTCATTGCCCGCCTGTTTGGTTGGTATAAAAGGGCGTATGCATTTTTCCTGAATATATTCAGAAAAAACACATATGCCCTTTTTGGCCAGATGGATCATTGGCATAGTTCAGCTGCTTTTCATGTGCTTTAACTGCGAGTCCAATCTACCTCTTGAAATCCCGTTCCTGCAATTCTGCCTTGCTTTCAAGTCCTTTTTCGTGACTTACCTCAAGGCATTTTTCCACGTTAGGTATCTTTTACAATGCTGCAGGATTGTGAATTGCAGTGCCCCTGAGCTCCATTTTTCAACTTGTTTCTTTGGGAACTGGCCACCAAACAGCAGGATTGCTTCAAGCCCTATTCTGGTTCCTAGGGCAACCTGAGCCTTTGGTCAATTCCTCTTCCTCATTGGAAATTAGAGTGGCATATGCCTGTCCAAACACCTAGGCGTTGTCTCTCATTGTTCCCCCCATTCCAGTTCATCCTCCAGACAAATTCCAAAGTGTGCGAAAGAGGGTGTTGAAGGTGCTGACTTCCCCAAGTGGGGCGATTGCCAGGAAAGAGGCTGGAGGTGGGAACCCGACCACTAGGATATGAGGAGATGAGGTGGTTTTCTCAAACTCTTCCCGATCCGATGGTGTACCATTCTCTGGGTGTCCCATGCATGTTCTAGCTGTACGAAGGGTGGCCTGCACCTGGAGATTTGGGACCCATGGAATCAGGGCCAGGCAGTATTACACTAAAGGGGCTGCATTTGCTGACTCATGCTCACCAAGACTCTCAGCCCCACGAATGTCCAGCCTTAGGTCCCATCCAGCTGTGTGTTTAGATATGCTCAATCCAGCTTGCATCCCAGCCCGTGAACAAATTCTGTAGGAATTTATCTCTTACTCAGTGTCTTTTTTAAAATTTATTTTTATAAGGGGGTGTAGCTGATTTTCAGTGCTGTGTTTCTTGCTGCTGTACATCCACTTGATTCACTTACAGAGAGACATCGATAAATTCTTTTTCAGATTCTTACCTGTCATATATAACTTTTTCAGTGTGTAGATTGTCCTAAGTCCAGTCCTTTGAGCTTTAGAATAAGTCTTGTTGATTTGGTCTATGGAACGGTATCTGCTCATTTCAAACTCCTGGTTTATGCCTCACCTCAACTGACATTTGCACTCTAGCAATCATAAGTGTGTTTTCTAAATGTGTGATTCTGTGTCTCTTTTGTCATTTAGTTCATGTGTAGCAATGTTGATATTCCACCTATAACTGATATCTTATGATAAGTCTCTTTTTCTGTCTGACTTATGTCACTGAGAATGATCGTACCTAAGTACACCTGAGTTGCTGCAAATGGCCTTATTTCATTGATTTCATGGCTGAGTTATATTCCATTGTACGTAAGTATCACATCTTCTTTATCCATGTTTTCCTTCCAAGGAGATTTCGGTTGTATCCAAGTCGAGGCTCTTGTAAACAGACCAGCACTAAACGTTGTGGTGCCTGTGTCCTGTCGAGTGTTGCTTTTCCCAAGATATACGCCCATGAGTGGAAGTGCCGTATGCTCTATAGCTTTGTTTCTGAGATTTTTTTGGGAAATACAATACACTTCTCCAGAGTGCCATTGGCAATATACCATCCCACAATCACCGTGAAAAGGCTCCCTTTTCTCCATGCCCTATGCTGCATTTCTGGTTTTTACACTTTGTGAGGATGGCCTTCGGAGTGATGTGAAGTGATATCTCTTTTTAGTGTTGATTTGCACTGCGTGCCTCTTTGGTTGTCGAAAAGGCGCATATGCGTTTTTCTTGAATATGTTCAGGAAAAATGCATACGCCCTTTTTGGCCAATGGCATCGTTGAAGAAGTTCTATCCCTTTCCATTTGCTTTCATGGCGAGTGCAATCTGCCTCTTGAAAACCCCTTCCTGCAATTCTGCCTTGTTTTCTTGTCCTTTTTTGTGACTTACCTCAAGGCATTTTTCCAGGATTGCTTCCAGCCCTATTCTGGTTTCGGTGGCAAGCTGAGCCTTTGGTCAATTCCTCTTCCTGATTGGAAATTAGAGTGGCATGTCCCTGTTCAGACACCTCGGGCTTGTCTCTCATGGTTCCCCCTCTTCCCCTTCATCCTCCAGACAAATTCCAAACTGTGCGAAACAGGATGTTGAAGGTGCTGACTTCCCCTGGTGAGTAGATTGTTAGAAAAGAGGCTGGAGTTGGGACCCGAGCACCAGGAGATGAGGAGATGAGGTGCCTTCTCCAAACTCTTCCTGATCAGACAGTGTACCATCTTCTGTGTGTCCCATGCATATTTTAGCTCTAGGAAGGTTCCCCTGCACCTGGAGATTTGGGACCCTTGGAATGGGGCCAGGCAGTATTATTCTAAAGGTGCTGCATTTGCTGGCCCATCTTCACCAATTTTCTCACTCCACCAGTGTCCATCCTTAAGTCCCATCTCTCTGTGGGTCTAGATGTAGTCAATCCAGGTTGCATCAGAGACCCTGAAGGAGTACTGTAGGAATTTTTCTCTCTCACTGTCTTTTAAAAAATTTTTTTGTAATTTATTTTTATAATGGGGTACAGCTGGTTTTCAATGTTGTGTTTCTTGTTGCTGTACATCTTCTTGATTCACTTACTGAGAGACCTCAATAAATTCTTTTTTAGATCCTTACCAGTCGTATATATTCTTTTCCGGTGACTAGAGTGTTGTGAGTCCAGTTCTTTGAGCTATAGAGTAGGTCTTGTCGATTAGCTATTTGGTTTGGAACCATATCTGTGCTAATTTCAACCTCATGGTTTATGCCTCACCCCACGCCACCTTTCACCTTTAGCAGCCATAAGTGTGGTTTCTAAATGTGTGACTCTGTTTCTGTTTTGTAATTTAGTTCATGTGTAGCCATTTTTAGATTCCACCTATAAGTGATATATCATGATAAGTCTCTTCTGTCTGACTTACGTCACTTAGAATGATCGTACCTAAGTCCACACGAGTTGCTCCAACTGGCCATATTTCATTGATTACCTGGTTGAGGTATATTCCATTGTCTGTAAGTACCACTTCTTCTTTATCCATTTTTCTTCCCCAAGGACATTTATGTTGTATCCAGTTCGAGGCTCTTGTAAACAGCAGCACTAAACTTTGGGGTGCTTGTGTCCTGTAAATTTTTGGTTTCCACAGGATATACGCCCATGAGTGCAAGTGTCGTATGCTCTGTATTTGTTTTTTAAATTTTGTAGGAAACACAATACACTTCTGCAGCCTGGCCGTTGGCAGTTTACATTCCCACCATCAGTGTAGCAGGGTTCCATTTTCTCCAAGCCCTGTCCTGCATTTCTGGTTTTTACATTTTGTGAGGATAGCCCTTCTGACTAATTCGAATTGATACCTCTTTGTAGTGTTGATTTGCATTGCCAGCCTGTTTTCTTGGCCAAAAAGGGCGTATGCGTTTTTCCTGAATATTCAGGAAAAACGCATACGCCCTTTTTGGCCAACTGCGTTATTGGTGAAGTTCAGCCGCTTTTTCATGTGCTTTAATGGCTAGTTCAATCTACCTCTTGAAATTCCTTTCCTGCAATTCTGCCTTTCATTAAAATCCTTTTCCATGACTTACCTGAAGACATTTTTCGATGATAGGTATCATTTTTAAACCCTGCAGGTTTGTGAATTGCAGTGCTCCTGACCTCCATTTTTCAACTTGTTTCTTTGAGATCTAACAACAAAACAGCAGGATTGCTTCAAGCCCTATTCTGGTTCCAGGGGCAAGGTGAACCTTTGGTTAATTCCTCTTACTAAATGGAAATTAAATTGGCATTTTCCTGTCCAAACACCTAGGGCTTGTGTCTCATTGTTCTCCCCCTTCCCCTTCATCCTCCGGACAAATTCCAAACTGTGCGAAACTGGATGTTGAAGGGGCTGACTTCGTTAAGTGGGGAGATTGTTTGGAAAGAGGCTGGTGGGGGTAACCTGAGCACCTGGAGATGAGGAGATGAGGTGCCTTTTCCAAACTCTTCCCGATCAGACGGTGTACCATCCTCTGGGTGTGACAGGCATGTTCCAGCAGTAGGAAGGGTCCCCTGCAAGTAAGGGGAACACCAGGGATCTTTCCAAATCCGTGTCTCCCAGAACCCCAAAACTGGGGAAGTTTTAAGCTACGGGTACATGCATGCATGTTCATGAAGTGCCTTGGGCAGTAGGCAGAGTCCAAGCTTTAGATGATTGAGGGTCAGAAGCGGTCACCATTGGCCTCCCTTAAGTTACATTTTGTCTGGCCTTGGTAGATGATGTAGATATAAGTATCTATTTTTTCAGATTCTTTCCCTTTATAGGTTATTACAAAATATTGAGTGTAGTTCCCTGTGCTATACAGTAGGCCCTTGTTGATTATCCATTTTATACATAGCATTGTGTATGTGTTCATCCCAAAATCTTAAATTATCCTTCCCCGCCCCTTTCCCCTTTGGTAACAGTAAGTTACAAGATTTTATATTCCTCAGAAATGGGGGAGCTGAAAGAATGGTATCATTTTCAATGGAAAAGCATTCAAAAGAAGATTGAAGCTTCAGCCAAGATCATTAGATGTACATCCTTGGAAAACAATCACTTAATTTCTCTAAACTTGACCTGACAAATAAGACAATAACCCTCCACTGACCTTGCTCATAATAAAGTGATGGAAATAACAAATGGAATTGTTAGAAACATCTTACTTTACATGAGCCTTATACACTGCTCTGTGTTCCTTACAGTTTGGTTCACACATCTGTTCACTGAAGTTACAATGTTCTCAAATTCTGTTACTGATCCTCCAGAGTGGGCCCCAACAAGAGTCCCCCTGCCCAGTGTCATTGGAGTCAACAGATCGAGACTGAGTTTGGTTCAGAAGCAAAGGAAACTTTATATTTTGATCAGAGAATGGAGAGGTGAGAGCGTGCGTTCCCCCGCAGGCTGTGGGCTGGGCTGCTGTTTAGGGATCCCCCGTCAGCGTCAGCGGGAGGGAGAGGGCGGAGCTCTCGAGGACCGGGTTAGCTGCAGCTCAGGCTCTATGTCGAGGAGTCTGCAAGGGGCCCCACGAGATGAGGTGTGGGCCCAGCCATTTTGCACTAGGAAATCGGGTCTGAAGTGCCGCGTGTGGGACCTCTGCATGTGGAAACCTAGGAGCAAGTGAAATGAGACAAAGCACAAAGGAAAAAAAGGTTAGACTTTATTTTATTGCCCAGATTCTATTTTTATCTCCCAGGAATTTTTAATGGGCTTTGCCGGTGACAAACCCCTCCTCTGCCTTTTGTCCGTTTCCTCATTCTTGGGGCGCTGAGGGTGCAGACCCCTCTTCTGTAACTGCTTCGTGCTGAGTTGGGAGTCCTCATACTCGGGGGGGAGGGGCAGAACTTCTTCTCAGCAGCCTCCAGGTGAGGTTGATTGCCCCCAGGCCTCCTGCCTCACTGCTCGTCTTCCTGAGCACCAGCATTGGAAGCGTTATAGATTCCAATGACCTTTAAGGGTTCAGGAAAGAGATGCGCAGAGAGGCTGGGGGGGGCCGGTTTTACCCCGGCCAACATTTGTTCAGCCACCTTAGGCTGACGGTTTCTGCCAGCCTAGATGCTCTGACCAGTAGTCTGTGCTTTCTTCAATTAGACCCCTGAATTAACGTACAAACAGCAGCAGGTGTCAGAGCCCTGCCCGCTCAACTCCCAGACAGTCCAGGGTCGGTGGTAATCCAGGACCATGACGGCCACTGAGTCAACGGCCTTTTGAAGTAGCCAAGAGTCCATCCGGTCTTATTGGCCGCCATCACCGCGGTGTCTGTAGGCTTTTCTATGGTGACAGCGTGATATACGGTTCCCCCGCCAAGCTTATTAGCTCCCCTCTGGGTGCAGTAAGTCCTGCAAGCAGTAGTCTGCTCTTTTGGGGCACACTCTTCTTGTTTTCTGAGAGAAGCTCCAGGTTAAGTGATGGTCACACGAGTTGTCATGGGGGCCAGTTGCCCCCGGTTGTCTCTCTAAAGGTTGTAGTTGGAGGGCCTCCTCACTCGAGGTCAGTGTGCCCACGGAGCGATCCCTGCAACTTCAGGGCATGGTGGGTGGTTAGGATCACCACGTGGGGTCGTTTTCCCTTAGGTGGGAGCTGGCCTTGTGGGCTGCTGATTTCCAGGTTTTTAGATACCCCCAGTATCCTGGCCGGATGGGGCGGTAGGCCAAGCCCTTGGTGACCTAGCTTCTCCTACCTGGATGGCATACTTGAGTTGTTCCAGTTCAAGTGGTCCCAGTTTTTGCACTAATACTCCAAGGGCGGTTCACCTTCTACCAGGAATGTAAAGGTCAAAGGGTTTAGCTAAATTAGGGAGGTCCAGGGCAAGGATCTGAATTAACTGCTTTTTCCATTCTTGAAAGACTGCTTCTGGATTCTACTCGAAAGGATCATCATCTTTTCCTTTCAATGTTTCATATAGAGGCCCAGCTATTAGACTGTAGTTCGGGATCCAGATTTGGCAAACCCCGACCTCCCCAGGAACCCCTAAGCTGTCTCCTAGTTTTAGAAGGGGTAAGTCTGCAAATGGCTTCTTCCCTTTCCTGGGATGGGCTTCTCCAACCTTCTGTGAGAATGAAGCCCAGGCAGGTCACCTTCGTCTGTGATATTTGAGCCTTTTTCTTGGACACCTTCTATCCTTTATTGGCTAGGTATTTCAGAGGCCTCCTTAGTAGGGCTGGCGATCAGAATGTCGTCTGCATATTGAAGGAGGGTTCCCTTCTCCAGAGGTAGATCTTCTAGGTTTTAGTTAAGTTTCCCCAAAGGTGGTGTGGGAATTTTTGAGCCCTTGAGGCAGGACGGCCCCAGCAGTATTGTCTTCGTTGTATGTTGAGTCCTGCCAATCACAAGTCAAAATTTCTTGTGACTCTGGGACTAATGGAATACAGAAGAAGGCATCATCTAACTCTAATACAGAATACCATGCCCTGGTGGATGGTAGAATTACCAGCAGGGTGTAGGAATTAGGAACTACTGGATGTATATCTTCGGTGGCTTCACTGACTGTCCTGACGTCCTTTACCAGGTACCCAGTAGCCCACGGGGCTCTCATGGTCAGGTGAATCTCAGGATATGGAGCTCACCCGGGCAGGTACCCAGCAGCCCACGGGGCTCTCGTGGTCAGGCCCCTACCAGGATATGGAGTTCACCTGTGTAGGTACCCAGCAGCCCACGGGGCTCTCGTAGTCAGGCCCCTCCCCGGGTATGGAGCTCACCTGGGCAGGCACCTAGCAAGCCTGGGCAAACAGGAACCGTGCACATAGCCCTCATTGCAGAGCATCCCCAGCTCACCTGTCAGTCAGAGCTGACACAGAGCACCTCAGAGCAGTACTTGAAATAACAAACAGCAGGTACGACAGGTCTGTGACCCTGGGCATCACTCTGTGCGGCCTCCCTCCACCTGGTCTTCCAGAGACTTCCACTGCAGCCGGGGCACCAGGCCTCTGTCTCCACACACCACTCCTCCTCTCCCTGACTCCTGGGTTCCTCTCATTAGGAGAGGGTCTTCTTGAAGTTGTCTCCCACTCATGGGCCAGATAAAATGATTAGAAAACAAGCCAGAGCTGCAACCTCTTGTCTATCCTGACTCAGGAGCCCACACCTGTTCCTTGGACCTGGCCGGTTCAGCAAGGTCCAATTTCTGCAACTGTGAGCCCCTGAGGTGCGAGGATTGGCTGACCTGGGCAGCCTGACCCTGCCGGCCAGCCCTCCCCAGGTGTGCCTGGGTTGAGATCAATATAAACACTCCTCCAGGCAGCAAGAGCCCCTGCAGCTGTGCCTGACGCCATATTCTCTGCCCCGTCAGCAGTCTCCGGGCTGGGCTGGTGGGAGGGAGTGAGGGGCCACGGTTCTGTGGATGGCCCGGTGTGAGTGGGGCTCTGCTGGACTTTCTGCAGGAGTTGCCAGGCTGCCACCTGCTAAACAAGAGGATGTGTCACCCACACCTACCGCTGGAATTTCTACCCGGGCAGAGGTGAGGAAGGAAAAAAGCACTGGGGGCTGGAACAGGAGGGGTATCTCAGGCAGGGAATTGGAAAGCTTCCAGAAGTGCGCCTGGGGCCAGGACCATCCTGGTTGGCCTGCAAGCCCAAGTCGGCCTGCGTGCTGTGGCTGGTGTGGCTCCACGGCCCTTCCTCTAGGCTTTCAAGTCCTTGCACACATTCAGGTGTTTTACCTGGGAAGGGTGGGAAAAGTTCAGCAGCAACTGGCCTGGGGCTCAGCTCACGTTTACTCACAGACGCCTCGGCACGGTCCCCCAGCTTTGCAATGAGGACGCTCCTTGCGGGGGGAGGGGGGTGCTGCTGGCTGCATGGGAGACGATTCCCCACCTCTGACCAACTTCAGAATTGTTTACCACTGGAGCAAGTGCCCTGATAGGGTTTTCCTCTGTATAACTGGTGTGGTCTGTTTTTTTTTTTTTTCTTTTTTTCTTTTTTGGTTCAAGGTGGATTGTATTTCTCTTTTTTGTATTTATAGATATAAGCATGGAAATAATTCATTCATATAATTACATCGACGTGAAGGGAAGAACTTTTTTTGTTTTATTTTTTAATTTTATTTTTTGAATTTTATTTTATTTTTTATATAGCAGGTTGTTACTGGTTATCTATTTTATACATATAAGTGTATACATGTCAATCCCAATCTCCCAATTCATCCAACCACCACCCCCCCATGGCTTTCCCCACTTGGTGTCCATACGTTTGTTCTCTACATCTGTGTCTCTATTTCTGCCCTGCAGTCCGGTTCATCTGTACCACTATTCTAGGTTCCACATATATGCATTAATATACAATATTTGTTTTCTTCTTTCTGACTTCACTCTGTATGACAGTCTCTAGATCCATCGACGTCTCTACAAATGACCCAATTTCATTCCTTTTTATGGCTGAGTAATATTCCATTTTATATATGTACCACATCTTTATCCATTTGTCTGTCTGTGGGCATTTAGGTTGCTTCCATTACCTGGCTATTGTAAATAGTGCTGCAGTGAACATTGTGGTGAATGTGTCTTTTTGATTTATGGTTTTCTCTGGGTATGTTCCCAGTAGTGGGATTGCTGGATCATATGATAATTCTATTTTTAGTTTTTTAAGGACCCTCCATACTGTTCTCCATAGTGACTGTATCAATTTACATTCCCACCAGTAGTGGAAGAGGGTTCCTTTTCTCCACAGCCCCTCCAGCGTTTGTTGTTTGTAGATTTTCTCATGATGCCCATTCTAACAAGTGTGAGGTGATACCTCATTGTAGTTTTGATTTGCATTTCTCTAATAATTAGTGACATTGAGCAGCTTTTCATGTGCTTCTTGGCCATCTCTATGTCTTCTTGGAAGAAATGTTTATTTAGATCTTCTGCCCATTTTTGTATTGGGTTGTTTGTTTTTTTAATAATGAGCTGCATGAGCTGTTTTGCAAATATTTTCTCCCATTCTGAGGGTTGTCTTTTCTTCTTTTTTGTAGTTTCCTTTGCTTTGCAAAAGTTTTTACGTTTCATTACGTCCCATTTGTTTATTTTTCTTTTTTATGGCATTACACTAGGAGGTGGATCAAAAAAGATCTTGCTGTGATTTATGTCAGAGTATTCTTCCTAAATTTTCCTCTAAGAGTTTTATACTGTCTGGTCTTACATTAAGGTCTGTAATCCATTTTGAATTTATTTTTGTGTATGGTGTTAGGGAGTGTTCTAATTTCAGTCTTTTACATGTAGCTGTCCATTTTTCCCAGGACCACTGATAGGAGAGACTGTCATTTCTCAATTGTATAGTCTTGCTTCCTTTGTCATAGATTAGTTGACCATAGATGTGTAGGTTTATCTCTGGACTTTTTTGTTTTTTTCCTTCTACACCTTTATTGGAGTATAATTGATTTACAATGGAGTGTTAGTTTCTGCTGTATAACAAAGGGAATGAGCTATACATATACATATATCACCATATCCCCTCCCTCTTTCATCTCCCTCCCACCCTCTGTATCCCACCCCTTTATGTGGTCACAAAGCACCGAGCTGATCTCCCTGTGCTATGTGGCTGCTTTCCCGTAGCTCTTGATGTTACATTTGGTAATGTATATATGTCCATGCTACTCTCCCACTTCATCCCAGCTTACCATTCCCCCTCCCCGTGTCCTCAAGTCCTTTCTCTACGTCTGTGTTCTTAATCCTGTCCTGTCCCTAGGTTCTTCATAAACTTTTTTTTTCCTTTGGATTCCATATATCTGTGTTAGCATATGGTATTTGTTTTTCTCTTTCTGACTTACTTCACTGTGTAGGAATGACTCTAAGTCCATCCACCTCACTACAAATAACTCAGTTTTGTTTCTTTTTATGGCTGAGGAATATTCCATTGTATATATGTGCCAGATCTTCTTTATCAATTCATCTGTCCATGGACACATAGGTTGCTTCCATGTCCTGGTTATTGTAAATAGAGCTGCAATGAACATTGTTGTACATAACTCTTTTTGAATTATGGTTTTCTCAGGGAAAATGCCCAGTAGTTGGATTGCTGGGTCGATGGTACTTCTATTTTTAGTTTTTTAAGGAACCTCCATACTGTTCTCCCTAGTGGCTATATCAATTTACATTCCCAGCAACAGTGCGAGAGGGTTCCCTTTTCTCCAATAAATGCCTCTCCAGCATTTATTGTTTGTAGATTTTTGATGATGGCCATTCTGACTGCTGTGAGGTGATACCTCACTGTAGTTTTGATTTGCATTTCTCTAATGATTAGTGATGTTGAGCATCCTTTCATGTGTTTGTTGGCAATCTGTATATCTTCTTTGGAGAAATGTCTATTTAGTTCTCTCCCCATTTTTGGATTGAGTTGTTTGTTTTTGTGATATTGAGCTACATGAGCTGCTTTTAAATTTTGGAGATTAATCCTTTATCAGTTGTTTCATTTGCAAACATTTTCTCCCATCTGAGGGTTGTCTTTTCGTCTTGTTTGTTTTCCTTTGCTGTGCAAAAGCTTTTAAGTTTCATTAGGTCCCATTTGTTTATTTTTGTTTTTACTTCCATCTCTCAAGGAGGTGGGTCAAAAAGGATCTTGCTGGATTTATGTCAGAGTGTTCTGCCTGTGTTTTCCTCTAAGAGTTTTATAGTGTCTGGTCTTACATTTAGATCTCTAATCCATTTTGAGTTTATTTTTGTGTATGGTGTTATGGAGTGTTCTAATTTCATTCTTTTATGTGTAGCTGTCCAGTTTTCCCAGCACCATTTACTGAAGAGACTGTCTTTTCTCCATTGTATATCCTTGCCTCCTTTGTCATAGATGAGTTAGCCATAGGTACGTAGGTTTATCTCTGGCATTCTGTGCTGTTCCATTGATCTGTATTTCTGTTTTTGTGCCAGTACCATATAATCTTGATTACTGTAGCTTTGTAGTATAGTCTGAAGTCAGGAATTCTGATTTCTCCAGCTCTTTTAATTTCCCTCAAGACTGCTTTGGCTATTGGGGGTCTTTTGTGTCTCCATACAAATTTTAAGATTTTTTTCTTCTAGTTCTGTAGAAAATGCCACTAGTAATTTGATAGGGATTGCATTGAATCTGTAGATTGCTTTGTGTAGTATAGTCATTTCCACAATATTGATTGTTCTAATCCAGGAACATGATTTATACCTCCATCTGTTTATATCATCTTTGATTTCTTTCAGCAGTGTGTTATAGTTTTCTGAGTACAGTCTTTTACCTACTTAGGTAGGTTCATTCCTACATATTTTATTATTTTTGTTGCAATGGTGAATGGGATTGTTTCCTTAATTTCTCTTTCTGATCTTTCATTGTTAGTGTAGAGGAATGCAAGAGATTTCTGTGCATTAATTTTGTATCCTGCAACTTATCAAATTCATTGATTAGCTCTAGCAGTTTTCTGGTGGCATTTTTAGGATTCACTTTGTATAGCATCATGTCATTTGCAAACAGTGACAATTTTACTTCTTCTTTTCAAATTTGTATTCCTTTTATTTCTTCTCTGACTGCTGTGTCTAGGACTTGAAAACTATGTTGAATAATAGTGGTGAGAGTGGACATCCTTGTCTTGTTCCTGATCTTGGAAGAAATGCTTTTAGTTTTTCACCATTGAGAATGATGTTTGCTGTGGGTTTGTCATATATGGCCTTTATTATGTTGAGGTAGATTCCCTCTATGCCCACTTTTTGGAGACTTTTTATCATAAGTGGGTGTTGAATTTTGTCAAAAGCTTTTCCTGCATCTATTGGGATGATCATATTTTTATTCTACAACTTGTTAATATTGTGTATCAGATTGATTAATTTGTGTATATTGAAGAATTCTTGCATCCCTGGGATGAACCCCACCTGATCATGGTGTATGATCCTTTTAATGTGTTGTTCAATTCTGTTTCCTAGCATTTTGTTGAGGAGTTTTACATCTATATTCATCAGTGATATTGGTCTCTAATTTTCTTTTTCTGTAGTATCTTTGTCTGGTTTTGGTATCGGTGATGGCGGCCTCATAGAATGAGTTTGGGAGTGTTCCTTTCCCTGCAAATTTCTGAAGAATTTGAGAAGGTTGGATGTTAGCTTTTGTCTAAATATTTAATAGAATTCACCTCTGATGCCATCTGGTTCTGGACTTTTGTTTGTTGGAAAATTTTTAATCACAGTTTCAATTTCATTACTTGTGATTGGTCTGTTCATATTTTCTGTTTCTTCCTGGTTCAGTCTTGGAAGGTTATACCTTTCTAAGAATTTATCCACTTCTTCCAGGTTGTCCATTTTATTGGCATAGAGTTGCTTGTAGTAGTGTCTTAGGATGCTTTGTATTTCTGTGGTGTCTGTTACAACTTCTCCTTTTTCATTTCTAATTTTATTGATTTGAGTCCTCTCCCCCTTTTTCTTTCTTTTTTTTTTTTTTTTTTTGTGGTATGTGGGCCTCTCACTGTTGTGGTCTCTCCCATTGTGGATCACAGGCTCCAGACATGTAGGCTCAGCAGCTATGGCTCACAGGCCGACCTGCTCCGCTGCATGTGGGATCTTCCCAGACCAGAGCATGAACCCGTGTCCCCTGCATCGGCAGGCAGACTCTCAACCACTGCACCACCAGGGAAGCCCTCTCCCACTTTTTCTTGAATCTGGCTAAAGGTTTATCATTTTTTGTTTATCTTCTCAAGGAACCAGCTTTTAGTTTTATTGATCTTTGCTATTGTTCTCTATGTTTCTATTTCATTTATTTCTGCTCTGATCTTTATGATTTCTTTCCTTCTACTAACTTTGGGTTTTGTTCTTCTTTCTCTCGTTCCTTTAGGTGTAAGGTTAGATTGTTTATTTGAGATTTTTCTTGTTTCTTGAGGTAGGCATGTATAGCTATAAACTTCCCTCTTAGAACTGCTTTTGCTGCATCCCATAGGTTTTGGATCATCATGTTTTTGTTGTCATTTGTTTCTAGGTAGTTTTTAATTTCCTCTTTTATTTCTTCAGTGATCTCTTGGTTATTTAGTAATGTATTGTTTAGCCTCCATGTGTTTGTGTTTTTTACATTTTTTTCCCCCTGTAATTGATTTCTAATCTTACAGCCTTGTTTTCGGAACAGATGCTTGATATGATTTCAGTTTTCTTAAATTTACTGAGGCTTTATTTGTGACCCAAGATGTGATCTATCCTGGAGAATGTTCTGTGTGCAGTTGAGAAGAATGTGTAATCTGCTGTTTTTGGATGGAATGTCCTATAAATACCAATTAAATCTATTTGGTCTATTGTGTCATTTAAAGCTTGTTTTTCCTTATTAATTTTCTGACTGGATGATCTCCATTGGTGTAAGTAAAGTGTTAAAGTCCCCTGCTATTATTGTGTCACTGTCGACTTCCTCTTTTACAGCTGTTAGCAGTTGCCTTATGTATTGAGGTGTTCCTATGTTCGGTACATATATATTTATAATTGTTGTATCTTCTTCTTGGATTGATCCCTTGATCATTATGTAGTGTCCTTCCTTGTCTCTTGTAACATTCTTTTTTTTTTTTTTAATTTATTTATTGTATTTATTTATTTTTGGCTGTGTTGGGCCTTCGTTGTGGTATGCGGGCTTCTTATTGCAGTGTCCTCTCTTGCTGCAGAGCACGGGCTCCAGGCGCACAGGCTTCAGCCACTGTGGCTCGTAGGCTCTAGAGTGCAGGCTCAGTAGTCGTGGCCCATGGGATTAGTTGCTCCGCTGCACGTGGGATCTTCCCGGACCAGGGCTCAAACCCACGTCCCCTGCATCAGCAGGCGGACTCCCAACCACTGTGCCACCAGGGAAGCCCCATTCTTTATTTTCAAGTCTATTTTATCTGATATGAGTATTGCTACTCCAGCTTTCTTTTGATTTTCATTTGCATGGAATATCCTTTCCATCCCCTCACTTTCAGAGTGTATGTGTCCCTAGGTCTGAAATGGGTCTCTTATAGACAGCATATATATGGATCTTGTTTTTGTATCCATTCAGCAAGCCTGTGTCTTTTGGTTGGAGCATTTAATCCATTCACATTTTAGGTAAATATCGATATGTATGTTCCTATTACTATTTTCTTAATTGTTATGGGTTTGTTTTTGTATATCCTTTTCTTCTTTTGTGTTTCCCACTTAGAGAGGTTCCTTTAGCATTTGTTGTAGAGCTGGTTTGGTGGTGCTGAGTTCTCTTAGCTTTTGCTTGTCTATAAGCTTTTAATTTCTCCATCGATTCTGAATGAGATCCTTGCTGGGTAGAGTTCTCTTGGTTTTAGGTTCTTCCCTTTCATCACTTTAAATATATCATGCCACTCCCTTCTGGTTTTTAGAGTTTCTGCTGAGAAATCAGCTGTTAACCTTATGGGAGTTCCCTTGTATGTTATTTGCCATTTTTCCCTTGTTGCTTTCAATAATTTTTCTTTGTCTTTAATTTTTGTCAATTTGATTGCTATGTGTCTCGCTATTTTTCTCCTTGGGTTTATCCTGCCTGGGACTCTCTGTGCTTCCTGGACTTGGGTGGCTATTTCCTTTCCCATGCTAGGGAAGTTTTCGACTATAATCTCTTCAAATATTTTCTTGGGTCCTTTCTCTCTCTCTTCTCCTTCTGGGACCCCTATAACACAATTGTTGTTGCCTTTAATGTTATCCCAGAGGTCTCTTAGGCTGTCTTCATTTTTTTTCATTGTTTTTTCTTTATTATGTTCCACAGCAGTGAATTCCACCTTTCTGTCTTCCAGGTCAGTTATCCGTTCTTCTACCTCAGTTATTCTGCTATTGATTCCTTCTAGTGTATTTTTTTTTTTTTTTTTTGCGGTACGCCGGGCTCTCACTGTTGTGGCCTCTCCTATTGCAGGGCACAGGCTCCGGACGTGCAGGCTTAGCGGCCATGGCTCATGGACCCAGCCGCTTCATGGCATGTGGGATCTTCCCAAACTGGGGCACGAACCTGTGTCCCTGCATTGGCAGGCAGACTCTCAACCACTGTGGCACCAGGGAAGCCCTGTCTTTTATTCTTTACAGAAGCTTAATAAATGTTTTGTCTACTACCCTTACTCTATGTGTACTTTTGCAATGAGATTTTTACTTTTGTTTGTTTTCTTGTTATTATCAATAATTAGTGAGACTTCTTTTAAGCTGAAGTAAATTCTTTTAACATTGCGTATAAATCTGGTTTATTAGTAATGAACTCTTTTAACTTTTGCTAGTCTGGGAAACTCTTGATCTCTCCTTCAATTCTCTCTTTTTCCATAGATTTGTTTATTTATTTATTTTTGGCTGTGTTAGGTCTTCATTGCAGTGCGTGGGCTTTTCTCTAGTTGTGGCAAGTGGAGGCTACTCTTCGTTGTTGTGCACAGGCTTCTCATTGTGGTGGCTCTTCTTGTTGTGGAACATGGGCTCTAGGTGCTCAGGCTTCAGTAGTTGTGGCTCGTGGGCTCAGTAGTTGTGGCTCATGGGCTCTAGAGCACAGGCTCAGTAGTTGTGGCACACAGGCTTAGTTACTCTGTGGCATGTGGGATCTTCCTGGATCAGGGCTCGAACCCATGTCCTCTGCATTGGCAGGCAGATTCTCAACCACTGTGCCATCAGGGAAGACCTCTCCTTCAATTCTGAATCATAACCTTGCTGGTAGGGTATTTCTGTTGTAGACTTTTTCTTTTTAGCCCATTGAATATATCCTATCATTCCTTCCTAGTATGCAAATTCTGCTGAGAAGTCATCTGACAGTCTTATGGGAATACCTTGAACATAACTAGACTCTTTTATTTCACTGCTTCTGTGATCCCTCTTAAATTTTTAAATTTTGGGTGCTTTATAATATGTCTTGGTGTGGACCTGTTTGTCTTCATCTTGTTTGGGACTCTGTGTTTCCTGGACCTGGATGTGTGTTTCCTTCCCCAGGTTAGGAAAGTTATCAGTTACTATATCCTCTAATAAGTTCTCTGCCCGTTTCTCTCTTCTCCTCGTTCTGGGACCCCTGTAATGCTCATGTTAATATACTTGATATTGTCTTAGAGGCCCCTTTACCTATAGTCTTGTTTTTTCTTTGTACTATTCAGTTTGGGTGATTTTCACTACTCTGTTTTCCATTTCACTGATCTGTTCTTCTGTATCATATAATATAATGTGGCTTCTCGCGTGTGTGTGTGTGTGTGTGTGTTTTAAGCTCTTTTATTGTATTGTTCAATGTTTGGTTCTTTTTGACATGTTATTACTCTTTGTTGAAATTCTCACTATGTCCATCTATTCTTCTCCTGACTTGGGTGAGCGTCTTTATAATCATTACTGTGAACACTTTTTTTATCGGGTAGAATGCTTATCCCTGTTTTATTTAGTTCTTTTTCTGACGTCGTGTCTTGTTACTTCATTTGTAACATCTTCCTCTATTTCCTTATGTTTCCTAATTCTCTGTGCATTTCTATTCATTAGGTTCAGGTTGTTACATTCCCGGGTCTCAGAGAAGTGGCCTTATATAGGAGATGACTGAGAGGGCCCAGCAGCACATTGTCCTCTGGCCAGCAGAGCCACACGCTCCAGGGGTGTCCCCTGTGTGGGCTGCACAAACCTCTCTCTTACGGCAAGGCCAACTGCTGGAGACAAGCTGGTAGGTGGTGTTGGACCCTGGCCTAAATGGCTGTGAGCCCCTGTATGTGATTGCCGTGGGTGTGCTGATAACCAAGGCAGCCCTCCGTTATGGGTGGCTGTGTGGTGCTCCAGGTGTACAGGAAGACAGGGTAGGCCCCCAGTGTGTCTGGTTGTGAGGCCTCTGGTGCAGGAGTGCTATGGGCATGGTGGTAAATGGGGCAGGTCCCTGATTCTAATCAGTTCCAGGGAAGACTCTAAAATGTTGCTTGCCAATGTCTCAGTTCCTAGCGGGAGTCCCAGCTGCCTCTTGCCTTTCCAAGAAGCTCTCCGAGATTAGCAAGTGGGTCTGACACACGTGTCTTTCACACTATTGGCTCTGTACAGGGACTGAGAACATGTGAGATTTGTGTGTGCCCTATGAGAGCAAAGTCTCAGTTTTCTTTATCCTCCAGCTTTCCTGAAAATAAGCCCTGCAGGTTTTCAAAGCCAGACCTGCTGTGTTCTTTTCTTCCAGTGCAGGAACCCTGGGCTGTGCAGCCTGATGCCAGGCTCAGACCCTTCCCTCCATGTGGAGGACCTGTGCAATTGTGATGTCTTCCAGCTGTGGGTCACTGTGCTCCATGTGTGGGTTCCAATTAGATTGTGTTTCCAGTCCTCCTACCTGCCTTGTGGTTTCTCCTTCCTTATATCTTGAGTTGTGGAAAACGTTCCCTGCTGGTCTTCAGAGATAATTTCCGTGTAAGTTGTTGTAATTTGGGTGTGTCCGTGGCATGAGGGGAGCTCAGTATCTTCCTACTCTATCTTCTTGATCCCTTCTCCAGAATTCTTTGAAAATACATGCATTTATTACTGTAAACATAACTCTTTGAATTGCAGTCTTGTTCCTGTATTCCATAAATTTAGGTACTTTGTGTTTTCAGTTTTATGCTATATATGGATTAGAAGTTAACATGAATCTCTTGTACACAGTATAAGTAAACTTCCTTTAATCCATTCAGCCACCCTATGGATTATTTAAATTGAAGTATAGTTGGTTTACAATATTCCATTGGTCTCAGGGGTACAACATATGGATTGAATATTTTTATAGATCACTAAAGTGATCACTAAATCACTAAAGTGATTACAAAATAATGGCTATATTTCCCTGTGTTGTACTATATATCCTTGTTTGTTTATTTCATACATAGGGGTATTGGATTTAGAGAAACAAACTATTGTATTTCCCTCCCCCCTTCACTCGCCTCACCAGTAACCACTAATTTGTTCTCTGTGAGTCTATTTCTGTTTTGTTATATACATTCCTTTCTTGCATTTTTAGATTCTACAGAGAAGTGAGAACATAGAGTATTTGTCTTTCTCTAACTTATTTAAGTAGGTATAAATATTCTAGGCCTATCCACGTTGTTGCAAGTGGCAGAATTTGATCCTTTTTAATGGCTGAGCAATAGTCTATTGTGTATACATACCACATCTTCTTTATCCACTCATCTGTTGATGGACATTTAGTTTGCTTCCATATGTTGGCAATTGTAAATAATGCTGCTATGAACATTGGGATGCCTGTATCTTGTCAAATTGGTGTCTTCATTTTCTTTGGACATATACCAAGCAGTGGAATTGTTGCCTAATATGATAGTTCTACTTTTAGCTTTTCTCAGGACCTCCATATTCTTTTCATAGTGGGTGTACCAATTTACAGTCCCACCAACAGTGTACTAGGACTCCCTTCTCCGTGTCATGAACAACATTTCATATTTGTAGACTTTGGAATAATAGCCACGTTGAGAGGTGTGACGTGACTTCTCATTATGGGTTTTCTTGTGGATCATTCATTAAATTTAATTTACAAAAGAAGGTGATAGGCTGGATATGATCTCCAGGTTTAGTTTGCTAATGCCTGGTATAGGTTAATTTGGGGGGAATTAATACCTTTACAATGTTATTTATTGCTAACATTTTTCAGGTTGACATTTAATGATTGGTAACAGATTAAAAAATTTTTTCCCTGAAGGATGTCTGTTGGTTTGTTTCTGTTTTATAAATTTGTTCATTTCTATCACTTTTTAGACTCCACTATAAGTGATATCATGATATTTGTCTTTTTCTATCTGACTTACTTCACTTAGAATGAAATACTGCCATTTGCAGCAACTGGAATGGACCTAGAGATGATCATGCTTTTTCATTTCTGAGTAATATTTGTGTACATGTACCACTTTTTCATTGTCCATTCATCTGTTGATGGACATTTTGGTTGCCTCCATGTCTTGGCTGTTGTAAATAGTGCTGCAGTGCATGTTTGGGTTTGGGTGCATTTGTCTTTTTGAATTCTGGCTTTCTGCAGATGTATGCCCAGAAGTAGGACTGCTGGATGATATGGTAGCTCTATTTTGACTTTTTAAAGGCATCTCCATACTGTGCTTTATAGTGGCTGTTACCAGCTTACATCTCACCAACAGCATAGGAGGGTTCCCTTTTCTCCATGTCCTCTCCAGCATTTATGGTTTGTAAACTTTTTGATGATGGCCATTCTGACTGTGCAAGGTGATAACCTTGTTGTGGTTTTGATTTGCATGTGTCTAATAATTCGAGGTGTTGAGCATCTCTGCATGTGTTTTCTCTAAACACTGTGAGAAAAAGTTACAGTTGACATTGGCTTTTTGAAAGTCTGACTATTTTGAAATTTTGTTCGATAACTACCACAGGACATTTGTTAAAAGGCAGGTGTCATTTACACCCTGGCAGTCCTTGTGAGTATTAAGTGTCCATAAGCACATATTTTAAAGTTACTGTTGTGGAAATGGGCACAGGTGGTAGGATTCCCTTCATGCCCCTCTCTGGTTACTTGGGTAACCAGACCCACTGTGGAAGACGGGCTCCTGGATTGTAAATTAGTGTGGGCTGTGGCAGAACAAACACCCAAAATCTTCTGTTTTGTTACTTCTTGTTTTTGTTTTAATTTAATTTTTCTTTTTTATTGAAGTAAAGTTGATATAAAATATTCTGTTTGTGGTAGGCATACAGAATCTTGTTCAGTTATGTTCAGTAGACATATTCATGTCTATTCATCTTCAGATTCTTTTTCCATATAGGTTATTAGAGAGTGTTGAATAGACTTCCCTTTGTTATACAGTAGGTCCTTGTTGATAATCTATTTTATATGTATTAGTGTGTAAATATTTTCCCCAGCCTCCTGATTTATTCCTTCCGCCCACTTTTCTCATTGGGTAACCATAAGTTTGTTTTCTAATTCTGTGAGTCTGTGTCTCTCTGTTTTATTTTATTTTTTGGCTGTACTGCGAGGCATGTGTGATATTAGTTCTCCCAACACCAGGGATCGAACCCATGCCCCCTGAAGTGGAAGCTCAGATTCTTAACCATTGGACCACCTGGAAAGCCCCTGTTTCTCTCTTGTAAATTAGTTCATTGGTATCAATTTTTAAATTTCAGCTATAAGTAGTATCATATGATATTTGACTTTCTCTTTCTGACTTACTTACTTCACTTAGTATGATTATCTCTAATTCTATCCATGATGCTGCAAATGGCATTCCTTTATTCTTTTTCATTTCTGAGTAATATTTCACTGTGAACATGTACCACTTCTTTATCCATCCATCTGCTGATGGATATTTTGGTTGCTTCCATGTCTTAGACATTGTAAATTGTGCTGTGGTACACATATGGGTGCATGTGTGTTTTCCAATTCTGGTTTTCTCCTGTTATATGCCTGGGAGTAGGACTGCTGGATCATATGGTACCTCTAATTTTACCTTGTAAAGGCGCCTCCATACTGTTATTTATAGTGGCTGTTACCACGTTAGATCCAAACAGCAGCATAAGAGGGTTCCCTTTTTTCTACAACCTCTCCAGCATTTATTGTTTGTAGACTTTTCGATGATGGCTCTTCTTACTCATGTGAAGTGATCCCTCATTGTAGTTTTGATTTCCATGAGGCTAATAATACAGGAATTAGAGCATCTTTTCAAGTGTTTTTCTTTTAAACAGTGTAAAATTTACCTATTGAAATAGGATCTTGAAAGTCTGTTCCTTTGGAATTTATTTTGCTTACCCACCCCTGGACATTTCCTGATTGTGGGTGTCATTTACAGCCCAACAGTCCTTGTGAATATTAAGTATCCATAAACATTGTTTTTAAAGTTGCAGTTGTAGTAAAGGGCAACAAGGCAGCGGAATTTATTCATACTCAGCTTGATTGCTAGGGAAAACAGAGGCTTAGTGGAATTCCTCTTCCTAGGTTGTAAATTGGAGTGTAAAGTGCCAGGACAAATACCCAAAACCTTGTGACACATTACTTCTTTTTTTTTTTTTTTTTTTTTTTTTTTTTTGCGGTACGCGGGCCTCTTTTTTTTTTTTTTTGAGGTACGCGGGCCTCTCACTGCTGTGGCCTCTCCCGTTGCGGAGCACAGGCTCCGGACGCGCAGGCTCAGCAGCCATGGCTCACGGGCCTAGCCGCTTCGCGGCATGTGGGATCTTCCCGGACCGGGGCACGAACCTGTGTCCCCTGCATCGGCAGGCGGACTCTCAACCACTGCGCCACCAGGGAAGCCCGACACATTACTTCTTGTTGAATTTACTTTTTATTTCTTATCAGAGTAACTTTGATTACAATGTTGTATTTGTTCTAGGTGTACAGAATCTGGTTCATTCATACGTATACATATATCTAAACAGGTTTAGATTATTTCCCATGTTGGTTATTAGAGAGAGTTGAGTAGACCTCCCTTGGCATCCAGTAGGTCCTTCTTGATTATATATTTTATATGAATTATTAAATGCATGTTAACCCCAACATCCTAATTTCTCCATTCCTTTCACCTTTTTCAAAGTCTGTATGGGTCATTCTCAGTGGAAATATGCTCATGGGTATCAGTTTTTAGATTACACTAGTAAATGGTATCATTGGATATTTGTCTTTCTGTGACTTACTTTACATAGTATGATTACCCCTAGGTTCATCAGTGGTGCTGCAAAAGGCATTGTTTCATCTTTTCCATGGCTAATATTCGATTGTGTACATGTACTACTTCTTTGTCCATTCATCTGCACTTGGACATTTTGCTTGCATCCATATCTGGCTATTGTAAGTATCGCTGAAGAGCACTTTTGGTTACCTGTGTCTCTCAATTCTGGTGTTCTCGGGTTACAGGCCCATTAGTAGTTTGGCAGGATCACATAGTAGCTCAATTGTTAACTTTTTTTGTGTGTGTGGTACGCGGGCCTCTCACTGTTGTGTCCTCTCCCGCTGTGGAGCACAGGCTCCGGACGCGCAGGCCCAGCGGCCATGGCTCACGGGCCCAGCTTTCCGCGGCACGCAGGATCCTCCCGGACCGGGGCACGAACCCGTGTCCCCTGCATCGGCAGGCGGACTCCCAACCACTGCGCCACTGGGGAAGCCCCGATTGTTAACTTTTTAAGGCACCTTCATTCTGTTCTGATTAGTGGCTATTACCAGTTTACATCCCCGCAACAGCATAGGGGTGTATCCATTCTGGGAAACCCATTCAGCAATTATTGTTTGCAGACATTTTTTTCTGATGGCCATTCAGACTATTGTGAGGTGATGCCTTTTTGTAATTTAAATTTGCATTTCCCTAATAATTCTTGATGTTGAACATTTTTTCATGTCCTTTAAAAAAAACACTGTGAGGAAATTTACCTCTTGAATTGTCTTCTCCAGATTTTCTACTGTTTTGCATATTAATGTCTATTCCTGACAGCAGGATATTTTTTGAGGGCAGGTTTCATTTAAAGCCCTGCAGTCCTTGTGAATATTGAGTGACCAATAGCACTGGAATTAAAGCTGCTGTTGCAGGAATTGGCCACAAGGCGGCAGATTTCTACATTCCCAGCTTTGGTTACAAGGGCAGGAGAGCCTTCCTGGAAGTTGTGTTCCTAGGTTGCAAATTGTAGTGGAATGTTCCAGGACAAACTCCCAAAAGCTTATAGCTCCTACTTATGTTTGTTTTTAAAATTTATTTTATGTTTTTCATCGGAGTAATGTTTTTTTAAACTAGATCCTTACTCTATCTACAATTTCCCCTTTCTTCTTTGCCTTTAATATTTATTTATTTATTTATTTATTTATGGCTGTGTTGGGTCTTCGTTTCTGTGCGAGGGCTTTCTCTAGTTGTGGCAAGCGGGTGCCACTCTTCATTGCGGTGCATGGCGTCTCACTATCGCGGCCTCTGTTGCTGCAGAGCACAGGCTCCAGACACGCAGGCTCAGTAGTTGTGGCTCACGGGCCTAGTTGCTCCGCGGCACGTGGGATCCTCCCAGACCAGGGCTCGAACCCGTGTCCCCTGCATTGGCAGGCAGATTCTCAACCACTAGGCCACCAGGGAAGCCCATATCGGAGTAAATTTTATTAGGGTGTTGTGATTCTCTGGGTGTACCGATTCTGATCAATTTTTCATACATATATCTGTTCATCTTTGGATCCTGTACCATGTAGGTTATTTATTATTATTTTTTAAACATCTTTATTGGGGTATAATTGCTTTACAATGGTGCGTTAGTTTCTGCTTTATAACAAAGTGAATCAGTTATACATATACATATGTTTCCATATCTCTTCCCTCTTGCATCTCCCTCCCTCCCACTCTCCCCATTCCACCCCTCCAGGCTGTCACAAAGCACCGAGCTAATATCCCTGTGCCTTGCGGCTGCTTCCCCCTAGCTATCTACCTTACTACGTTTGTTAGTGTGTATATGTCCATGACTCTCTCTCGCCCTGTCAAAGCTCACCCTTCCCCCTCCCACCATGTAGGTTATTACAGAGTGTTGAGTAGACCTCCCTTGGTATTTGGTAGGTGTTTATGTAATTTATATGTATTAGTGATTATATAATTTATATATTTTATATGTTATAAGTTTATATACATATAACATACATTAGTGTATGTATGTTAACCCCATAATCCTAATTTATCCACCCTCCCACCTTTCATTTTTGTTAACCATTAGTTTGTTTTATACGTCTCTGAGTGTCTTTTCCTTTGGAAATATGTTCATTTGTACGAATCTTAAGATAACATCTATAAATTATACGATATATATCATACACTTTTGACTTAATGTAATATGATTATTTCTAGACTCTCCTCTAGTCATGAAAACTGTGGTTGGATTTGCATGTCTCATAATCCCTTCAAATTGAGCTTTCAGGCATGTCCTTTGTTTTCAAACAGTGAGTACAGCTTACCTCTCCAAATTGTTTTTTGAAGTCTGTGCCACATTTGGAAGTATTTTGGCCATTACCTCCCTCAAGATATTTTGAGGGCAGGTTACATTTACAGCCCTCCAGTACTTGTGCATATGAAGTGACGATTAGCACAGGTTTTAAAGCTGCTGTTGCAGGTAATGGCCAAAGGGCGGCAGCATTCTGCTTTCCCCACTCTGGTAACTAGGGAAAGAGACCTTCCTGCCAGGGGTGTTCCTCAGTTATAAATTAGAGTGGAATGTGCCCGGATAAACCCCCAAAAGCTAATGTCTCCTTATGTTTTTTTTAAAAAATTGAATTTATACTTTTTATTGGAGTAATATTCCATTGTGTACATGGACCACTTCTTCTTTCTGCATTCCTCTGTTGATGGACATTTTAATTGCTTTCAAGTGTTGGCTATAGTAAATATGGCTGGAGTGCAGGATTGCCAGCCTGTGCCTTTCTGATTCTTATTCTCTCAGGCGATAGGCCCAGCAGTGGGTATGCTTCATTGAATGGTAGCTCAATGTTTACCTTTTCAAGGCACCTCCATTGTGTTTTCATTACTGGCTCTTACCAGTCCCACTTAGAACCAATGGTCCACATTTCTCCACAACCACTTCAGCCTTTATTGTTTGCAGAATTTTTGCTGATGGCCATTCTGATTGGTGTGAGCTGATAGGTTTCTGTAATTTGGATTTGCATGTCTTTAATAATTCCTAATGTTCAGCATTTTTCTATGCCATTTTTAATTTCTGTTAAAAAAGAAAAAAACTGTGAGTACAATAAACCTCTTGAAATTGTCTCCTTGGAAGGTTGCCCTCTTTTGAATTTTTTGGTCGATTTTCGACCCCAGGATTTTTTTGTGGGGAGCAGGTGTCATTTACAAGGCTGCAATAAGTGTGAATATTTAGTGACAATTAGCACTGGTTTTAGCTGTTGTGGGAAACGGCCACAAGGCGGCAGCATTTCTCCATTCCCAAATCTGGTTACTAGGGCCTCAGAGCCTTTCTGCAAGTCGTGTTCCCAGGTTTTATATTAGAATGGAATGAGCCAGCAAAAGCCTCCATAAGTTTATGTCACATTACTTCTTGTTCGTTGTTTTAATTTTATTAATCGGAGTAATGATTACAATGTTGTTTGTCCTAGGTGTACACAATCTGGTTCATTTGTACATTATATATGTATGTGTATATATATATATATATATATATATATATATATATATATATATATATATATATATATACAGATCCTCTTCCCATGTAAATTACTGCAGAGTGTTCCGTAGACCTCCCTTGCTATATGGTCGGTCTTTTTGATACATGTATTTAATATGTATTTGTACACCTATGGTAAACCTGATCTTAATTTATCCATTCCCCCCATTTTTCATTTTAGATAAGCACAGTTTTTTCCCCTAAGTCTGTGAGTTTCTTTCTCTGTGGAAATATGTTCATGTGTGTCAGTTGTTAGATAACACCTATAAGTGATATCATAGGATATATGTCTTCGCTTTCCTATTTACCTCATGTTCTGTGATTATCTCTAGGCTCATTTATGGGGCCACAAAGAGCAGTGTTTCATTGTTTTCCATGGTTAATATTCCATTGTGTACATGGACCACTTCTTCTTTATCCATTCATCTGTTGATGGACATTTTTGTTGCTTCTGTGTCTTGGCTATTGTGAAAATGGCTGCAGTGCTGCTCTTGCAGCCTGTGTCTTCTCGATTCTGGTCTTCTCAGGTGAGAGGCTCACCGGTGGGCCTGCTGGATGGAATGGTGGCTCAGTTTTTACTTTCAAACGCAGCTCCTTTCTGTTCTCATTATTGGCTGTTACCACTTTACATCTCACCAGCAGCTAGAGGGTACACATTTCTCTATAAATTCCTTCAGCATTTATTGTTGACTTTTGGCTGATGGTAGTTGACTTGTGTGAGTTGAAACATTTTTGTAGATTAGATTTGCATGAGTCTAATAATTGCTGATGTTGAGCTTTTATCCATTTTCCTTTTTTTGAAAAAGAGTGAGTAAAACTTACTACTTCATACTATCTTCTTGAAACACTTGCCTGTTTTGAATTTTTTTGGCCATTCCCTAGCTCAGGACATTTTTTGAGGGCAGGTGTCCTTTACAGCCCTGAGTCTTTGTGAATGTTAAGTGAGCGTTAGCTGTGGATTTAAAGCCGCTCTTGCGGGAAACGGCCACAAGGCGGCAGCATTTCTACATTTCCAACTCTGGGTTTTTGGGCAACAGCCTTCCTGGAAATCGTGTTAGTAGGCTGCAAATTAGAGTGGAATGTGCCAGCGCAAACCCCCAAGAGCTTATATATCCTTACTTCTTGTTTGTTTTTTAAATTTGGTTTTTATTTATTATCACAGCAAATTTGATAAAAATATTGTGTTTGTTCTAGATGTACAGAATCTGGTTCATTATATCTGTGTATCGATCTATTCATCTTTGGATCCTTTCCTGTGTAGGTTATTACAGAGTGTTGAGTAAACTTCTCGTGGTATTCCATAGGTATTTTGTGATTATATATTTCATATGTATTACTACATGTCAGTTAACCCCCACATCCCAATTCATATATTCCTTACACCTTTCCATTTGGTTAAACATAATTTGGTTTTCTGAATCTATGAGTGTCCTTCTCTTGGCAATAATTTCATGGGTATCAATTTTTAGGTAACACCTATAAGTGATGTCATAGGATATCTGTCCTTTGGTTTCTTTCTTACTTCAAATTGGGTGATTATGTCTAGATCCTAGTATGATGCTGCCAACGGCACTGTTTCATAGTTTTCCACGGCTAATATTCCATTGTGTACATCGACCACTTCTTCCTGTTGCATTTTTCTCTTGACGGACATTTTGGTTTCTTCCAAGTCTTGGCTATGGTACATGTTGCTGGAGTGCAGGATTGCCAGCCTGTGTCTTTTTGATTCTGGTCTACTCAGGACATAGGCCCATCAATGGGCCTACCCGATAACATGGTAGCTCAATTTCTACCTTTAAATGCACCTCCATTCTATTCTCACTACTGGCTCTTACCAGGTTACATCCCAACAGCAGCTAGAGAGTACGCAGTTCTCTGAAACCCCTTCAGGATTTATTCTTTGTAGACTTTTTGCTGATGATCATTCTGACGGCTGTGAGGTGAAAGTTTTTGTAGATTGGATTTGCATGGCTTATTAATTCTGATGTTTAGCATTTTTCAATGCCCTTATTTTTAACAGAAAAAATGAAAGAAAAAGAAAGAGGAAGACAAAATGTGTGGTAAAATATGCCTCTTGAAATCGTCATTTTGAAATGTGCATGTTTTTTGAGTTTTTTGCTCGATTTATTACCCAAAAGTTTGTTTAGAGGGCAGGTGCCATTTACAGGCCTGGAATTATTTTGAATATCAAGTAAAGATTAGCGCTGGGTTTAGAGCTGCTGTTGTGTGAAACGGGCACAGGCGGCATCAGTTCTCCTTAACACAAATTTGGTTACTAGGTCAACAGAGCCTTAAGGGAAGTCATATTCTATGTTGTAAATTAGAATGGAATGTGCCAGGAAAAAGCCCCTTATGTTTATGTCTCAGTACTTCTTCGTTTTTTTTAATTTAATTTTATTTTTTATCACAGCAACTTTGATTACAATCTTTTGGCTGTTCTAGGTGTGGGAGAGGTGGTTCTTTTTACATATATAAATATATCTATTCTTCTTCAGATTCTTTTCCCATGTAGGTTTATGACACAATGTTGAGGAGTCTTCTCTTGGATATTCCATAGGTCTTCGGTGATTATATATTTCACATGTGTTTGTATATCTGTGTTAACCCAATATCGCTAGGTGTCCAATCCTCTCACACCTTTCCATTCGTGAACCATAAGTTTGCTTAATGAATTTGTGATTGCCTTACTCAGTGGAAATATCTTCACTGGTATCAATTTTTAGGTAACACCTCTAAGTGATATCCTAGGAAATGTGTCTTTCGCTTTCTGACTTACTACAAGTTGCGTGATTACCTCGAGACTCATGTACGGTGCTGCAAATGGCATTGTGTCATTTTTTTCCTTGGCTAATATTCCATCTGTACATGTACCAGTTCTCTGTCCACTCATCTGTTGATGGAATTTTTTGGTTGCTTCCATGTCTTGGCTATTGTAATACTGCTGCAATGCAGATTTTCCTGCCTGTGTCTTTCCAATTCTGTCTTCTTAGGTTATAGGCCCAGTAGTGGGCCTGCTGGATCATATGGTAGCAAAACGTTTACCTTGTAAGGCACCTCCATTCTATTCTCCTTAGTGGCTCTTACAAGGTTAAGTCCCAGTTAAAGTGACGGTATGCACTTCTCCACAACCCTTCAGCATTTATTGTTTGTAGTTTTTTTTTGCTAATGTTTATTCTGACTGTGTGAGCTGCTACCTTCTGTGGTTGGACTTGCATGCGTCTCACAATCCCTTGAAATTGAGCTTTCAGGCATGTCCTTTGTTCTTTAAGCTGTGAATACAGCTTACCTCTTCAATGGTTTTCTTGAAGTATGTGCCACATTTTGAAATATTTTGGCCGTTACCTCCCTCAAGACATTTTGAGGCAGGTTCATTTAAGGCCCTCCAGTACTTGTGCATATGATATGACCCTTAGCACAGATTTTAAAGCTGCTGTTGCAGGTAACGCCAGAGGGCGGCAGCATTTCGGCTTTCTGCACTCTGGTAAACTGGGAAACAGACCCTTCCTGCCAGTGGTGTTTCTCGGTTATAAATTAGAGTGGAATGTGCCCGGATAAACCCCCCCCCAAAGATGATGTCTCCTTACTTACATTTTCTTTTAAATTGAATTTATATTTTTTATTGGAGTAATGTTCCATTGTGTACATGGACCACTTCTTCTTTCTTCATTCTTCTGTTGATGGACGTTTTCATTGCTTCTACGTGTTGGCTGTGGTAATTAGTGCTGGAGTGCAGGATTGCCAGCCTGTGTCTTTTTGATTCTTATCCTCTCAGGCGATAGGCCCAGCAGTGGGTATGCTTCATTGAATGGTAGCTCAATATTTACCTTTCCAAGGCACCTCATTGTGTTTTTCATTACTGGCTCTTACCACGTCCCAGTTAGAACCGAGGGTACGCATTTTTCCACAACGCTTCAGCATTTTTTGTTTGCAGAAATTTTGCTGATGGCCATTCTGACTGGTGTAAGATGAGAGTATTTTGTAATTTGCATATCTTTAATAATTCCTAATGTTCAGCATTTTTCCACGCATTTTTTGATTTCTGTTAAACAAAAACAGAAAAAAACTGTGAGTAAAATAAACCTCTTGAAATTGTCTTCTTGGAAGGTTGCCCTCTTTTGAATTTTTTGGTCGGTTTTCGATCTCAGGATTTTTTTTGAGGCCAGGTGTCATTTACAGGCCTGCAATGAGTGAATACTTAGTGACCATCAGCACTGGTTTTAAAGCTGCTGTTGTGGGAAACGGCCACACGGTGGAAGCATTTCTCCATTCCCAAATCTGCTTGCTAGGTCAGTAGAGCGTTTGTGGAAGTCGTGTGTTCCTAGGTTGTAAATTAGAATGGAATGTGCCAGGAAAAAGCCCCTATAAGTTTATGTCACATTACGTCTTGTACATTGTTTAATTTTTTTTAATTGGGATAATTAGAATATTGTTTGTCCTAGGTGTACACAATCTGGTTCATTTGTACGTTATATATATATAGAGAGAGAGATGTACAGATCCTCTTCCCATGTAAATTATTGAAGAGGGTTCCGTAGTTCCGTAGACCTCCCTCGCTATAATGGTCTGTCTTTTTGATATATGTATTTAAATAGGTATTTTTACACATATGGTAACACTGATCTTATTTATCCATTCCCCCCACCTTTCCTTTTAGATAAGCATAATTTGTTTTCTAAGTCTGTGAGTGTCTTTCTCTGTGGAAATATGTTCATTTGTGTCGGTTGTTAGATAACGCCTATAAGTGATATCATTGTATATGTCTTTTGCTTTCCGACTTACCTCATGTACTGTGATTATCCCTAGGCTCATCTATGGTGCCTCAAAGGCAGTGTTTCATTGTTTTCCATGGCTAATATTCCATTGTGTACACGGAGCACTTCTTGTTTATCCATTCATCTGCTGATGGACATTTTGGTTGCTTCCGTATCTTGGCTATTGTGAAAATGGCTGCTGTGCAGCTGTTGCAGACTGTCTTCTCGATTCTGGTCTTCTCAGTTGAGAGGCTAAGCGTTGGGTATGCTGGATGGAATGGTGGCTCGGTTTTTGTGTGTGTGTGTGTGTGTGTGTGTGTGTGTGTGTGTGTTTGTGGGTTTTTTTGAGGTAAGCGGACCTCTCGCTGTTGCGGCCTCTCCTGTTGCGGAGCACAGGCTCCGGATGTGCAGGCTCACCGGCCATGGCTCACAGGCCTAGCCGCTCCGCAGCATGTGGGATCTTCCCGGACCGGGGCACGAACCCGTGTCCCCTGCATCTGCAGGCGGACTCTCAATCACTGTGCAACCAGGGAAGACCCAGTTTTTACTTTTAAACGCAGCTCCTTTCTGTTCTCATTATTGGCTGTTACCACTTTACATCTCAGCAGCAGCTAGAGGGTACAGAGTTCTCTAAAACCCCTTCAGCATGTATTGTTTGTAGAACTTTTGATGATGGTAGTTGACTTGTGTGAATGGAAACCTTTTTGTAGATTAGATTTACATGAGTCTAATAATTCCTGATGTTGAGCTTTTATCCATTGTCCTTTCTTTTGAAGAAGAGTGTAAAACTTATCTCTTCATACTGTCTCCTTGAAACATTTGCTGTTTTGAATTTTTTTGGCCATTCCCTAGCTCAGGACATTTTTTGAGGGCAGGTGTCCTTTACAGCCCCGAGTCTTTGTGAATGTTAAGTGAGCGTTAGCTGTGGGTTTAAAGCCGCTCTTGCGGGAAACGGCCACAAGGCGGCAGCATTTCTACATTTCCAACTCTGGGTTTTTGGGCAACAGAGCCTTCCTGGAAATCGTGTTAGTAGGCTGCAAATTAGAGTGGAATGTGGCAGGGAAAACCCCCAAGGGCTTCCATCTCCTTACTTCTTGTTTGTTTTTTTAATTTAATTTTTATATTTATTATCACAGCAAATTTGATAAAAATACTGTGTTTTTTTCTAGGTGTACAGAATCTGGTTTATTATATCTATGTATCGATCTATTCATCTTTGGATCCTTTCCCGTGTAGGTTATTACAGAGTGTTGAACAGACCTCTCTTGGTATTCCATAGGTATTTTGTGATTATATATTTCATCTGTATTACTACATGTCTATTAACCCCCATATCCTAAATCATACATTCCTTACAGCTTTCCATTTGGTTAAACATAATTTGGTTTTCTGAATCTATGAGTGTCCTTCTCTTGGCAATAATTTCATGGGTATCAATTTTTAGGTAACTGTGCTCGGCCCCGGGCGTCCCCGGGAGTCCCGACCAGCAGGACAAATCCTTGTGAGTCCGAGGAGGAACCTGTAGGGGTTGAAAAGAGAAGAAGGGGCAGGAGACGCGAAAGAATGGAGGCAAGACAAAATCCTGATCAAGCCTCAAACTTTTATTGCTGCAGTAGCTGTATTTATACAGTACAGAGAAAGGGGGGCGGGATCCAGAATAAGGGAAGTATTTGGCAAATTATCATTGGTGCTGCGTGCGCGGGCTTTCGTTGGAAGCGCGGGCTTTCGTTTTTAGGCGCGGGCTTTTATCTCATTAAGCAGGAAGAGAAGCAGGGTGTCGGCCATCTTCTAATGGCGAAAACTTCTTGGCTCCCAACATCTCCTCCCTTTTTATTTCTTTTAAGGAGGTGGGCATTAACCGAGTGAGGGAGTAGTGACCTGAATCCTCCCGTGGACAATGTATGTGTGTCCACCATTGCTGGCTCTTGGTATCTTTTGGGGAGGAGAGGCAGAGCCGAGAATAATCTTAGATACTGAAGCCAAAAACAATGTTTAGATACCAACCTCTTTCATAATTCAGGTATACTCACAGGGAATAACAGAGATTACCTTATGTATAAAGGTTTTCCCTTGTGCATGCTTTACTGTCACACTCAACTCGGTACCCATACCCTCCCATCAAAGAGGGGGGTAGGCATGTCTCTGTCTCATGCCGCTCCAGTGGAGGGGCAGCCAGAATCATCTTTTGGTTCTGCTTCAGGTTAAATTCTGAGGCAAGTGTGGAGGGGGTTCAGCCTGTCTGACAACCAGCAAAGATGACAGGATCAGGGTCACAATGGATAGTCCTTGTTGTCTTTGTCGTCTTTTCAATGCCAAGAGGATCTCCATCTTTTTCTGAAAAGGAAAAGAAATACAATCTCAGGGAAAAGGGCCCTGGATAATTTTCATTATTTCATAGAATTTATAGGTTTAATAAGACGCTCGGGCAGCCAACGTGCTCCACCTTCCTTGGTATTGTATACACATGCAGACCCCCTCCCCCAGATGAGGAGTGGATCGGGCCCATGCCACTTAAAGGTCAAAGGGTCTTTCCACATAACTTGTGCATATTGATTTTTAGTTTCTTGATGCCAAAGACGATCGGCGGCAGATCTACCATTAATATCTAATTGTAAAAAATTAATAACAAATAGGGCATGACTAAGAATATTTTTTGGGGAATTTTTTGTAGCAGTTAAATCATTATTTTTAAGTTTGGAAATGGTATTTTTAAGAGTTTGATGGGCTCTTTCTACTATGCCTTGACCCTGGGGGTTATAGGGAATTCCCGTAAGATGTTTTATTTGAAACCGGGTGCAAAAATCTTGGAAAGCCTGGGAAGTATACCCAGGCCCATTATCTGTTTTAATTATTTGAGGCTTGCCTAAAACTGTAAAACATTGGAGCACATGTGAAATAATGTTTCTTGTGGCTTCTCCTCCCTGGAGGGAGGCATATATAAAGCCGCTAAAAGTGTCAATGGACACATGAATAAATTTTAATTTTCCAAATTCAGCAAGATGGGTGACATCCATTTGCCAAATTTCATTAGGTAATAAACCTCTTGGGTTTACTCCAAGATGTGGAAGAGGTAAAAGTGTAACGCACCCTGGACAATGTTTTACAATTTGTCTTGCCTGCTCTCGAGTGAGCTTGAACAACAAGCGAAGAGTATGTGCATTAACATGATGTAGCTGATGAAATTGAGTAGCCTGAGAAATAGGATCAGAGGTTATGGTGCACATTAGGCGGGCATTTTTATCAGCTAAATCATTGCCCTGAGAAAGGGGTCCAGGGAGATCTGTATGAGCCCTAAGATGATCAATAAAAAAGGCACTTGTCTCCGGAGTATAAGACTCTGAAGCTGTTGAAAAAGGGGAACAGCATTGGAAGAGGGTTTAATATATGGAACAGTTTCTAAAAGGGGGACGGACAAGGCTATATATGAGCTATCCGTATATAAATTAAAGGGGGTTTCTTGTAATATTTCAAAAACCTGAAGAATGGCAAAAAGCTCAACAAGCTGTGCTGACAAAAAGGGGGATTGTACCCTATAGGACTGATTGTTTATAACATATACAGCAACACCGGATGATGATCCATCAGTAAATACTAAGGCAGCATCTACCAAAGGAACAGCAGAAGTAATTTTGGGAAATATAAAGAGATGTTTTCTAGCAAACTGAAGGAGCTTATCAGGAGGATAATGATTATCAATATTACCCTGAAAGGAGGATAAGGAAACAAGCCATTTATCATCAGTTTGCAGTAACCAATTAAGTTCTTCTTTGGTATAGGGGAGAATCAAATGATCAGGATCTCTGCCAAAAAATTGACGGCTTTTTTCCCTGCCTAAAGTAAGAACCTTTGCTACTAAGGAAGGGTAGGTCTTAAGCACTTTGTTAGGAGAAACGGACAAATGTATCCACAAAAGGGGATGATCTTGCCATAGAACTCCAGTGGGTGTATGTGCAGTGGCACAGACAATAAGACTAAAGGGACGACCATAATCTAAAAAGGTAATCTGCTGACATCTAATGGCCTTTTCTACTAATTGAAGAGAATTTTTAGCCTCTTTAGTCAGCCTACGGGGTGACAAGGGATCTGATGGCCCTTGTAAAATTTCAAATAAAGGTTTTAACTCTCCCGTAGTAAGTTTAAGATATGGTCGTAGCCAATTAATATCTCCCAAAAATTTTTGAAAATCATTAAGGGTTTGTAAATGTGATACCTGTATGTGTATCTTTTGAGTGGTAATTATATTCCCATTTAATTCAAAACCAAGATAATAGTATGGATCTTTTAATTGTACCTTATTTGAAGCAATTTGAAGGCCAAAGGAAGCAAGATTATCCTTTAAATCTTGATAACAATTAAGGAGCTCGTCAGTTAATCTTCCAGCCAAAAGAATATCATCCATGTAATGAATGATATAAATATCAGGCCAACGAGCCCTAAGAGGATCTATAGCTTGTGCAACAAATTTCTGACATAAGGTGGGGCTATTTGCCATACCCTGTGGGAGGACCTTCCATTGAAAACGTGGCATTGGGCCTTTAAAATTAATTACTGGGAGACTGAACGCAAAACGTTCTCTATCTTGAGGATGAAGAGGGATAGTAAAAAAGCAATCTTTAAGATCAATAATAATTTTAAAATAACCAGCTGGAATGGCAATAGGAGAGGGCAAGCCAGGCTGTAAAGCTCCCATAGTAAACATCGTTTTATTAATTTCCCTAAGGTCTTGGAGGAGTCGCCATGAGCCAGTCCTCTTTTTTATCACGAATATAGGGGTATTCCATGGAGAAGTGGTGGCTTCCAAATGTCCAGCGGCCAATTGTTCCTGTACTAACTTTGTGGCAGCTGTGAGTTTTTCTTCTGTTAAAGGCCATTGGTCCACCCAAACGGGGTCATCAGTTTTCCATCGTATTTTGTCCGCATGGGGCACAGGAAGGTCAACGGCCGCTAAGAAAAAGGCGAACTACCTAGGCCCTGGCGACTTATATTAGATGTCAGGGAAATAGGTTGTCTGATTCCTTGATTATTTTTTCCTAAACCTAAGCCTGGTAGAAACCCTTGATTCAGCATTTGTTGGGTCACCACCTCGTTGGGGCTGGCCATGATTAACTTTAATTGTGACAAGATGTCGCGTCCCCAAAGGTTTAATGGGATGTGTGGCAAAATGTAAGGTTGCACCTGTCCAGTATTACCTTCAGCATCTGTCCATGTAAGAACCTTGGAACTCCGTTTAGGATTGGTAGAATGTCCTATGCCTTGTAAATGAGTTATAGATACTGTACAAGGCCAAGAGGAGGGCCAATATTTCTCCGAAATAACTGTTGCATCGGCTCCTGTATCGACTAAACCTTCAAATTTCTTTCCATCTAACCACAGGGTTAAGAGCGGCCTTTCAGGAGTAATTTGTTGGACCCAATAGACATCTGAGGAACCAAAAGCAGCATCTGCTCTAGGGTAACTAGTGTGGCTCTTATTCAAAGAATTTAGGGGTAACAATACTAACTGTGCTATCCTTTGACCTCTAGGGATCGATATAGGGCCTTGTAAAGCAGATGCCAAAAGGGTAATTTGACCCGAATAATCATTGTTGATAACACCAGGTATAATTTGGAGGCCAGCCAAAGCAGAGCTACCTCTTCCTAAAATTAAGCCATAAGTATTTGGGGGCAGGGGGCCATAAACTTCTGTGGGAATCGGTTGCACTCCTTGTTCTGGGACTAATATTGAGTCGGTGGAGGCACAGAGGTCCAATCCTGCGCTTCCGGGGGTGGCTCGGCAGAGGGAGCCAACGTCTGGGTGAGGGGAACTTGTCCAGATTGTTGAGGAACAAACCGAATCGCCCCTTGGTTCGGTTCCAAGGAAGGGGCCAGGGGCTGGCCCCATGAAAAGTTTCCCTGTTTTTTGGGGAGTAGTTGGCCATTTATGTCCGTTTTTGAATAACATTCCGAAGACCAATGTTTGCCTCTTTTACAGCGAGGACAAACGGTGGTGGGAGGAGCTCGGGATTGATGTTGGGGTTGTTGTGGGTTAGCCTTTGATGACTGTCCTTGTCTATATAGTGGACAATCCCGGGCAAAGTGTCCAGGTTGTTTGCAATTATAGCAAGTTTTTTGTTGTTTGTCTAGGGCGGATGTGTCTTCAATAAAATCTTTTAGGGCGGCTCCTATTGCAAGACCAACAGAATGGGAAGGACCAATTCCGGAACACAATTTAATATAATCAGCAAGGCTACCACCACGATGAGCCCGAAGGGCAGCCTGGCAGGCCGGATTAGCATTTTCATAAGCTAAATGTTTAACAAAGGCGTTATCAGTTTCACTGTCGCCCACCAGACGTTCGGTGGCGTCCGTGAGGCGGCTAATAAACTCACAATAAGGCTCTTCTGGTCCCTGGCGAATTTTCGCCAAGGAAGTTGTGGCCAAACCCTTAGGCGGAAGGCGGCGCCAGGCCTTAAGGCCAGCATTTTGTATTTGAGCCAACAGACCAGGGGGAAAAGCAGCCTGAGCCTCATTGGAATCATAGGGGCTGCTTTAAGAATTGTTTCTCCGGTCTCAACAACCTTTTGGATATCGGGGTCAAAAAAATGACCCATAAGAATCTCTCTAATTAAATTCCAATATGAAAATGCAGTCACAGGTACTTTAGAAGGCCCAAAAGTCTTATAATAATCATTTAAACAATCTCCTACACGATTCCAACATTTTTTATCTATCGTCCCTTCTTGTGGGAACCATGGGCAAACATCAGACAAAAATATTAAAAAAATCACGCAAATCTTTTTTTCTAGCCTTAATCTTTCGCATCTTGAGGGAATCCTCGATCCCCTGAAGAAAGAGTTCGTGGGAACTCAATTCCTGTCCCATTTTTAAGCTCCACTTACCTTACTCTACCGGTCACAACTGCCGAAGGGCGGCTAGTCCTCCGGGGACCTAATCGAGCTGCACTTTCGAGTTCACTCTCGCGGCGGCTCAGTGGGTGCCTGGCCAGGCCTTCGTAAGCGTGCTACCTCCGTTAGGATCCGTTCCTCGAGCCCCACGTTGGGCGCCAATTGTGCTCGGCCCCGGGCGTCCCGGGAGTCCCGACCAGCAGGACAAATCCTTGTGAGTCCGAGGAGGAACCTGTAGGGGTTGAAAAGAGAAGAAGGAGCAGGAGACGCGAAAGAATGGAGGCAAGACAAAATCCTGATCAAGCCTCAAACTTTTATTGCTGCAGTAGCTGTATTTATACAGTACAGAGAAAGGGGGGCGGGATCCAGAATAAGGGAAGTATTTGGCAAATTATCATTGGTGCTGCGTGCGCGGGCTTTCGTTGGAAGCGCGGGCTTTCGTTTTTAGGCGCGGGGCTTTTATCTCATTAAGCAGGAAGAGAAGCAGGGTTGTCGGCCATCTTCTAATGGCGAAAACTTCTTGGCTCCCAACAGGTAACACCTATAAGTGATGTCATAGGATATCTGTCTTTTGGTTTCTTTCTTACTTCAACTTGGGTGATTATGTCTAGATCCTAGTATGATGCTGCCAACGGCACTGTTTCATAGTTCTCCACGGCTAATATTACCATTGTGTACATCGACCACTTCTTCCTGTTGCATTTTTCTCTTGACGGACATTTTGGTTTCTTCCAAGTCTTGGCTATGGTACATGTTGCTGGAGTGCAGGATTGCCAGCCTGTGTCTTTTTGATTCTGGTCTACTCAGGACATAGGCCCATCAATGGGCCTACCCGATAACATGGTAGCTCAATTTCTACCTTTAAATGCACCTCCATTCTATTCTCACTACTGGGCTCTTACCAGGTTACATCCCAACAGCAGCTAGAGAGTACGCAGTTCTCTGAAACCCCTTCAGGATTTATTCTTTGTAGACTTTTTTGCTGATGATCATTCTGACGGCTGTGAGGTGAAAGTTTTTGTAGATTGGATTTGCATGGCTTTATTAATTCTGATGTTTAGCATTTTTCAATGCCCTTACTTTTAACAGAAAAAATGAAAGAAAAAGAAAGAGAAGACAAAATGTGTGTAAAATATGCCTCTTGAAATCGTCATTTTGAAATGTGCATGTTTTTTGAGTTTTTTGCTCGATTTATTACCCAAAAGTTTGTTTAGAGGGCAGGTGCCATTTACAGGCCTGGAATTATTTTGAATATCAAGTAAAGATTAGCGCTGGGTTTAGAGCTGCTGTTGTGTGAAACGGGCACAAGGCGGCATCAGTTCTCCTTAACAAATTTGGTTACTAGGTCAACAGAGCCTTAAGGGAAGTCATATTCTATGTTGTAAATTAGAATGGAATGTGCCAGGAAAAAGCCCCTTATGTTTATGTCTCAGTACTTCTTCGTTTTTTTTAATTTAATTTTTATTTTTTATCACAGCAACTTTGATTACAATCTTTTGGCTGTTCTAGGTGTGGGAGATGTGGTTCTTTTACATATATAAATATATCTATTCTTCTTCAGATTCTTTTCCCATGTAGGTTATGACACAATGTTGAGGAGTCTTCTCTTGGTATTCCATAGGTCTTCGGTGATTATATATTTCACATGTGTTTGTATATCTGTGTTAACCCCAATATCGCTAGGTGTCCAATCCTCTCACACCTTTCCATTCGTGAACCATAAGTTTGCTTAATGAATTTGTGATTGCCTTACTCAGTGGAAATATCTTCACTGGTATCAATTTTTAGGTAACACCTCTAAGTGATATCCTAGGAAATGTGTCTTTCGCTTTCTGACTTACTACAAGTTGCGTGATTACCTCGAGACTCATGTACGGTGCTGCAAATGGCATTGTGTCATTTTTTTCCTTGGCTAATATTCCATCTGTACATGTACCAGTTCTCTGTCCACTCATCTGTTGATGGATTTTTTGGTTGCTTCCATGTCTTGGCTATTGTAATACTGCTGCAATGCAGATTTTCCTGCCTGTGTCTTTCCAATTCTGTCTTCTTAGGTTATAGGCCCAGTAGTGGGCCTGCTGGATCATATGGTAGCAAAACGTTTACCTTGTAAAGGCACCTCCATTCTATTCTCCTTAGTGGCTCTTACAAGGTTAAGTCCCAGTTAAAGTTGACGGTATGCACTTCTCCACAACCCCTTCAGCATTTATTGTTTGTAGTTTTTTTTGCTAATGTTTATTCTGACTGGTGTGAGCTGCTACCTCTTTGTGGTTGGACTTGCATGCGTCTCACAATCCCTTGAAATTGAGCTTTCAGGCATGTCCTTTGTTCTTTAAGCTGTGAATACAGCTTACCTCTTCAAATGGTTTTCTTGAAGTATGTGCCACATTTTGAAATATTTTGGCCGTTACCTCCCTCAAGACATTTTGAGGGCAGGTTTCATTTAAGGCCCTCCAGTACTTGTGCATATGATATGACCCTTAGCACAGATTTTAAAGCTGCTGTTGCAGGTAACGGCCAGAGGGCGGCAGCATTTCGGCTTTCTGCACTCTGGTAACTTGGGAAACAGACCTTCCTGCCAGTGGTGTTTCTCGGTTATAAATTAGAGTGGAATGTGCCTGGATAAACCCCCCCCCCAAAGATGATGTCTCCTTACTTACATTTTTCTTTTAAATTGAATTTATATTTTTTATTGGAGTAATGTTCCATTGTTACATGGACCACTTCTTCTTTCTTCATTCTTCTGTTGATGGACGTTTTCATTGCTTCTACGTGTTGGCTGTGGTAATTAGTGCTGGAGTGCAGGATTGTCAGCCTGTGTCTTTTTGATTCTTATCCTCTCAGGCGATAGGCCCAGCAGTGGGTATGCTTCATTGAATGGTAGCTCAATATTTACCTTTTCAAGGCACCTCCATTGTGTTTTCATTACTGGCTCTTACCACGTCCCAGTTAGAACCGAGGGTACGCATTTTTCCACAACGCTTCAGCATTTTTTGTTTGCAGAAATTTTGCTGATGGCCATTCTGACTGGTGTAAGATGAGAGTATTTTGTAATTTGCATATCTTTAATAATTCCTAATGTTCAGCATTTTTCCACGCATTTTTTGATTTCTGTTAAACAAAAACAGAAAAAAACTGTGAGTAAAATAAACCTCTTGAAATTGTCTTCTTGGAAGGTTGCCCTCTTTTGAATTTTTTGGTCGGTTTTCGATCTCAGGATTTTTTTTGAGGCCAGGTGTCATTTACAGGCCTGCAATGAGTGTGAATACTTAGTGACCATCAGCACTGGTTTTAAAGCTGCTGTTGTGGGAAACGGCCACAAGGCGGCAGCATTTCTCCATTCCCAAATCTGGTTACTAGGGCAGCAGAGCCTTTCTGGAAGTCATGTTCCCAGGCTGTAAATTAGAATGGAATGTGCCAGGAAAACCCCCAATAAGTTTATGTCACATTACTTCTTGTACATTGTTTTAATATTTTAACTGGGATAATTAGAATATTGTTTGTCCTAGGTGTACACAATCTGGTTCATTTGTACGTTATATATATATAGAGAGAGAGATGTACAGATCCTCTTCCCATGTAAATTATTGAAGAGGGTTCCGTAGTTCCGTAGACCTCCCTCGCTATATGGTCGGTCTTTTTTTTTTTTTTTTTTTTTTTAACATCTTTATTGAGGTATAATTGCTTTACAATAGTGTGTCAGCTTCTGCTTTATAACAAAGTGAATCAGCTATACATATACATATGCTCCCATGTGGTCTTCCCTCTTGCGTCTCCCTCCCTCCCACTCTCCCCATCCCACCCCTCCAGGCTGTCCCAAAGCCCCGAGCTAATAGCTAATATCCCTGTGCCTTGCGGCTGCTTCCCCCTAGCTATCTACCTTACTACGTTTGTTAGTGTGTATATGTCCATGACTCTCTCTCGCCCTGTCAAAACTCACCCTTCCCCCCTCCCATATCTCAAGTCCGTTCTCCAGTAGGTCTGCGTCTTTATTCCTGTCTTACCCCTAGGTTCTTCATGACATTTTTTTCCCTTAAATTCCATATATATGTGTTAGCATACGGTATTTGTCTTTTTCTTTCTGACTTACTTCACTCTGTATGACAGACTCTAGGTCTATCCATCTCATTACAAATAACTCACATTTCATTTCTTTTAAGGCTGAGTAATATTCCATTGTGTATATGTGGCCACATCTTCATTATCCATTCGTCCGATGATGGGCGCTTAGGTTCTTTCCATCTCCGGGCTATTGTAAATAGAGCTGCAATGAACATTTTGGTACATGGACTCTTTTTGAATTTTGGTTTCTCAGGGTATATGCCCAGTAGTGGGATTGCTGGGTCATATGGTAATTCTATTTGTAGTTTTTTAAGGAACCTCCATACTGTTCTCCATAGTGGCTGAACCAATTCACATTCCCACAGCAGTGCAAGAGTGTCCCCTTTTCTCCACACCCTCTCCAGCATTTATTGTTTCTAGATTTTTGATGATGGCCATTCTGACTGGTGTGAGATGATATCTCATTGTAGTTTTGATTTGCATTTCTCTAATGATTAATGATGTTGAGCATTCTTTCATGTGTTTGTTGGCATTCTGTACATCTTCTTTGGAGAAATGTCTGTTTAGGTCTTCTGCCCATTTTTGGAGGGGGTTGTTTGTTTTTTGTTATTGAGCTGCATGAGGTGCTTGTAAATTTTGGAGATTAATCCTTTGTCAGTTGCTTCATTTGCAAATGTTTTCTCCCATTCTGAGGGTTGTCTTTTGGTCTTGATTATGGTTTCCTTTGCTGTGCAAAAGCTTTGAAGTTTTCATTAGGTCCCATTGGTTTATTTTGTTTTTATTTCCATTACTCTAGGAGGTGGGTCAGAAGGATCTTGCTGTGATTTATGTCATAGAGTGTTCTTCCTATGTTTTCCTCTAAGAGTTTGATAGTTTCTGGCCTTACATTTAGGTCTTTAATCCATTTTGAGCTTATTTTGTGTATGGTGTTAGGGAGTGATCTAATCTCATACTTTTACATGTCCCTGTCCAGTTTTCCCAGCACCATTTATTGAAGAGGCTGTCCTTTCTCCACTGTACATTCCTGCCTCCTTTATCAAAGATAAGGTGTCCATATGTGCGTGGGTTTATCTCTGGGCTTTCTATCCTGTTCCACTGATATATCTTTCTGTTTTTGTGCCAGTACCATACTGTCTTGATTACTGTTGCTTTGTAGTATAGTCTGAAGTCAGGGAGCCTGATTCCTCCAGCTCCTTTTTTCGTTCTCAAGATTGCTTTGGCTATTCGGGGTCTTTTGTGTTTCCATACAAATTGCGAAATTTTTTGTTCTAGTTCTGTGAAAAATGCCAGTGGTAGTTTGATAGGGATTGCATTGAATCTGTAGATTGCTTTGGGTAGTAGAGTCATTTTCACAATGTTGATTCTTCCCATCCAAGAACATGGTATATCTCTCCATCTATTTGTATCATCTTTAATTTCTTTCATCAGTGTCTTATAATTTTCTGCATACAGGTCTTTTGTCTCCTTAGGTAGGTTTATTCCTAGATATTTTATTCTTTTTGTTGCAATGGTAAATGGGAGTGTTTTCTTGATTTCACTTTCAGATTTTTCATCATTAGTGTATAGGAATGCCAGAGATTTCTGTGCATTAATTTTGTATCCTGCTACTTTACCAAATTCATTGATTAGCTCTAGTAGTTTTCTGGTAGCATCTTTAGGATTCTCTATGTATAGTATCATGTCATCTGCAAACAGTGACAGCTTTACTTCTTCTTTTCCGATTTGGATTCCTTTTATTTCCTTTTCTTCTCTGATTGCTGTGCTAAAACTTCCAAAACTATGTTGAATAAGAGTGGTGAGAGTGGGCAACCTTGTCTTGTTCCTGATCTTAGTGGAAATGCTTTCAGTTTTTCACCATTGAGGATGATGTTTGCTGTGGGCTTGTCATATATGGCCTTTATTATGTTGAGGAAAGTTCCCTCTATGCCTACTTTCTGGAGGGTTTTTATCATAAATGGGTGTTGAATTTTGTCGAAAGCTTTCTCTGCATCTATTGAAATGATCATATGGTTTTTCTCCTTCAATTTGTTAATATGGTTTATCACATTGATAGATTTGCGTATATTGAAGAATCCTTGCATTCCTGGAATAAACCCCACTTGATCATGGTATGATCTTTTTAATGTGCTGTTGGATTCTGTTTGCTAGTATTTTGTTGAGGATTTTTGCATCTATGTTCATCAGTGATATTGGCCTGTAGTTTTCTTTCTTTGTGACATCCTTGTCTGGTTTTGGTATCAAGGTGATGGTGGCCTCGTAGAAGGAATTTGGGAGTGTTCCTCCCTCTGCTATATTTTGGAAGAGTTCGAGAAGGATAGGTGTTAGCTGTTCTCTAAACGTTTGATAGAATTCACCTGTGAAGCCATCTGGTCCTGGGCTTTTGTTTGTTGGAAGATTTTTAATCACAGTTTCAATTTCAGTGCTTGTGATTGGTCTGTTCATATTTCTATTTCTTCCTGATTCAGTCTTGGCAGGTTGTGCATTTCTAAGAATTTGTCCATTTCTTCCAGATTGTCCATTTTATTGGCATAGAGTTGCTTGTAGTAATCTCTCATGATTTTTTTTATTTCTGCAGTGTCAGTTGTTATTTCTCCTTTCTCATTTCTAATTCTATTGATTTGAGTCTTCTCCCTTTTTTTTTGATGAGTCTGGCTAGTGGTTTATCTATTTTGTTTATCTTCTCAAAGAACCAGCTTTTAGTTTTATTGATCTTTGCTATCGTTTCCTTCATTTCTTTTTCATTTATTTCTGATCTGATTTTTATGATTTCTTTCCTTCTGCTAGCTTTGGGGCTTTTTTGTTCTTCTTTCTCTAATTGCTTGAGGTGCAAGGTTATGTTGTTTATTCGAGATGTTTCCTGCTTCTTTAGGTGGGCTTGTATTGCTATAAACTTCCCCCTTAGAACTGCTTTTGCTGCATCCCATAGGTTTTGGGTCGTTGTGTCTCCATTGTCATTTGTTTCTAGGTATTTTTTGATTTCCTCTTTGATTTCTTCAGTGATCACTTCATTATTAAGTAGTGTATTGTTTAGCCTCCATGTGTTTGTATATTTTACAGATCTTTTCCTGTAATTGATATCTAGTCTCATGGCGTTGTGGTCAGAAAAGATACTTGATACAATTTCAATTTTCTTAAATTTACGAAGGCTTGATTTGTGACCTAAGATATGATCTATCCTGGAGAATGTTCCATGAGCACTTGAGAAAAATGTGTATTCTGTTGTTTTTGGATGGAGTGTCCTATAAATATCAATTAAGTCCATCTTGTTTAATGTATCATTTAAAGCTTGTGTTTCCTTATTTATTTTCATTTTGGATGATCTGTCCATGGGTGAAAGTGGGGTGTTAAAGTCCCCTACTATGAATGTGTTACTGTCAATTTCCCCTTTTATGGCTGTTAGTATTTGCCTTACGTATTGAGGTGCTCCTATGTTGGGTGCATAAATATTTACAATTGTTATATCTTCTTCTTGGATCGATCCCTTGATCATTATGTAGTGTCCTTCTTTATCCCTTTTAATAGTCCTTATTTTAAAGTCTATTTTGTCTGATATGAGAATTGCTACTCCAGCTTTCTTTTGGTTTCCATTTGCATGGAATATCTTTTTCCATCCCCTTACTTTCAGTCTGTATGTGTCTCTAGGTCTGAGGTGGGTCTCTTGTAGACAGCATATGTATGGGTCTTGTTTTTGTATCCATTCAGCCAATCTGTGTCTTTTGGTGGGAGCATTTAGTCCATTTACATTTAAGGTAATTATCGATATGTATGTTCCTATTCCCATTTTATATATTGTTTTGGGTTCGCTACTATAGGTCGTTTCCTTCTCTTGTGTTTCGTGTCTAGAGAAGTTCCTTTAGCATTTGTTGTAAAGCTGGTTTGGTGGTGCTGAACTCTCTCAGCTTTTGCTTGTCTGTAAAGGTTTTAATTTCTCCATCAAATCTGAATGAGATCCTTGCTGGGTAGAGTAGTCTTGGTTGCAGGTTTTTCTCCTTCCTCACTTTCAGTATGTCCTGCCACTCCCTTCTGGCTTGTAGGGTTTCTGCTGAGAGATCAGCTGTTAACCTTATGGGGATTCCCTTGTGTGTTATTTGTTGTTTTTCCCTTGCTGCTTTTAATATGCTTTCTTTGTATTTAATTTTTGATAGTTTGATTAATATGTGTCTTGGCGTATTTCTCCTTGTATTTATCCTGTATGGGACTCTCTGTGCTTCCTGGACTTGATTAACTATTTCCTTTCCCATATTAGGGAAGTTTTCAACTATAATCTCTTCAAATATTTTCTCAGTCCCTTTCTTTTTTTCTTCTTCTTCTGGAACCCCTATAATTCGAATGTTGGTGCGTTTAATGTTGTCCCAGAGCTCTCTGAGACTGTCCTCAGTTCTTTTCATTCTTTTTTCTTTATTCTGCTCTGCAGTAGTTATTTCCACTACTTTATCTTCCAGGTCACTTATCCGTTCTTCTGCCTCAGTTATTCTGCTATTGATCCTATCTAGAGTACTTTTAATTTCATTTATTGCGTTGTTCATCGTTGCTTGTTTCATCTTTAGTTCTTGTAGGTCCTTGTTAACTGTTTCTTGCATTTTGTCCATTCTACTTCCAAGATTTCGGATCATCCTTACTATCATTATTCTGAATTCTTTTTCAGGTAGATTGCCTATTTCCTCTTCATTTGTTAGGTCTGGTGGGTTTTTATCTTGCTCCTTCAACTGCTGTGTGTTTTTCTGTCTTCTCATTTTGCTTATCTTACTGTGTTTGGGGTCTCCTTTTTGCAGGCTGCACGTTCGTAGTTCCCGTTGTTTTTGATGTCTGTCTCCAGTGGCTAAGGTTGTTTCAGCGGGTTGTGTAGGCTTCCTGGTGGAGGGGACTAGTGCCTGTGTTGTGCTGGATGAGGCTGGATCTTGTCTCTCTAGTGGGCAGGTTCACGTCTGGTGGTGTGTTTTGGGGTGTCTGTGGCCTTGTTATGATTTTAGTCAGCCTCTCTGCTAATGGGTGGGGTTGTGTTCCTGTTTTGCTAGTTGTTTGGCATAGGTTTTCCAGCACTGTGGCTTGCTGGTCGTTGAGTGAAGCTGGGTGCTGGTGTTAAGATGGAGGTCTCTGGGAGATTTCCACCGTTTAATATTATGTGGAGCTGGGAGGTCTCTTGTTGACCAGTGTCCTGAAGTTGGCTCTCCTACCTCAGAGGCAGAGCCCTGTCTCCTGGGCTGGAGCACCAAGAGCCTTTCATCCACACGGCTCAGAATAAAAGGGAGGAAAAGTAGAGAGAATTATTAGAAGTATGAGGAAAGAAAGAAGGAAAGGAGGAAAGGAAGGAAGGAAGAAAGAAGCAAAGAAGGAAAGAAAGGAGGGAGGGAGGAAGGAAGGAGGGAAAGAAGGAAAAAAGACAGAAAGAAAGAAGATACAGTAAAAATAAAATAAAGTATAATATAGTTATTGTACTAAAAAATATTTAGAAAGAAAAAAAAAAAGAACGGATAGAACCCTAGGACAAATGTTGGAAACAAAGCTATACAGAGAAAATCTTACACAGAAGCATACACATACACGTTCACAAAGAGAGGCAAAGGGGGAAAAATCATAAATCCTGCTCCCAGAGACCACCTCCTCAATTTGGGGTGATTCGTTGTCTAAAGGAGGGAAGGAAGGAAGGAAAGAAAGAAAGAAAGAACGAAGGTAAAGTACAATAAAGTTATTACAATTAAAATTAATTATTAAGAAAAAAAATTTTTTTTTAAAAAAAAACCATGGACGGATAGAGCCCTAGGACAAATGTTGGAAGCAAAGCTATACAGAGAAAATCTTACACAGAAGCATACACATACACGTTCACAAAGAGAGGCAAAGGGGGAAAAATCATAAATCCTGCTCCCAGAGACCACCCCCTCAACCTGGGGTGATTCGCTGTCTAAAGGAGGGAAGGAAAGAAAGAAAGAAAGAACGAAGGTAAAGTTCAATAAAGTTATTACAATTAAAATTATTAAGAAAAAAAAATTTTTTTTTTAAAAAAAAAACCATGGACGGATAGAGCCCTAGGACAAATGGTGGAAGCAAGAGTATACAGACAAGATCTCACACAGAAGCATACACGCACACATTCACAAAAAGAGGAAAAGGGAAAAAAAATCACAGATCTCGCTCCTAAATTCCCCCTCTTCAATTTGGGATCACTCCCTGTCTATTCAGGTATTCCACAATGCAGGGCACATCAAGTTGATTGTGGAGCTTCAATCCGCCGCCTCCACGGCTGCCGGGAGAGACCTCCCCCTCTCCTCCCTGCTCTCACAGCTCACAGGAGCTCAGCTTTGTACCCGGCCCTGCCCCTGCGCGCAGATCGCTGGAGGGCGTCTGTTTTTTGCTCAGACAGGACGGGGTTAAAGGAGCCGCTGATTCGGGGGCTCCGGCTCACTCAGGCCGGGGGTTGGGGGATGGGGGAAGGAGGGGCACTGCGTGCGGGGCGGGCCTGCGGCGGCAGAGGCGGCGTGACGCTGCGGCAGAGGCCGGCGTGACGCTGCACCAGCCTGAGACCCGCCGTGCGTACTCCCGGGGAAGTTGTCCCTGGATCCCGGGAACCTGGCAGTGGCGGCCTGCACAGGCTCCGCGGAAGAGGGGCGCGGAGAGTGACCTGTGCTCGCACACAGCCCGCCTGGTGGCGGCAGCAGCAGCCCCAGCGTCTCCCGCCCGTCTCTGGGGTCCGCGGTTTCAGCCGTGGTTCGCGTGCGTCTCTGGGGCTCGCGCTTCCCGCCGCGGCTCGCGCCCGTCTCGGGGGCTCGCGCCCTCAGCCGCGGCTCGCGCCCGTCTCTGGGGTTTGCGCTTTCAGCCGCGGCTCGCGCCCGTCTCGGGGGCTCGCGCCCTCAGCCGCGGCTCGCGCCCGTCTCTGGGGTTCGTGCTTTTAGCTGCGGCTCGCGCCCGTCTCTGGAGTTCCTTTAAGCAGCGCTCTTAAACCCCTCTCCTCGCGCACCAGGAAACAAAGAGGGAAGAAAAAGTCTCTTGCCTCTTCGGCCGGTGCAGGCTTTTCCCCGAACTCCCTCCCGGCTAGTCGTGGCGCACCAACCCCTTCAGGCTATGCTCAAGCCGCCAACCCCAGTCCTCTCCCTGCGCTCCGTCCAAAACTGAAACCCGAGCCTCAGCTCGCAGCCCCGCCCGCCCCGGCGGGTGAGCAGACAAGCCTCTCGGGTTGGTGAGTGCCGGTCGGCACCGATCGTCTGTGCAGGAATCTCCCCGCTTTGCCCTCCACACCCGTCGCTGTGCACCACTCCGCGGTCCCGAAGCTCCCCCCTCCGCCTCCCGCAGTCTCCGCCCGCGGAGGGGCTTCCTAGTGTGTGGAAACTTTTCCTCCTTCACAGCTCCCTCCCACTAGTGCAGGTGCCGTCCTTATTCTTTTGTCTCTGTTTTTTCTTTTTTCTTTTGCCCTACCCAGGTACGTGGGGAGTTTCTTGCCTTTTGGGGGCTCTGAGGTCTTCTGCCAGCCTTCAGTAGGTGTTCTGTAGGAGTTGTTCCACGTGTAGATGTATTTCTGGTGTATCCGTGAGGAGGAAGGCGATCTCCACGTCTTACTCTTCCGCCATCTTCCCCTGTCTCCTCTGGTCGGTCTTTTTGATATATGTATTTAATAGGTATTTGTACACATATGGTAACACTGATCTTAATTTATCCATTCCCCCCACCTTTCCTTTTAGATAAGCATAATTTGTTTTCTAAGCCTGTGAGTGTCTTTCTCTGTGGAAATATGTTCATTTGTGTCGGTTGAGATAACGCCTATTAGTGATATCATTGTATATGTCTTTTGCTTTCCGACTTACCTCATGTACTGTGATTATCCCTAGGCTCATCTATGGTGCCTCAAAGGCAGTGTTTCATTGTTTTCCATGGCTAATATTCCATTGTGTACACGGAGCACTTCTTGTTTATCCATTCATCTGCTCATGGACATTTTGGTTGCTTCCGTATCTTGGCTATTGTGAAAATGGCTGCTGTGCAGCTGTTGCAGACTCTGTCTTCTCGATTCTGGTCTTCTCAGTTGAGAGGCTCAGCGTTGGGTATGCTGGATGGAATGGTGGCTCGGTTTTTGTGTGTGTGTGTGTGTGTGTGTGTGTGTGTTTGTGGGTTTTTTTTTTTGAGGTAAGCGGACCTCTCGCTGTTGCGGCCTCTCCTGTTGCGGAGCACAGGCTCCGGATGTGCAGGCTCACCGGCCATGGCTCACGGGCCTAGCCGCTCCGCAGCATGTGGGATCTTCCCGGACCGGGACACGAACCCGTGTCCCCTGCATCTGCAGGCGGACTCTCAATCACTGTGCAACCAGGGAAGACCCAGTTTTTACTTTTAAACGCAGCTCCTTTCTGTTCTCATTACTGGCTGTTACCACTTTACATCTCAGCAGCAGCTAGAGGGTACAGAGTTCTCTAAAACCCCTTCAGCATGTATTGTTTGTAGAACTTTTGATGATGGTAGTTGACTTGTGTGAATGGAAACCTTTTTGTAGATTAGATTTACATGAGTCTAATAATTCCTGATGTTGAGCTTTTATCCATTGTCCTTTCTTTTGAAGAAGAGTGTAAAACTTATCTCTTCATACTGTCTCCTTGAAACATTTGCCTGTTTTGAATTTTTTTGGCCATTCCCTAGCTCAGGACATTTTTTGAGGGCAGGTGTCCTTTACAGCCCCGAGTCTTTGTGAATGTTAAGTGAGCGTTAGCTGTGGGTTTAAAGCCGCTCTTGCGGGAAACGGCCACAAGGCGGCAGCATTTCTACATTTCCAACTCTGGGTTTTTGGGCAACAGAGCCTTCCTGGAAATCGTGTTAGTAGGCTGCAAATTAGAGTGGAATGTGGCAGGGAAAACCCCCAAGGGGTTCCATCTCCTTACTTCTTGTTTGTTTTTTTAATTTAGTTTTTATTTATTATCACAGCAAATTTGATAAAAATACTGTGTTTTTTCCTAGGTGTACAGAATCTGGTTCATTATATCTACGTATCGATCTATTCATCTTTGGATCCTTTCCCGTGTAGGTTATTACAGAGTGTTGAATAGACCTCTCTTGGTATTCCATAGGTATTTTGTGATTATATATTTCATCTGTATTACTACATGTCTATTAACCCCCATATCCTAAATCATACATTCCTTACAGCTTTCCATTTGGTTAAACATAATTTGGTTTTCTGAATCTATGAGTGTCCTTCTCTTGGCAATAATTTCATGGGTATCAATTTTTAGGTAACACCTATAAGTGATGTCATAGGATATCTGTCCTTTGGTTTCTTTCTTACTTCAAATTGGGTGATTATGTCTAGATCCTAGTATGATGCTGCCAACGGCACTGTTTCATAGTTTTCCACGGCTAATATTCCATTGTGTACATCGACCACTTCTTCCTGTTGCATTTTTCTCTTGACGGACATTTTGGTTTCTTCCAAGTCTTGGCTATGGTACATGTTGCTAGAGTGCAGGATTGCCAGCCTGTGTCTTTTTGATTCTGGTCTACTCAGGACATAGGCCCATCAATGGGCCTACCCGATAACATGGTAGCTCAATTTCTACCTTTAAATGCACCTCCATTCTATTCTCACTACTGGCTCTTACCAGGTTACATCCCAACAGCAGCTAGAGAGTACGCAGTTCTCTGAAACCCCTTCAGGATTTATTCTTTGTAGACTTTTTGCTGATGATCATTCTGACGGCTGTGAGGTGAAAGTTTTTGTAGATTGGATTTGCATGGCTTTATTAATTCTGATGTTTAGCATTTTTCAATGCCCTTATTTTTAACAGAAAAAATGAAAGAAAAAGAAAGAGAAGACAAAATGTGTGTAAAATATGCCTCTTGAAATCGTCATTTTGAAATGTGCATGTTTTTTGAGTTTTTTGCTCGATTTATTACCCAAAAGTTTGTTTAGAGGGCAGGTGTCATTTACAGGCCTGGAATTATTTTGAATATCAAGTAAAGATTAGCGCTGGGTTTAGAGCTGCTGTTGTGTGAAACGGGCACAAGGCGGCATCAGTTCTCCTTAACAAATTTGGTTACTAGGTCAACAGAGCCTTAAGGGAAGTCATATTCTATGTTGTAAATTAGAATGGAATGTGCCAGGAAAAAGCCCCTTATGTTTATGTCTCACTACTACTTCTTCGTTTTTTTTAATTTAATTTTTATTTTTTATCACAGCAACTTTGATTACAATCTTTTGGCTGTTCTAGGTGTGGGAGATGTGGTTCTTTTACATATATAAATATATCTATTCTTCTTCAGATTCTTTTCCCATGTAGGTTATGACACAGTGTTGAGGAGTCTTCTCTTGGTATTCCATAGGTCTTCGGTGATTATATATTTCACATGTGTTTGTATATCTATGTTAACCCCAATATTGCTATGTATCCAATCCTCACACCTTTCCACTCGTGAACCATAAGTTTGCTTAATGAATTTGTGATTGCCTTTCTCAGTGGAAATATCTTCACTGGTATCAATTTTTAGGTAACACCTCTAAGTGATATCCTAGGAAATGTGTCTTTCGCTTTCTGACTTACTACAAGTTGCGTGATTACCTCGAGACTCATGTACGGTGCTGCAAATGGCATTGTGTCATTTTTTTCCTTGGCTAATATTCCATCTGTACATGTACCAGTTCTTTGTCCACTCATCTGTTGATGGATTTTTTGGTTGCTTCCATGTCTTGGCTATTGTAATACTGCTGCAATGCAGATTTTCCTGCCTGTGTCTTTCCAATTCTGTCTTCTTAGGTTATAGGCCCAGTAGTGGGCCTGCTGGATCATGTGGTAGCAAAACGTTTACCTTGTAAAGGCACCTCCATTCTATTTTCCTTAGTGGCTCTTACAAGGTTAAGTCCCAGTTAAAGTTGACGGTATGCACTTCTCCACAACCCCTTCAGCATTTATTGTTTGTAGTTTTTTTGCTAATGTTTATTCTGACCGGTGTGAGCTGCTACCTCTTTGTGGTTGGATTTGCATGCGTCTCATAATCCCTTGAAATTGAGCTTTCAGGCATGTCCTTTGTTCTTCAAGCTGTGAATACAGCTTACCTCTTCAAATTGTTTTCTTGAAGTATGTGCCACATTTTGAAATATTTTGGCCATTACCTCCCTCAAGACATTTTGAGGGCGTGTTTCATTTAAGGCCCTCCAGTACTTGTGCATATGATATGACCCTTAGCACAGATTTTAAAGCTGCTGTTGCAGGTAACGGCCAGAGGGTGGCAGCATTTCGGCTTTCCACACTCTGGTAACTTGGGAAACAGACCTTCCTGCCAGTGGTGTTTCTCGGTTATAAATTAGAGTGGAATGTGCCCGGATAAACCTCCCAAAGATGATGTCTCCTTACTTACATTTTTCTTTTAAATTGAATTTATATTTTTTATTGGAGTAATATTTCATTGTGTACATGGACCACTTCTTCTTTCTTCATTCTTCTGTTGATGGACATTTTCATTGCTTCCACGTGTTGGCTGTGGTAATCAGTGCTGGAGTGCAGGATTGCCAGCCTGTGTCTTTTTGATTCTTATCCTCTCAGGCGATAGGCCCAGCAGTGGGTATGCTTCATTGAATGGTAGCTCAATATTTACCTTTTCAAGACACCTCCATTGTGTTTTCATTACTGGCTCTTACCATGTCCCCAATTAGAACCGAGGGTACGCATTTTTCCACAACCCTTCAGCATTTTTTGTTTGCAGAAATTTTGCTGATGGCCATTCTGACTGGTGTAAGATGAGAGTATTTTGTAATTTGTATTTGCATATCTTTAATAATTCCTAATGTTCAGCATTTTTCCACGCATTTTTTGATTTCTGTTAAACAAAAACAGAAAAAAAACTGTGAGTAAAATAAACCTCTTGAAATTGTCTTCTTGGAAGGTTGCCCTCTTTTGAATTTTTTGGTCGATTTTCGATCTCAGGATTTTTTTTGAGGCCAGGTGTCATTTACAGGCCTGCAATGAGTGTGAATACTTAGTGACATCAGCACTGGTTTTAAAGCTGCTGTTGTGGGAAACGGCCACAAGGCGGCAGCATTTCTCCATTCCCAAATCTGGTTACTAGGGCAGCAGAGCCTTTCTGGAAGTCATGTTCCCAGGTTGTAAATTAGAATGGAATGTGCCAGGAAAACCCCCAATAAGTTTATGTCACATTACTTCTTGTACATTGTTTTAATTTTTTTAATTGGGATAATTAGAATATTGTTTGTCCTAGGTGTACACAATCTGGTTCATTTGTACGTTATATATATATAGAGAGAGAGATGTACAGATCCTCTTCCCATGTAAGTTATTGAAGAGGGTTCCGTAGTTCCGTAGACCTCCCTCGCTATATGGTCTGTCTTTTTGATATATGTATTTAATAGGTATTTGTACACATATGGTAACACTGATCTTAATTTATCCATTCCCCCCACCTTTCCTTTTAGATAAGCATAATTTGTTTTCTAAGTCTGTGAGTGTCTTTCTCTGTGGAAATATGTTCATTTGTGTCGGTTGTTAGATAACGCCTATAAGTGATATCATTGTATATGTCTTTTGCTTTCCGACTTACCTCATGTACTGTGATTATCCCTAGGCTCATCTATGGTGCCTCAAAGGCAGTGTTTCATTGTTTTCCATGGCTAATATTCCATTGTGTACACGGAGCACTTCTTGTTTATCCATTCATCTGCTGATGGACATTTTGGTTGCTTCCGTATCTTGGCTATTGTGAAAATGGCTGCTGTGCAGCTGTTGCAGACTGTCTTCTCGATTCTGGTCTTCTCAGTTGAGAGGCTAAGCGTTGGGTATGCTGGATAGAATGGTGGCCCGGTTTTTGTGTGTGTGTGTGTTTTTGTGGGTTTTTTTGAGGTAAGCGGACCTCTCGCTGTTGCGGCCTCTCCTGTTGCGGAGCACAGGCTCCGGATGTGCAGGCTCACCGGCCATGGCTCACAGGCCTAGCCGCTCCGCAGCATGTGGGATCTTCCCGGACCGGGGCACGAACCCGTGTCCCCTGCATCTGCAGGCGGACTCTCAATCACTGTGCAACCAGGGAAGACCCAGTTTTTACTTTTAAACGCAGCTCCTTTCTGTTCTCATTATTGGCTGTTACCACTTTACATCTCAGCAGCAGCTAGAGGGTACAGAGTTCTCTAAAACCCCTTCAGCATGTGTTGTTTGTAGAACTTTTGATGATGGTAGTTGACTTGTGTGAATGGAAACCTTTTTGTAGATTAGATTTACATGAGTCTAATAATTCCTGATGTTGAGCTTTTATCCATTGTCCTTTCTTTTGAAGAAGAGTGTAAAACTTATCTCTTCATACTGTCTCCTTGAAACATTTGCCTGTTTTGAATTTTTTTGGCCATTCCCTAGCTCAGGACATTTTTTGAGGGCAGGTGTCCTTTACAGCCCCGAGTCTTTGTGAATGTTAAGTGAGCGTTAGCTGTGGGTTTAAAGCCGCTCTTGCGGGAAACGGCCACAAGGCGGCAGCATTTCTACATTTCCAACTCTGGGTTTTTGGGCAACAGAGCCTTCCTGGAAATCGTGTTAGTAGGCTGCAAATTAGAGTGGAATGTGGCAGGGAAAACCCCCAAGGGCTTCCATCTCCTTACTTCTTGTTTGTTTTTTTAATTTAATTTTTATATTTATTATCACAGCAAATTTGATAAAAATACTGTGTTTCTAGGTGTACAGAATCTGGTTTATTATATCAATGTGTTGATCTATTCATCTTTGGATCCTTTCCCGTGTAGGTTATTACAGAGTGTTGAATAGACCTCTCTTGGTATTCCATAGGTATTTTGTGATTATATATTTCATCTGTATTACTACATGTCTGTTAACCCCCATATCCTAAATCATACATTCCTTACAGCTTTCCATTTGGTTAAACATAATTTGGTTTTCTGAATCTATGCGTGTCCTTCTCTTGGAAATTATTTCATGGATATCAATTTTTAGGTAACACCTATAAGTAATGTCATAGGATATATGTCTTTCTTTTCCTTCAAGTTGGGTGATTATCTCTAGATCCTTCTATGGTGGTGCCAACAGCATTGTTGCATGCTTTTCCATGGCATTGCATTGCATTGTGTACATGGACCACTTCTTCTTGGTGCATTTTTCTGTTGATGGACATTTTGGTTTCTTCCACGTCTTGGCTATGGTACATGTTGATGCAGTGAAGGATTGCCAGGCTGTGTCTTTTTGATTCTGGTCTACTCAGGTGACAGGCCCATCAGTGGGCCTACCAGATCATATGGTAGATCAATTTTTTCCTTTAAACGCATGTCCATTGTGTTCTCACTACTGGCTATTACCAGGTTACATCCCACCAGCAGCTAGAGGGTATGTAGTTCTCTAAAACCCCTTCAGCATTTATTCTCTGTAGACATTTTTGCTGACGATCATTCTGACAGCTCTGAGGTGAACATTTTTGTAGATTGGATTTGCATGGCTTTATTAATTCCTGATGTTGAGCATTTTTCCTTGCCCTTTTTTTAACAAAAAAAAGAAAGAGAAGACAAAAGGTGCGAAAAATATGCCTCTTGAAATTGTCGTTTTAAAATGTGTACGTCTTTTGAGTTTTTTGCTCGATTTACGACCCAAGGATTTCTTTTGAGGGCAGGTGTCATTTACTGGCCTGCAATTATTTTGAATATCAAGTGACCATTAGCGCTGTGTTAAAAGCTGCTGTTTTGAGAAACGGCCACTAGGCGACAGCAGTTCTCCTTTACAAAATCTGGTTACTAGGGCCACAGAGCCTCAATGGAAGTCGTGTTCTAGGTTGTAAATTAGAATGCAATGTGCCAGGAAAAACCCTCTTAAGTTTATGTCTCACTACTTCTTGTTCGTTGTTTTTTTATTTTTTATCACAGCAACTTTGATTACAATATTTTGCTTGTGCTAAGTGTGCGAGATGTAGTCCTTTTACACATATACATATATCTCTTCTTCTTCGGATCCTTTTCCCATGTAGGTTATGACACAATGTTGAGTAGTCTTCTCTTCGTATTCCGTAGGTCTTTGGTGATTATATATTTCACCTGTGTTTGTATATCTGTTAAACCCAATATCCTAATGTATACAATCTCACACCTTTCCCTTGGTGAACCATAAGTTTGTTTAATGAATCTGTGATTGCCTATGTGGAAATATGTTCACTCTTATCAATTTTTAGGTAACACCTCTAAGTGATATCATAGGATATGTGTCTTTTGCTTTCTGACTTACTACAAGTTGCGTGATTACTTCTAGACTCATGTACAGTGCTGCAAATGGCATTGTGTCATTTTTTTCCTTGGCTAATATTCCATCTGTACATGTACCAGTTCTTTGTCCACTCATCTGTTTATGGACTTTTTGGTTGCTTCCATGTCTTGGCTGTTGTAATACTGCTGCAATGCACATTTGCCTGCCTTTGTCTTTCCAATTCTGTCTTCTTTGGTTATAGGCCCAGGCGTGGGTTGCGGGATCATATGGTAGCAAAATGTTTACCTTGTAAAGGCACCTACATTCTGTTCTCATTAGTGGCTCTTACCAGGTTAAGTCCCACTTAAAGTTGAGGGTATGCACTGCTCCCCAACCCCTTCAGCATTTATTGTTTGTAGTTTTTCTGTTAATTTTTATTCTGACTGGTGTGAGCTGCTACCTCTTTGTGGTTGGATTTGCATGCATCTCATAATCCCTTGAAATTGACCTTTCAGGCATGTCCTTTTTTTCTTCAAACTATGAGTACATCTTACGTCTTCAAATGGTTTTCTTGAAGTATGTGCCACATTTTGAAATATTTTGGCCATTACCTCCCTCAAGACATTTTGAGGGCAGGTTTCATTTAAGGCCTGCCAGTACTTGCGCATATGAAGTGACGATTAGCATAGGTTGTTGCTGCTGTTCCACGTAACGGCCATTGGGCGGCAGCATTTCTGCTTTCCCCACTCTGGTAACTAGGGAAACAGACCTTCCTGCCAGTGGTGTTCCTCGTTTATACACTAGAGGGGAATGTGCCCGGATAAAGCCCCAAAGGCTGATGTTGTCGTACACTAAACTGTACCCTAAACAGTACCCATTCCCTAAACCTAACACTACCCGTAACCCTAAACATTACACTAACCTGTACCCTAATAATAACCCATACACAAACACTAACACGTACCCTAACCCTAACCCAATGTCGTAGCCTAACCCTAACCCTAAACCTAAACCTAACCATAAACCTTACACTCACCCGTGTGCTAATCGTAACCCGTACACTAACAGCCTAACCCTAACAGGTATCCTAACCCTAACCCATTGTCAATCATAACCTGTTGACTAATCCGTACCCGTTCCCTAAACCTAAACATAACCCTAAACCTTACCCTAATCCACATCCTAATCCTAACCCGTACACTAACACTAACCCATAGCCTAATACATATTACAACTTTAACCACTTGTCGTACACTAACCTGTACCCTAAACCGTACACGCTCCCTAACCCTAACCCAGAACCTAACCCTTACCCATACCTTAACCTTAACTCTAACCCTAACCATTACCTGAAGCCTCAACCTAACCCGTAACATAAGGCTAATCAGTACACTAACACTAACCCGTACCCTAACACGTACTCTAACCCTAAAGTATTGTCGTACCCTAACCTGTACTCTAACCCACAACCATTCCCTAAACCAAACCCTAAACCTAACCCTAACACTTACCTGAAGCCTTACACTAACCCATACCCTAATTCTAACCCATACACTAACACTAACCCATACCCTAACACGTACGGTAACCATAAACCTTTGTCCTACCCTAACATGTTCCCTAAACCACACCTGTCCGCTAACCCTAACCCTAAACCGTTGTTGTACCCTGAACTGTACCCTAAACCCCACCTGTTCCCTAACCCTAATCCTAACCCTAAGCCTTACCCGATGCCTTACACTAACCCATACCCTAATCTTAACCCGTACACAAACACTAACCCGTACCCTAACATGTATGCTAACCCTAAACAGTTGTCGTAACCTAAACTGTACCCTAAACCCTACCCATTCCCTAACCCTAACCCTAACCAATACCCGAAGCCTTACTCTAACCCACACCCTAATCCTAAACCGTACACTGACACTAACCCGTACCCTAACACGTACGCTAACCCTAAAACCCTGTCGTCACCTAACCTGGACTCTAACCCATAACCATTACCTAACCCTAACCCTTACCCTAACCCTTACTTTAACACATACCCTAATCCCAACCCGTACACTAACATTAACCCGTACCCTAACATGTATGCTAACACTAAACCATTGTTGTACCCTAACCTGTACCCTAAACCGTAGCCATTCCCTTACCCTAACCCTAACCCTAACACTTACCCGAAGCCTTACCCTTACCCTAATCCTAACACATACATGAACACTAAACCGTATCCCAACACATAGGCTAACACTAAACTGTTGTCATACCATAACCTGTACCCTAAACCGTACATGTTCCCTAACCCTAACAATTACCCAAAACCTTACCGTAACCCGTACCCTAAACCTAACACGTACACTAACACTAAACCATACCCTAACCCGTTCACTAACTCTAAACCATTGTTGTAGCCTAAACTGTACCCTCAACCATACACGTTCCCTAACCGAAAACTTAACTCTAATCCTTACCTGAAGCCTTAACCTAACCCGTACCTTAATCCTAACCCGTACACTAACACTAACCCTAACCCTAATACGTACGCTATCCCTAAACTATTGTTGTACCCTAACCTGTACTTTAATCCATAACTGTTCCTTAACCCTAAACCTAACACTTACCCGAAACTTTACATTACCCCGTACCCTAATCCTAACCCGTACACTAACACGAACCCATAACATAACACGTACGCTAATACTAAACCTTTGTCGAACCCTAAAATGTACGCTAAACCCTATCCGTTCCCTAACCCTAACCCTAACACTAAAGCTAAACCCTACCCGAAGCCTTACCCTAACCTGTAACCTAATCCAAACCCATACACTAACACTAACCCATACCCTAACACGTACGCTAACCCTAAACCATTGTCCTACCCTCACATGTACTCTAAACCCAACCCGTTCCCTAACCCTAAACCTAACCCGTACCCGAAGCCTTACCCTAACCCGTACCCTAATCCTAGCCCGTACACTAACACTAATCCATACCCTAACACGTACGCTAACACTAAAACTTTGTTGTAACCTAACCTGTACCCTAACCCATAACAGTTCTCTAACACTAACCCTAACCTTAACCCGAACCGTAACACTTACCTGAAGCCTTACACTAATGTGTACCATAATCATGACCCGTACACTAACACTAACGCGTACCCTAACACGTACACTAACCCTAAACTGTTGTCGCAACCTAACCTGTACCCTAAAGCGTACCCGTTCCCTAACCCTAACGGGAACCCTAACCCCAAACCTAACCCTTACCCGAAGCCTTACCATAAACTGTAGCCTAATCCTAACTCGTACACAAACAGTCACCCATACCCTAACTCGTACTCTAACCCTAAACCATTGTTGTACCCTAACTTGTAGCCTAAACCATACACGTTCCCTAACACTAATCCAAACCCAAACCCTAACACTTACCCGAAGACTTACACTTACCCGAAGACTTACACTTACCCGTACCCTAATCCTAAACCGTACACCAGCACTTACCCATACCCTAACATGTACGCTAATCCTAAACTGTTCTCGTACCAAACCTCTACCCTAAACCGTACCCGTTGCCTAACCAAACCTAACCCTAACACTTACCCGAAGCCTTACCCTAACCCGTACCGTAATCCTAACCCGTACACACTAACCCATACTTTAACACTTATTGCTAACCCTAAAGTGCTGCTGTACACTGACCTGTACTCTAACCCGTACCCGTTCCCTAACCCTCAATTTAAACATAATCCTAACCGTTACGCGAAGCCTTACCCTAACCCGTACCCTAATCGTAACTTATCCACTAACACGAATACACTAACACGTATGCTAACCCAAAATTCTTTCGTAACCTAACCTGTCCCCTAAAACATACCCATTCCCAACCCTAAACCTAACCCGAACCCTAACCGTAACCCTTACCTGAAGCTTTACCCGAACCCATACCCTAATCCTAACCCGTACAATAACACTAACCCGTATACTAACACGTACACCAACTGTAAACCACTGTCGTACCCTAACATGTACCCTAAACCGTACCTGTTCCCTAACCCCAACCGTAACCCTAAACCATACCCATTCCATACACCTAACACGCTGTTACCCGAAACTTTACCCTAACCCGTACCCTAAACCTAACGAGTACAATAACACATACCCGTATCCTAACACGTACGCTAACCCTAAACCCGTCATACCCTAACCTGTACCCTAAACCGTCCCCGTCCCCTAACACTTACCCGAAGCCTTACCCTAACCCGTCCCCTAATCCTAACCCATACGCTAACACTAACCCGTACCCTAACACGTACGCTCACCCTAAACCGTTGTCGTACCCTAACCTGTCCCCTAACCCTTACCCGAAGCCTTACCCTAACCCTTCCCCTAATCCTAACCCGTACGCTAACACTAACACGTACCCTAACACGTACACTCACCCTAAACCGTTGTCGTACCCTAACCTGTACCCTAAACCGTCCCCGTCCCCTAACCCTTACCCGAAGCCTTACCCTAACCCTTCCCCTAATCCTAACCCGTACGCTAACACTAACCCGTACCCTAACACGTACGCTCACCCTAAACCATTGTCGTACCCTAACCTGTACCCTAAACCGTCCCCATCCCCATCCCCTAACCCAAAGCCTTACCCTAACCCGTCCCCTAATCCTAACCCGTACACTAACACTAACGCATAACCTAACACATACCCTAACTCTAAAACGTTCTCGTACCCTAAACTGAACCCTAATCCGTACCCGTTCCCTAACCCTAACCAAACCCTAACCCTAAACCTAATACCCACCCTAAAGCTTTCACTAACCCGTACAATAATCCTAACACGTACACTAACCGATACCCTAACACGTACCCGAACCCTAACCCTTTGTTTTACCCTAAGCTGTACCATAAAACTTGCCCGTGCCCAAACCCTAACACTAATCCTAACCCTAACCCTAAGGCTTACCCTTAACTGTACCCTAATCCTAACCGGTACACGAACACTAACCCATACCATAACACTTAACATAACCCTAAAATGTTGTACAATAACCTGTACCCTAAACCGTACCTGTTTCCTAAACCTAACTCTAACACTAACCCTTACCCGAAGCCTTACCCTAACCCGTACCCTAATCCTAAACCGTACACTAACACTTACCCATATGCTAACATGTATGCTAAGCCTAAACCATTGTCACTCTAACCTGTACCCTAAATCGTGTCCGTTCCCTAACCCTTAACCTAAGCTTTACCCTAACCCGTCCCCTAATCCTAATCCGTACACTAACACTAACCCGTACTCCAACACGTACAGTAAAACTAAACCATTGTCGTACCCTAACCTGTATCCTAAACCATCCCCATTCCCTAACCCTAACCCTTACCCGAAGCCTTACCCTAACCCGTACCCTAATCCTAACCTGTACACTAACACTAACCCGTACTCTAACACGTTCGCTAAGCCTAAACTGTTGTCGTACCCTAACCTGTACCCTAAACCGTACCAGTTCCGTAACCCTAACCCTTAAGTGAAGCCTTACCCTAATCCATACCCTAATCCTAACCCGTACCCTAATGCTAACCCGTACTCTAACACATACCGTAACCCTAACACTCTGTCATACCCTAAACTGTACCTTAAACTGTACGCGTTGCCTATCCCTAACCCTAACCCTAACCCTTGCCCTAAGCCTTACCCTAATCCTAAGCCCTACCTTAATGCTAAGCTGTACACTAATACTAACTCGTACCCTAACACATACCCTAACCCTAACCCTTACGCTAAGCTTTACTCTAACCCATACCCTAATCCTAACCCATACACTAACACTAACCCGTACCCTAACCCGTTGTTGTACCCTAACCTCTACCCTATACTGTACCCATTCCCTAAACTTAACCCTAACCCTAAACCTAAGTCTAACCCTTACACTAAGCCTTACCCTAAGCCGTACCCTAATTCTAACACGTACCCTAACACTAACCCATACCTAACACGTACCCTAACCCTAATATATTGTCATAACCTAACCAGTAACCTAAACCGTACCTGTTCCCTAACCCTATCCCTAATCCTAACCCTTACCCTAAGTCTAACCCTAAGGGTTTCCCTAATCCTAACCTGTACTCTAACACAAACCCATACCCTAAATCGTTCCCTAACCCTAACCCGTTGTCTTATTCTAACCTGTACCCTAAACCATACCCATTCCATTACCTTAACCCTAACGCTATCCCTAATCCTTACCCTAACCCTAAACTGTTGTACACCATCCAGTACCCGCAACCATACCCATTCCCTAACCCTAACCCTAACCCTTACCCTAAGCCTTACCATAACCCATACCCTAATCCTAACCCGTACACTAAAACTAACCCATACCCTAACACATATCCTAACTCTAACCATTTCTCGTACCCTAACCTGTACCCTAAACCATACCCGTTCCCTAATCCTAACCCTAACCCAAACCCTTACCCTAAGCTTTACACTAACCGGTACCCTAATCCTAACCCATACACTAACACTAACCTGTACCCTAACACGTACCCTAATCCTAACACACTGCCATACCCTAACTTGTACCCTAAACCGTACATGTTCCCTAAACCTAACCCTAACCGTAACCCTTACCCGAAGCCTTACCCTAACCCATACTCTAATCCTAACCCATACACTAACACTAACTCGTACCCTAAGACTTACCTTAACCCTAACCCGTTTTCATACAGTAACCTGTACCCTAAATTGTACCCTTTATCTAATCCTAATCCTAACCCAAACCCTTAACCTAACCCTTACCCTAATCCTAACCTGTAAACTAAAACGAAACTGTACCCTATAACATACCCTAACTCTAAGCTCTTGTCGTACCCTAACCTGTACCCTACACCGTACCCATTCCCTTACCCTAACCCTTAGAGGAAGACAGAGGAAGAACACTCTTGGACATAAATCACAGCAAGATCTTTTTGGATCCACCTCCTACAGTAATGGAAATGAAAACAAAACTAAACAAATGGGTCTAATGAAACTTCAAAGCTTTTGCACAGCAAAGGAAATCATAAATAAGACGAAAAGACAACCCTCAGAATGGGAGAAAATATTTGCCAATAAATCAACAAAGGATTAATCTCCAAAATATATAAACAGCTCATGCAGCTCAATATTAAAGAAACTAACAACCCAATCCAAAAATGTGCAGAAGACCTAAATAGACATTTCTTCAAAGAACACATACTGATGGCCAAGAAGCACATGAAAAGCTGCTCAACATTCACTAATCATTAGAGAAATGCAAATCAAAACTACAATGAGCTATCACCTCACACCAGTTACAATGGGCATCATCAGAAAATCTACAAACAAATGCTGGAGAGGGTGTGGAGAAAGGAGAACCCTTTTGCACTGTTGGTGGGAATGTAAATTGATACAGCCATTATGAATAACAGTATGGAGATTCCTTAAAAGTCTAAAAATAGAATTACCATATGATCCAGCAATCCCACTAGTGGGCATATACCCAGAGGAAACCATAATTCAAACAGACACATGCACCCCAATGTTCATTGCAGCACTATTTACAATAGCCAGGTCATGGAAACAACCTATATGCCCATCAACAGATGAATGGGTAAAGAATATGTCATATATATATACAATGGAATATTACTTAGCCATAAAGAGGAACGAAATTGAGTCATCTGTTGTGACGTGGATGGATCTAGAGACTGTCATACAGGGTGAAGTCAGAAAGGGGAAAACAAATATCGTATATTAACGCAGATATGTGGAACCTGGAAAAATGGTGCAGAGGAACCAGTTTGCACCGCCAATGTTGACACACAAATGTAGAGAACAAACATATGGACACCAACGGGGAAAGTCACGGGGGGGGTTAGGTGTAGCGGCGTGCTGAATTGGGGGATTGGGATTGACATGTATACACTGATATGTATAAAACTGATGACTTATCAGAACCTGCTGTATAAAAATTAAATAAATAAAATTCAAAAAAACCTAATACTAAGCTTTCTTTCGGTTATTTGTATGGAAATATGTTAATATAAATGTTTCAGACATTACATGAAATTCATAAAAATCTTATATGTTCTGGTATTATGTTTTTTTTTTTTTTTTTTTTTTTTTAATGCGTTACGCGGGCCTCTCACTGTTGTGGCCTCTCCCGTTGCGGAGGACAGGCTCCGGACGCGCAGGCTCAGCGGCCATGGCTCACGGGCCCAGCCGCTCCGCGGCATGTGGGATCCTCCCAGACCGGGGCACGAACCCGCGTCCCCTGCATCGGCAGGCGGACTCCCAACCACTGCGCCACCAGGGAAGCCCCTGGTATTATGTTTTAAGTCACAATTCTTGTTATTACTTCAAAATGTTTATCTCAGAAATAACTAAATTTCCTTGTCAATTGCATTATTATGAACTTTCATTATATCTTTAACCATGGTCATTTTTAAATCTTTTGTCATTTATAGACAGTTCTGCGTGTATTCTGATGCTTTTGCAAAAATGTTCCTATATAAGGGTTTCATCTTCACAGAATTCATGGAGAAGACACTGACAAGTACTGGTTTCTGGTAACTGACTATACTGCTGAACTGAATGAATAAGCATTTTCAGAACTCTCATGGAAAACTGATGAATTTATAAAACTGCTATCAATAGATAAAGATAAAAAAATTAATTACATGGGACTGAGTGAACTGACGATGATTATAATTTTTGTGACTTTCAATTTAAAAAAAATGTGATGTAAATTTATGTAAAAGAACTTATGTAAAACAATGCCACTCTTCTCACATATTTTCTCTTCTTTTGGAAAATATATTTTCTGTTAAAAACGTGATTTATGCTGACACGTAATAGGTTGATTATTGTTATTATAAATGAATTAATAAATTTTTTTGTCAAAAAAACCCCACAACAACAACAGGAGGCATGAGGGATGCCCAGAGGATGGCGGAGTAGAATAGACAGAAGGACCTGAATTCTTTTTTTTTTTTTTAACATCTTTATTCGGGTATAATTGTTTACAATGGTGTGTTAGTTTCTGCTTTATAACAAAGTGAATCAGTTATACATACACATATGTTCCCATATCTCTTCCCTCTTGCGTCTCCCTCCCTCCCACCCTCCCTATCCCACCCCTCCAGGCGGTCACAAAGCACTGAGCTGATCTCCCTGTGCTATGTGGCTGCTTCCCACTAGCTATCTACCTTACGTTTGGTAGTGTATATATGTCCATGCCTCTCTCTCGCTTTGTCACAGCTCACCCTTCCCCCTCCCCATATCCTCAAGTCCGTTCTCTAGTAGGTCTGTGTCTATTCCTGTCTTACCTCTAGGTACTTCATGATATTTCTTTTCTTAAATTCCATATATATGTGGTAGCATACGGTATTTGTCTTTCTCTTTCTGACTTACTTCACTCTGTATAACAGACTACGTCTATCCACCTCATTACAAATAGCTCAATTTCGTTTCTTTTTATGGCTGAGTAATATTTCATTGTATATATGTGCCACATCTTCTTTATCCATTCATCCGATGATGGACACTTAAGTTGTTTCCATCTCTGGGCTATTGTAAATAGAGGTTCAATGAACATTTTGGTACATGACTCTTTGTGAATTATGGTTTTCTCAGGGTATATGCCCAGTAGTGGGATTGCTGGGTCATATGGTAGTTCTTTTTGTAGTTTTTTAAGGAACCTCCATACTGTTCTCCATAGTGGCTGTACCAATTCACATTCCCACCAGCAGTGCAAGAGTGTTCCATTTTCTCCACACCCTCTCCAGCATTTATTGTTTCTAGATTTTTTGATGATGGCCATTCTGACTGGTGTGAGATGATATCTCATTGTAGTTTTGATTTGCATTTCTCTAATGATTAATGATGTTGAGCATTCTTTCATGTGTTTGTTGGCAGTCTGTATATCTTCTTTGGAGAAATGTCTATTTAGGTCATCTGCCCATGTTTGGATTGGGTTGTTTGTTTTTTTGTTATTGAGCTGCTTGTAAATTTTGGAGATTAATCCTTTGTCAGTTGCTTCATTTGCAAATATTTTCTCCCATTCTGAGGGTTGTCTTTTGGTCTTGTTTATGGTTTCCTTTGCTGTGCAAAAGCTTTGAAGTTTCATTAGGCCCCATTTGTTTATTTTTGTTTTTATTTCCATTTCTCTAGGAGGTGGGTCAAAAAGGATCTTGCTGTGATTTATGTTATAGAGTGTTCTGCCTATGTTTTCCTCTAAGAGTTTGATTGTTTCTGGCCTTACATTTAGGTCTTTAATCCATTTTGAGCTTATTTTTGTGTATGGTGTTAGGGAGTGATCTAATCTCATACTTTTACATGTACCTGTCCAGTTTTCCCAGCACCACTTATTGAAGAGGCTGTCCTTTCTCCACTGTACATTCCTGCCTCCTTTATCAAAGGTAAGGTGACTGTATGTGCGTGGGTTTATCTCTGGGCTTTCTATCCTGTTCCATTGATCTGTCTTTCTGTTTTTGTGCAGTGCCATACTGTCTTGATTACTGTAGCTTTGTAGTATTGTCTGAAGTCAGGGAGTCTGATTCCTCCAGCTCCGTTTTTCGTTCTCAAGATTGCTTTGGCTATTCGGGGTCTTTTGTGTTTCCATACAAATTGTGAAAGTTTTTGTTCTAGTTCTGTGGAAAATGCCAGTGGTAGTTTGATAGGGATTGCATTGAATCTGTAGATTGCTTTGGGTAATAGAGTCATTTTCACAATGTTGATTCTTCCAATCCAAGAACATGGTATATCTCTCCATCTATTTGTATCATCTTTAATTTCTTTCATCAGTGTCTTATAATTTTCTGCATACAGGTCTTTTTGTCTCCTTAGGTAGGTTTATTCCTAGATATTTTATTCTTTTTGTTGCAATGGTAAATGGGAGTGTTTTCTTGATTTCACTTTCAGATTTTTCATCATTAGTGTATAGGAATGCAAGAGATTTCTGTGCATTAATTTTGTATCCTGCTACTTTAAGATATTCATTGATTAGCTCTAGTAGTTTTCTGGTAGCATCTTTAGGATTCTCTATGTATAGTATCATGTCATCTGCAAACAGTGACAGCTTTACTTCTTCTTTTCCAATTTGGATTCCTTTTATTTCTTTTTCTTCTCTGATTGCTGTGGTTAAAACTTCCAAAACTATGTTGAATAAGAGTGGTGAGAGTGGGAAACCTTGTCTTGTTCCTGATTTTAGTGGAAATGCTTTCAGTTTTTCACCATTGAGGATGATGTTGGCTGTTGGTTTGTCATATATGGCCTTTATTATGTTGAGGAAAGTTCCCACTATGCCTACTTTCTGCAGGGTTTTTATCAAAAATGGGTGTTGAATTTTGTCAAAAGCTTTCTCTGCATCTATTGAGATGATCATATGCTTTTTCTCCTTCAATTTGTTAATATGGATTATCACATTGATTGATTTGCATATATTGAAGAATCCTTGCATTCCTGGAATAAACCCAACTTGATCCTTTTAATGTGCTGTTGGATTCTGTTTGCTAGTAGTTTGTTGAGGATTTTGGCATCTATGTCCATCAGTGATATTGGTCTGTAGTTTTCTTTCTTTGTGACATCCTAGTCTGGTTTTAGTGTCAAGGTGATGGTAGCCTCATAGAATGAATTTTGGAGTGTTCCTCCCTCTGCTATATTTTGGAAGAGTTTGAGAAGGATAGGTGTTAGCTCTTCTCTACATGTTTGACAGAATTTGCCTGTGAAGCCATCTGGTCCTGGGCTTTTGTTTGTTGGAAGATTTTTAATCACAGTTTCAATTTCAGTGCTTGTGTTTGGTCTGTTCATTTTTTCTGTTTCTTCCTGATTTAGTCATTGCAGGTTGTGCATTTCTAAGAATTTGTCCATTTCTTCCAGGTTGTCCACTTTATTGGCATAGAGTTGCTTGTAGTAATCTCTCATGATCTTTTGTATTTCTACAGTGTCAGTTGTTACTTCTCCTTTTTCATTTCTAATTCTATTGATTTGAGTCTTCCCCCCTTTTTTCTTGATGAGTCTGGCTAGTGGTTTATCTATTTTGTTTATCTTGTCAAAGAACCAGCTTTTAGTTTTACTGATCTTTGCTTTCGTTTCCTTCATTTCTTTTTCATTTGTTTCTGATCTGATTTTTATGATTTCTTTCCTTCTGCTAACTTTGGGGTTTTTTGTTCTTCTTTCTCTAATTGCTTTACATGCAAGGCTGGGTTGTTTATTTGAGATGTTTCCTGTTTTTTAAGGTGGACTTGTATTGGTATAAACTTCCCTCTTAGAACTGCTTTTGCTGCATCCCATAGGTTTGGGGTCATCTTGTCTCCATTGTCATTTGTTTCTAGGTATGTTTTTATTTCCTCTTTGATCTCTTCAGTGATCACTTTGCTATTAAATAGTGTATTGTTTAGCCTCCATGTGTTTGTATTTTTTACAGATCTTTTCCTGTAATTGATATCTAGTCTCATAGCGTTGTGGTCAGAAAAGATACTTGATACAATTTCAATTTTCTTAAATTAACCAAGGCTTGATTTGTGACTGTAGTTATGATCTATCCTGGAGAATGTTCCATGAGCACTAGAGAAAAATGTGTATTCTGTTGTTTTTGGATGGAATGTCCTATACATATTAAGTCCATCTTCTTTAATGTATCATTTAAAGCTTGTCCCTCCTTATTTATTTTCATTTTGGATGATCTGTCCATTAGTGAAATGGGGTGTTAAAATTCCATACTATGAATGTGTTACTGTCGATTTCCCCGTTTATGGCTGTTAGTATTTGCCTTATGTATGGAGGTGCTCCTATGTTGGGTGCATAAATATTTACAATTGTTATATCTTCTTCTTGGATCGATCCCTTGATCATTATGTAGTGTCCTTCTTTGTCTCTTCTAATAGTCTTTATTTTAAAGTCTATTTTGTCTGATATGAGACTTGCTACTCCAGCTTTCTTTTGGTTTCCATTTGCATGAAATATCTTTGCCCATCCCCTTTCAGTCTGTATGTGTCTCTAGGTCTGAAGTGGGTCTCTTGTAGACAGCATATGTATGGGTCTTGTTTTTGTATCCATTCAGCCAATCTGTGTCTTTTGGTGGGAGCATTTAGTCCACTTACATTTAAGGTAATTATCGATATGTATGTTCCTATTCCCATTTTCTTAATTGTTTTAGGTTCGTTATTGTAGGTCTTTTCCTTCTCTTGTGTTTCTTGCCTAGAGAAGTTCCTTTAGCAGTTATTGTAAAGCTGGTTTGGTGGTGCTGAACTCTCTCAGCTTTTGCTTGTCTGTAAAGGTTTTAATTGCTCCATCAATTCTGAATGAGATTCTTGCTGGGTAGAGTAATCTTGGTTGCAGGTTTTTCTCCTTCATCACTTTAAATATGTCCTGCCAGTCCCTTCTGGCTTGCAGAGTTTCTGCTGAAAGATCAGCTGTTAACCTTATGGGGATTCCCTTGTGTCTTATTTGTTGTTTTTCCCTTGCTGCTTTTAATATGCTTTCTTTGTATTTAATTTTTGACAGTTTGATTAATATGTGTCTTGGCAAATTTCTCCTTGGATATATCCTGTATGGGACTCTCTGTGCTTCCTGGACTTGATTAACTATTTCCTTTCCCATATTAGAGAAGTTTTCAATTCTAATCTCTTCAAATATTTTCTCAGTCCCTTTCTTTTTCTCTTCTTCTTCTCGAACCCCTATAATTCAAATGTTGGTGCGTTTAATGTTGTCCCAGAGCTCTCTGAGACTGTCCTCAGTTCTTTTCATTCTTTTTTCTTTATTCTGCCCTGCTGTAGTTATTTCCACTATTTTATCTTCCAGGTCACTTATCCGTTCTTCTGCCTCAGTTATTCTGCTATTGATCCCATCTAGAGTATTTTTCATTTCATTTATTATGTTGTTCATTGCTGTTTGTTTCATCTTTAGTTCTTCTAGGTCCTTGTTAAATGTTTCTTGCATTTTCTCTATCCTATTTCTAAGATTTTGGATCATCTTTACTATCATTCTGAATTCTTTTTCAGGTAGACTGCCTATTTCCTCTTCATTTGTTAGGTCTGGTGGGTTTTCATCTTGCTCCTTCATCTGCTGTGTGTTTTTCTGTCTTCTCATTTTGCTTATCTCACTGTGTTTGGGGTCTCCTTTTTGCAGTCTACAGGTTTGTAGTTCCCGTTGTTTTTGGTGTCTGTCCCCAGTGGCTAAGGTTGGTTCAGTGGGTTGTGTAAGCTTCCTGGTGGAGGGGACGAGTGCCTGTGTTCTGATGGATGAGGCTGGATCTTGTCTCTCTGGTGGGCAGGTCCACGCCTGGTGGTGTGTTTTGTGGTGTCTGTGGACTTATTATGATTTTAGGCAGCCTCTCTGCTAATGGGTGGGGTTGTGTTCCTATTTTGCTAGTTGTTTGGCATAGGGTGTCCAGCAGTGTAGCTTGCTGGTCGTTGAGTGAAGCTGGGTGCTGGCGTTGAGATGGAGATCTCTGGGAGATTTTCGCCATTTGATATTATGTGGAGCTGGGAGTTCTCTCGTTGACCAGTGTCCTGAAGTTGGCTCTCCCACCTCAGAGGCATAGCAGTGACTCCTGGCTCCTCAATTTGGGATGATTCTTTGTCTATTCATGTATTCCACAGATGCAGGGTACATCAAATTGATTGTGGAGCTTTAATCCGCTGCTTCTGAGGCTGCTGGGAGAGATTTCCCTTTCTATTCTTTGTTCTCACAGCTCCCAGAGGCTCAGCTTTGGATTTGGCCCCACCTCTGCGTGTAGGTCGATGGAGGGCGTCTGTTTTTCACTCAGACTGGACGGGTTTAAAGGAGCCGCTGATTCGGGGGCTCTGGCTCACTCAGGCCGGGGGAGGGAGGGGCACTGAGTGCGGGGCGAGCCTCTGGTGGCAGAGGCCGGCGTGACATTGCACCAGCCTGAGGCGCGCCGTGCGTTCTCCCGGGGAAGTTGTCCCTGTATCCCAGGAATCTGGCAGTGGCTGGCTGCACAGTCTCCCCGGAAGGGAGGTGTGGATAGTGACCTGTGCTCGCACACCGGCTTCTTGGTGGCAGCAGCAGCAGCCTTAGCGTCTCCTGCCCGTCTCTGAGGTCCACGCTTTTAGCTGCGGCTCGCGCCCGTCTCTGGAGCTCCTTTAGGCAGTGCTCTTAATCCCCTCTCCTCGCGCACCAGGAAACAAAGAGGGAAGAAAAAGTCTCTTGCCTCTTCGGCAGGTCCAGACCTTTTCCCAGACTCCCTCCCGGCTAGCCGTGGTGCACTAACCCCTTCAGGTTGTGTTCACGCCTCCTACCCCAGTCCTCTCCCGGAGCTCCGGCCAAAGCCCAAGCCTCAGCTTCCAGCCCCGCCCACAACGCTGGCAGGTAAGCAGACAAGCCTCTCGGGCTGGTGAGTGCCCGTCTGCACCGGTCCTCTGTGTGGGAATCTCCCCGCTTTGCCCTCCGCACCCCTGTTGCTGCGCTCTCTTCTGCGGCCCCAAAGCTCCCCCCGTCCGCCACCCACAGTCTCCGCCCGCGAAGGGGCTTCTAGTGTGTGGAAACCTTTCCTCCTTCACAGCTCCCTCCCACTGGTGCAGGTCCCGTCCCTATTCTTTTGTCTCTTTTTTCTTTTGCCCTACCCAGGTACGTGGGGAGTTTCTTGCCTTTTGGGAGGTCTGAGGACTTCTGCCAGCGTTCAGTAGGTGTTCTGTAGGAGTTCTTCTACGTGTAGATGTATTTCTGGTGTATCTATGGGGAGGAAGGTGATCTCCGCGTCTTACTCTTCCACCTTCTTCCCCTCGTCTGGACCTGAATTCTTGATGATACTGTTGAAAAAATAAACCATTTCTAGCCATTAAAAAAAAAAAGCACATGAAAGACTTTATATGAAAATATAATTTATAACTTTTGTAATCATTTTCTAAAGTAACACTTTCATAAAATTTGTGTTCATAGAGTAGGAAAAAAAAAGGATTTTGGAATCAGGGAAACTGGTTTCCTTGCTAAGCCTTGGTTTTCTCATCTGTAGAATATGGTGATAATTCAAATACACTCCCAAGGTCCTTTGCAAATCTTACTCCACTGCACAGGGCAAACGGAACAAAGGCTTTTGCTGCATGCTGCATATTTATCACATATGTATTTCCTGAATCACTGAACTAGAGATGACGTGCTAGAATTCCGCCCAGGTAGCGACTGTTAAGATGGTTTTCCCTCTTAGCATGGTGGCCATATGCTGCAGACATCAGAATTTCTCACTGGGTCCAAGACGGCCATAAATTGTTATAAGTGGGTATAGACATGACCTTTATTATCAGTGAGATAGAGTTGAGGATTGGGCCTCAGTTAACCTAGGATGGAAAAGGCGAAGCTCTAGATCCAGGTGTATAACTTTTATAACTTATTGAATTGCTCGTAAAAGTTGCCTTTATAAGTTCTTTGAATTCAGGCCAAGTGAACGACTTGCTGTCTCTCTCATTTGAGGTCCCAAAGCATTCTTCCTTGAGATTCCTGGAGATATTTGTTTCACATTATCAAGAGGTTTCAGTATTTTAAAATAAAATGTATATTTCATTTTCGTTTCAAAAATATATTAGCTAAAAGAGATATTCATATAGAGTGCAAATAAAAGAAATTAACTAAAACTAATGTGTCTTTCAAGATACACAAATGCCTGTGCATGTCTACTAGAAGACATGATGAAATACTCTTAGATGCTTAAACTTAATTAGTAAGTTTGAATTTAAGAGAAGGAAATCAAAAGCTATTCTGTATGTTGAAGAATAGAAAAAATGAAAAGACGTGGATACCAGGAGGCATGAAAATAAAAATCTAGTCAAATGAGTTATAACACCAGACTTATTTTTATGTGATAAAAGGACCCAAATAATCTTAACTGAAATAGGAATAAAATGTCAAATCAAGATTACAGGCTGTCAAAGAGGAGAGAATGATCAGGTATGATATTCTTGCATAGAACCATTGGGCCCACGTGAAAGTCCAATGAAATTTTTAAAATCTGTGTGGAGTGCAGGGTTTTTATTTAATGAACAGAACTGTCCCATGCATAGCAAGACATTCCGCATCCCTGGCACTCAACACCAGTAGATGTTAGAAGCCCCCGATTATAGAGACAAACTTAAACTCTATCAGATCTAATCTTCCTTTTATATAAGAAGTATTTTATAATGTCCCCATTGTACTCCCAGAACAAAAGTCATAGATTATATACACCTTCTTACACATATGAATTTCAAAAATTCAATATAGTATGGATGCCCAAAGCCTATTGTGAAGGACAAACAAAAGGAAAGTAATTTATAATAAAATATCACATATTTATATATGTGAATGCTTGATCATGGCTATATTGGTAGCCATCATGACGTAGTCTGATATTTTCTCGTGCCAATGTTGAGTAAGTTTGAATCCAAAAGGTCACTTGTAGGGAGAGTACAAAATATGAAAGAGCAAAGATAAGGGTAGACACTCAAATAAAAACCTGTATTCGGGACTTCCTGGCGGTGCAGGGGTTAAGAATACGCCTGCCAATGCAGGGAACACTGGTTCGAGCTGTGGTCCAGGAAGATCCCACATGCTGTGGAGCAATGAAGCCCATGTACCACAACTACTGAGCCTGTGCTCTAGAGCCTGTGAGACACAACTACTGAAGCCCCCGTGCCTAGAGCCCATGCTCCACAACAAGAGAAGAAACTGCAGTGAGAAGACCCTGCCCTGCAACAAAGAGTAGCCCCTACTCGCAGCAACTAGAGAAAGCCCATGCACAGCAATGAAGACCCAATGCAACAAAAAATAAATAAATTTATTTTTAGAAATCCTGTATTAGGGTAAATAATAACAGAGTAGACTTATTTATATAGAAAAGAGAAAGAGGAAAACAATCAAAAAACAAGTCAATACAAACTATAGATTATCAAAGCAGAAAAGGTGAGGTAGTATGGTATTCTCATAGAGAAGCTGTACAACCTTTCTAATGCACTGGAGCATCAGAAAGTCATATAGTGTACATATGTCAACCCCAATATATACACTACTATGTATAAAATAGATAACTAATGAGAACCTGCTGTATAGCACAGGGAACTCTACTCAGTGGTGACCTAAATAGGGAAGAAATCTTAAAAAGAGGGGATATATGTATTCATATAACTGATTCACTTGGCTGTACAGCAGAAACTAATACAACATTGTAAAGCAACTATACTCCCATAAAAAATTTTTTTAAAAGCCATATAGACAAGGAGTTAATTCTTGGTTGTATGGAACCATCTCACACATTGCAATACATCTGTCATCCTTGGACCCAGACACTAAATGCTAGTAGCAATCCCCATTGTTGTGACAACCTAAAACACTCCCACAGATTTCCAAATGTCTGTGGTGAGAACCACTGACATAGTTAATGCCTATTATCCTCAGATTAAACGTCATTACTTACTTCTTAAAAGACTGGCTTAGATCCTGCCCCTTTCCCCACCCCACAGCGGTTAGGCTTACTTGACCTCCAGCCATTCTCACCCACGACACTTACATGAGTTGCAATTGGTTTTTCAAAGTCTTATTCTTAATTATAATGGAAGCTGTATGAGAAAAAGGACTAATTCTGTCTTGTTCACCGTGCCATATCAAACGCCTCGCATTGTATGTGTTTAATAAATTTTCTTGAATTAAATTCAGATTATTTACTGCAACACTGCAGTTGAATTCCTTCTTGTTCTTCTTCAAGGCAAATTTAGATTATCTAATTAACTGAATATTTTAAATAATGCCAAAACAAGGGAAAACATTTTTTTAAAATGAGACTTACTGGCTGGAAAATATTTTTAAATGGAACACCAAGGATAGCTGGTGTCAGTCTGTTCGAACTTTTATAATAGAATTCCATAGACTGGATGGCTTATTAACAAAATTTATGTCTCACAGTTCTGGATGGTCGGAAGACCAAAATCAAGGTAGCAGCAGATTCAGTGTCTGGTAAGAAGCTGATTCCTTGTTCATAGACTACTGTCATCTCCCTGTGCCCTCACATGGTAGAAGGGGTAAGGGAGTTCTATGGAGTCTCTTTTATAAGGGTACTAATTCCATTCATGAGGCCTCCACCCTTATGACCTAATCAGTTCCCAAAGGCCCCACCTCCAAACACTATCGCACTTCCAGCATATGACATTGGGGGAGAACACAAAACATTCAATTTGTGTTTAACTTGCTAAAATATGGAACACAACTATAAAGAAAGCATAGGGTAATAAGCAAGTTACTAAAATGTTCACAAGTTTTTGAGAAGATCTGCTTTCATCCATTTTGCAAAAATTAAAATTTCATGAAAATGTTATCAAACTAGGAGATCATTATAATTTGTTTTAAATTATTTAGAACCAAAGAGAACAAATAGTCTTTTTTTTTTTTTTTTTTTTTGGCGCTGCAAGCACAGCATGTGGGAACTTAAGTTCCCTGATCAGGGATTGAGCCCCTGTCCCCTGTGGTGGAAGCACAGAGCCTTAACCACTGGACCACCAGGGAAGTCTTTAGGCTCATCTTGTATGTTCCTTTTCCAGCCCTAGAATTAGCCATTTCTCCAAGTAGCTCTTTTATTGGAGAATGGTATTGAAACCAAGGTCTGGGCACTAAGATTGTGCTTAAAACTAATGGGGTGTCATTTCCTCTAGGGCTTCTTAGCTGACTGAACAAGGAAGTAGATGTGGACCAAACCATGTATATACACATACCTATAAATACCTGTCCATATATATCTATAGTAAGCAAGACATGGGTTCACTCCAGTGTCTCTAATTCTAATCAATTACCACCTGGATCATTCTAGCCTTTTTCCCATTGATTATCTGAGTTGTCTCCCACTCCAGCAGAGAGAAACCTCATGCAGCTCAATATCAAAAACACAAACAACCCAATCCAAAAATGGTCAGAAGACCTAAATAGACATTTCTCCAAAGAAGATATATACAGATTGCCGACAAACACATGAAAGGATGCTCAACATCGCTGATCATTAGAGAAATGCAAATCAAGACCACAAGGATGTATCACCTCACACCAGTCAGAATGGCCATCATCAAAAAATCAACAAACAACAAATGCTGGAGAGGGCGTGGAGAAAAGGGAACACTCTTGGCACTGTTGGTGGGAATGTAAATTGATACAGAGCACTATGGATAACAGTATGGACAGTCCTTAAAAAACTAAAAAATAGAACTACCATATGACCCAGCAATCCCACTACTGGGCATATACTCTGAGAAAACCATAATTCAAAAAGAGTCATGTACCACAATGTTCATTGCAGCACTATTTACAATAGCCAGGACATGGAAGCAACCTAAGTGTCCATCGACAGATGAATGGGTCAAGAAGATGTAGCACATATATACAATGGAATGTTACTCAGCCATAAAAAGAAATGAAATTCAGTTATTTGTTGTGAGTTTGATGGATCTATAGTCTGTCATACGGTGTGAAGTCAGAAAGAGAAAAACAAATACCATATGCTAACACATATACATGGAATTTTTAAAAAATGGCTCTGATGAACCTAGGGAAAGGACAGCAATAAAGACGCAGATGAAGAAAATGGACTTCAGGACATGGGAGGAGGGGGAGGGGAAGCTGGGATGAAGTGAGAGTAACAATGATATATATACACTACCAAATGGAAAATAGATAGCTCGTGGGAAGCAGCTGCATAGCACAGGGAGATCAGCTCAGTGCTTTGTGACCACCTAGAGGGGTGGGATAGGGAGGGTGGGAGGGAGGCTCAAGCGGGAGGGTATATGGGGATATATGTACACATTTAGCTGATTCACTTTGTTATACAGCAGAAACTAACACAACATTGTAAAGCAAGTATACTCCAATAAAGATGTTAAAAAATATTATTTAAAACTGTTTAATTTAAAAAATAAATGTATTGATCAACAACAACAAAAAAGAATATATACTGTTGGCCACCAGGCACAAGAAAATATGCTCAATATCACTAATCATCAGGGAAATGCAAATCAAAACCACAATGAGATATCACCTAACACCTGTCAAAATGGCTATCATCAAAAAGACAACAAATAACAAGTGTTGGTGAGGATGTGGAGAAAAGGGAACACTTGGACACTGATGGTAGGATTATAAATTGGTACAGCCACTATGGAAAACGGTATGGAGATCTCTCAAAAAATTAAAATAGAACTACCATGATCCAGCATTTCCACTTCAAGGTATTTACCTGAAGAAAACAAAAACACTAATTTGAAAAGATATATGCACCCCTATGTTCACTGGCGCACTATTTACAATAGCCAAGGTATGATAGCAACCTAAGTGTTCATCAATAGATGAATGGATAAAGAAGATGTGATATATATACATATATATTTATATATATATGGTTAATTTTACGTGTCAGCTTGGCTGGGCTACCGTGCCCAGATATTTGGTGAAACATTATTTTGGATGTTTCTTTGAAGATACTTTCGGCATGAGATTAACATGTAAATTGGTGGCTTTGAGAAATGATTCCCTCAATGAGGATTGACAGTCATGTGAAATGGTGTCAACATCATCACCACAAATCAGTGTGACGTGTTTGGTGAAAGTTTTTGGTACACCTCAAAGACCAACCAGCTTCCAACTTAACACAAGTAGCAGTCGACAGAATGCTGGAGTATTAGGGTAAGCTAGCTATAAATAAATAAATAGATAGATAGATAGATAAATAAATAATAAGTGGCTTTGAGTAAAGCAGATTACACCCCATAATGTGGGTGGGCCTCACCCAATCAGTTGAAGGTCTTGGTAGAACAAAGATTGATTTCCCCTAAGCAAGAAGAAATTCTGATAGCATATGGCCTTGGGATTTGACCTGCAACTCTTTCCTGGTCTCCAGCCTGCTGGTATTCCCTGCAGATTTTGGACTTAGCAAGCCTCCACAATCAAATGAGCCAATACCTGAAAACAAATCTCTCAATCTCTCTCAATCTCTCTCTCTCTCTCTCTCTCTCTCCCTTCCTCCCTTCCTCCCTTCCTTCCTCCTTCCCTCCCTCCCTCCCTCCCTCACTCATTCTGTGTCTCCCTCTCTATTCACATATCCTGTTGGTTCTATTTCTTTGAAGTACCCTGCCTAGTACAACCCAAAAGTGTGTTTCAATCTTTCTTATTTGTAAACACAGTATTATAATTTTTGAAGAAAATAACTTATACTACATATAAAAATTCAAATAATACAAAGAAGTAAAAGCAAAGTGTAAAAACCACCCCAAATATCATGACCCTTTGTGAACCACTGTTACTATTTTGATGAACATCTTTTTGGAATGTTCTCTCTCTATCCACACTCTTTATAGCCTACTTTTTTTCAGTCAACAATTTGTCATGAGCGCCTTTCTATGACAATACATACAGTTAATTTTAAATAAAGCATAGCATTTCATGGACATGTAAGTTATTTCCAATTTTTGACAGTGTATGCATGTGGGCTGCGAAGAAATCCTACACGCTAAAATTACATTTTCCTCATACTTGGTTATCTCCTTATGCTGAAGTCTCTTAAGTGGGATTTCTGGATAAGTTTATTTTTGAAATGAGAAAACTCAGAGTCAGAAAGATTTTTCAGGTGTCACAAAAAGAGTATAAGTTTGGTTAAAACTCAAAGCCAAGGTCTGTCAAGTCTTTTGTCTAGACTACTAAGTAGTTTTTTCTTAATATATGTCTCACTGGAAAAGTTCCATTCACTGTAGCAAATTTATATCGTCTACTGTGGCCACAGCTTTGACAGGGCCTCAGATTTTATTTACTGTAATCACCTACTAGAAGAGAGAGGTAAATCTGTTGGTGGAGTGATTTCATATAGAATTTTATATTTCTATTAAAAGATGATAGAAATCAGAAGAGTTACTTGGGAGTCTCTTTTAGACTGAATGCATGTGGAGCCACTGGCTGGCTGCTTTTAATCATTTTAATGCAATTTATGTGCAGAAACATAGATCTGATTACGAGTGTTTGCTGTTGGGGAGGTAAAATTTGGGGAAACAATAACATTCATGTGGAGAAAGGCTGTAGTCTGTAAAGAGGACAATTGACATTTGTGGAACTTATGAACAAGTTTTCTGTCTTAATCAGGATTTTGATGATATTGAATAGAATATCTTGCATTTCATTTAACCAGATAATCAACATGTTTTAAAATTTTAATCTTCCTAAGTACTTTTTCTCCTCTAAATAAAATGATCTGGGTACCCAACCATCAACTTACATACTCAGTGCCCAATAATATTAACTGAAAGAAACAAGAAATGAATGAATCTGGTAAGGCTGAGTTATTTATACTCATCTATATTATTAACACAGATATATTGATCTTTCTTGTAATTGAGAATTTGGTAGTAAGCATATGTTTATCTTTACTTTAGGAGATAAAACTAGAGTTAGTTTATAGGCCAGCACTCTTCAGTATGGTAGCCACTAGCCACACGTGGCTATTTAAATTTAAGTTAATTAAATTTTAAAATTTAGCTTCTCAGTTACAACAGGTATATTTCAAGGGCTCAGTAGCCCGGTAGGACTAGTGGCTACCATATTCGACAGAACAGATATCAGGTATTTCCATTACTGCAGAAAGTTCTATTGCACAAGCCTGTTTTAGGTTATGCTCAACTACTAAAAATTTCCTTATGTAGCAAATGAAAAGGAATCTTAATGAAGATATGGCAGCACAGTTAATCACTGAAAATGAGCTGCTTTTTTTGTACTGAAATATAGTTATATATTAAGTTATATTATATATTATATTATATATTATATTATATATATCTTTGCCCATCCCCTTTCAGTCTGTATGTGTCTCTAGGTCTGAAGTGGGTCTCTTGTAGACAGCATATGTATGGGTCTTGTTTTTGTATCCATTCAGCCAATCTGTGTCTTTTGGTGATATAATATTATATATTAATATATATTATATTATATATATAATATATATGTATGTATATATGTATATATATTATATCACATATATATCATATATATGTGATATATATCACATATATAATATATATCACTGTTGATATATAATATATAATGTTGATATAATATATAATATATATTAATATATTATATATATTAATATATAATATATATTATATATTACATTTTATATTATATATATTATATATATTAAGTTATATTCAGGCATACAACATAGTGACTCCACATTTAAATACATTACAAAATGATCATCACAATAAGTCTAGTAACCATCTATCCCCATACAAAGCTATTAGATACCATTGATGATACTCTTTTTGCTATACAATACCTTCCATGATTTATTTATTTCATATCTGGCAGTTTTTACCTCTTAAATCCCTTCATTTATTTCACTCATTCCCCCACAACCTCCCATCGGGCAACGACACAGTTGTTCTCTGCATCTGTGAGTCTTTTTTGGTTTTGTTTTTTAGATTCCTCAAAAAGCAAATCATACAATATTTATCTTTTTAAAGCTTTTAAATTTTAAACCCTACATTGTTACAGTGGGGTATAAATGTCAGAGTGATATAAAAATATTAATTGAAAATTTCACACAATCCCATTAATCATTAGGAGAAAGGTCAGTTTGAATTAGTCAAAAGTCTTATGCAGCCATTTCATTAAAGAAATATAAAACTGAATTTCCTACATCTCCTCTCCTTTCTCTCTTTTAACCTCCAATTCCACCCCCACCCCCAACCCCATCCTCTTTACTTTCAGAGGATGCTCTTGCCACATATTTCACAGAGAAAATGAAAATCATCAGACAGTGCACAGGCACACCTCAGAGACTGCTATTACAGACAACCGCAATAAAGAGAATATTGCAATAAAGTGACTTGTACAAATATTTTGGTTTCCCAGTGCATAAAATTGTGACACAGAGACGCAAAGTGAGCAAACGTCATTGAAAAAATGGCACCAACAGACTTGCTCAATTCAGGGTTGCCACAAACCTTCAATTTGTAAAAAACACAATATCCATGAAGCACAATAAAGTGAAGTACAATAAAACGAGGTATGGCTGTATTAGTTTGCTAGGGCTGCCATACCAATAGACCACAAATTGGCTGGCTTAACAACTGAAATTTATTGCCTCCCAGTTCAGGAGGACAGAGGTCTGTGATCAAGGTGTCAGAAATCTGACATCAAGTTGGTTCCTTCTGAGGACTGTGAGAAAGGATCTGTTCCATACCTCTCTCCTCGTTTCTGGTGGTTTGCTAGCAATCTTTAGTGTTCCTTGGCTTACAGATATATCAATCCAATTTCTGCTTTTATCATCACATGGCATTCTTCCTTTATGTCTCTGTGTCCAAAGGCCCCCTTTTTATAAGGACACAGTTGTATGAGATTAGGACCCACCCTAATCATTTCATCTTAATCATCTGCAAAGATCCTATGTCCAAATAAAGTCACATTCACAGGTACTGGAGATTAGGAATTCAACGTTTTGTATGGGGGATACAATGCAACCCATAAGAGACAGGCACTCCCTTAACCTAGAGTTATCATCTCCACTAGCATCCCTCTTTCAGCATCTATCCTTCCTTCCTGTCTTCTGTTTCAATGGAGGGTATGCCCAGCCTTCTATTAAAAGCTAATCTATCCAGATGTGCTCTTGATCCCACACCTCATCACTCAATTGATTAAACCTCCACTCTCCTATATTGTCAATACTTGCCTTTTTGTTGGATACTTTTCATCCACCTTCCCATTCATCTTGAGCTTACAAAAAAAGTTCACGCTTCCTGAATCCTACAGCCTTCCTATCTTTCTCCTACACTTCTCTGCCATCTTTCTTGACGATGTCTTCATACGATGCGCTTTTTCCTTCAAATCACAGTTTCTCTTCATCTACTTCAATCTGCATTCTATTCCCATCCTTCCACCACTGAAACTACTCTTGCTAAGGTGATAGATGACAATGTTACTAAATCCAAAGAACAATTTTCTCTCAACTTACTTGATCACTGATAGTCTGTAGGCAGAAAATTTATCACTTGTAATTTTCAAGGCCACTCTCTTTACTTGCCTTCCATCTCTTGGTTCTAATCTTTGTAGATTTTAAAGAATAAACTTTATTTTTATAACAGTTTTAGATTTACAGAAAAGTTGCAAAGACAGTACAGAGATTTCCCATATATCACATAACCAATTTCCTTTACTTTTAATAGGATAGGTTTGTTACAATTAATAAACCAATATTGACACATTATTATTAACTAAAGTACATCCTTAATTCATATTTCCTTAGTTTTCACATAAGGTCCTTCTTCTGTTCCAGAATTTCATCCAGAATACCACATATGTTTAATCATCAAGTCTCCTTAGGCTCCTCTAGCTTGGGACAGTTTATCAGACTTTCCTTTTTCTTTTTTTATTTAATGATCTTGACAGTTTTGAGGAGCACTGATGAATATTTTTCAGAATGTCCCTCTATTGGGACTTGCCTGATGTTTTCTCATAATCAGACTGAAGTATGTGTTTGGGGGGCAGAATACTACAGAATTAAAGTGACATTTTTATCACATCATATCAAATGTACATACTATCAACATGAATCATCACTGTTGATGTTGACCTTGATCACCTGGCTAAAGTAGTGTTTGTCAAGTTTCTCCATTGTAATATTGTTCTTTTTTCCCTCTTTCTAATCTTCCTTTGGAAGGAAAACACTATGCACAGCTCACACTGATGGGGTGGAGATTTGTGTTCTACATCTTTTATGGCAGAGTACCTACGTAAATTATCTGGAATTCTTCTGCACAAGAAAGTTGGCTCTTCTTCCCCATTTATTTATTCAATCATTTATTTATATTAGTATGGACTCACAGATATTTATTTTATACTTTGGGTTATAATCCAATACCACTGTATTTATTTGTTGTTCAAATTTCCAGCTTTGGCCACTGGGAGTCTTTCAATTGACTCCTGTGTACATTTGACATATTTCCATCATTTGGGTTTCTTTTCTTTTATCATGTTCTTACTTTATGGCATTACAAAATACCCCAGATGTCCTTGTATATTTCCTGCATTTCATAGAAGCAGCCACTTCTTCAAGGTACTTCTCATTTTATACTCATCTACTTTTAGGTGCCACTTATCTTCAAATGTTACAGTTTGGGGGAAACTTTTCAGAGGCTATCTTAACTTCTCATTCTAAATTCTCTTTCTCATTCTACATTCTCTTCCTCAGATGTCTCAACCACTCCTATGACTTCCACCTAAATGCTGATGAATTCCAATTGTATATCTTTATTTGAGACCTCTCTTCTGAACTCATGTGTCCAACTTCCTACTTAACTTCTGCATTAAGATATCCCATAGACATCTAGAACTAAACTTATGTCTTCATAACTGCTTCTCCTGCCCCATGTATATTTTTATTTTATTGCTTCCTGTCTTATCACCATCCATCCAGTTATTTCTACCAAAACCTAAAATTAATTTCTGATATATTTCTCATATCGTCACATGTAATCAATCACCCAGTCCTGTTTATTCTCACTCCCTGATTCCATCACTATTACCCAAATCCAAGACACCATCATCTACCTCAGAATACTGAAATGGTTTTCTAACTTTTTTCCAACTTCACTTTTTTATCCCTTTAATTCACTTCCCACATGGAAAACCTGAGTGTTCATTCAAGAACATAAATCAAAAAACTACAAATAGAATTACCATATGACCCAGCAATCCCACTACTTGGAATATACCCTGAGAAAACCAAAATTCAAAGAGAGTCATGTACCAAAATGTTCATTGCAGCTCTATTTACAATAGCCAGGACATGGAAACAACCTAAGCGCCCATCATCGGATGAATGGATAAAGAAGATGTGGCACATATACACAATGGAATATTACTCAGCCTTAAAAAGAAATGAAATTGAGCTATTTGTAATGAGATGGATAGACCTAGAATCTGTCATACAGAGTGAAGTAAGTCAGAAAGAAAAAGACAAATACCGTATGCTAACACATATATATGGAATTTAAGGGAAAAAAATGTCATGAAGAACCTAGGGGTAAGATAGGAATAAAGACGCAGACCTACTGGAGAACGGACTTAAGGATATGGGGAGGGGGAAGGGTGAGTTTTGACAGGGCGAGAGAGAGTCATGGACATATACACACTAACAAACGTAGTAAGGTAGATAGCTGGGGGGAAGCAGCCGCAAGGCACAGGGATATTAGCTCGGTGCTTTGTGACAGCCTGGAAGGGTGGGATGGGGAGAGTGGGAGGGAGGGAGATGCAAGAGTGAAGACATATGGGAACATATGTATATGTATAGCTGATTCACTTTGTTGTAAAGCAGAAACTAACACACCATTGTAAAGCAATTATACCCCAATAAAGATGTTTAAAAAAAAAAAAAAAAAAAAAAAAGAACATAAATCAGATCATATGGGTTAGTCAGCTCTTGCTATGTTATGCTGCAGTAATAAACAATACAAAATTTCAGTGGCAACAACAAAGGTTCATTTTCACTCATATATGTCACATGCAAGTCAGCTGCTTCTCTGATTCACGTCGTTTTTTTTTTTTACTCTAAACGCTCCTAAACTCACATTCTATAGCTATGGAAAGTCTCACTGAAAAGAACGCAACATCAGTGGGGTGGGAAAGTATACAGCTCCCATAGAAGGTACCGCAAATCTGAGGCACTACAAATTTCATTGCAAGTGGTGGATCTGTAAATTTCAAGGACATCAGCAAATAGCTGGAGTCAGTAATACAACCTACAACAATCCATTATCTTACTCATAAATATTTGATGACTTCCTTTCAGCATCTAAAATATCAAGTTTTCTCTAAGTCAAATATACAAAAGTCCTAACCAGTCAAGATCTGAGGCATAAAGTTAAGAACCGCATGGTAATCTCAACATCAAATATAAATATAACTCCTCTTGATCCAGAAAAAGAACAAGTTATCTGTTGACCACATAACTGAAATACAATGGTGGGACAAGGACAGTATAAAGGCAACAAATATTTCTCATCAAAAAAGAGAAGAATACTAAAAATAGAACTACCATGTGATCTAGCAATTCCACTTCTAGCTATATATCCAAAGGAAATGAAATCACTATCTCAAAATGATATCTACACCCCCATGTTCACTGCAGCACTATTTACAATACTCAAAATACAGAAAAAAATCTAAATGTCTGCTGAAAGAAGAATGGATAAAGAAAAAAAAACATTTTATACACACACACACACACACACACAATGGAATATTATTCATCCATAAAGAAGGAGGAAATCCTGCCATTTGCCACAACATGAATGAAAGTTGAAGGCATTATACTTAGCTAAATAAGCCAGACAGAAAAAGACAAATACTGTGTGTTCTCACTTATATGTGGAATCTAAAAAACAGAACTCATGGAAACAGAGTAGACTGGTGGTTGGTGGGATGCGGGTGTGAAGGAAATAGATGAAGGAGGTCAAAGGGTACAAACTTTCAGTTATATGATGCACAAGTTCTGGAGATCTTATATACAGTATTGCTATAGTTAACAATACTGTACTGTATACTTGAAAGTTGCTAAAAGAGTAGATCTTCAAAGTTCTTACCACAAAGAAAAGGTAACTAAGTGAGGTAATGGGTGTGGTAACAGGTAACATTGTTAACCTTATTGTGATAATCATTTTGCAATAGACACATATATCAAATCATCACGTTGGACACCTTAAACTCATAATTGTATGTCAATTATGTCTCAATAAAGCCAGAAAGAAAAATTTTCAAATCAAGTAAGTTTAAAAAAAAAAAAAAGAATGCAAGGCACACAGCAGTCTGTGGCCCACAACATTTCTGAAATCCTAGTGGGAAGATTTTTGTCATCAGGGAGCTTTCTCTGGGAGTAAAAGCCATTCCTATCAGGCTCTGGTTTTGCCACTACAATCTATGGTTCTCCATGTCTCTTAGCTCTGTACCCTGATATGTCCTTCCAGTTCCATTTCTTCCTTTGACCACATCTGTAAAGGGCATTGAAAGGCTTCCTGCCTGTATAATGTTGGAGGCTAAAATGTTATTTTAAGCCTAGAATGGTCACACTCCTTCTAATACAAGATTTTCTGGAGGGGGGCTGGGGGGGGTATACACATTCTATCAAAACTTAGCTTTTTTTAACTGTTGATTCCAGGTAGCTCAATTTGCCAAAAGACACATCCTCAATTCTTTTTGAAACTTGTTTCTTTCTCATCAGACTTAATTTTAAGTGCTTTGAGCTTATCAACCCTGTGTGGGAGAATTATACTCTTACCCTGTTTTCCTGAGCTATTTAATACACATAAAAGCATTTACTTGAAGTTGCCTTTATCAGTTAAGGGTTTTAACAAAGAGCAAGATACCTGTCTTTCAAAGCATTTCTCAGTTTTGGATTTAAGAAATAGTTACAATTTTCAATGACCCAGAAGAAAGCAGAAAAATGAAGCAAAAAAAACAGATCACATATTTTTTAGTCATTTCCTTGTAGACCATGCCCTAATATGCCCAAAATAATTTTTTCATTTTTAGACTTAACAAGGACTTACTCTTTCTGCAGGTGATTTTAGACCAAACTTAGGCCAAACTTAGGCCATTTTCTAGCTCCTCTCTTCTCTTCCCTGAAGCTTTTTAAAGCCTGTCTTTGTTTGCCATGAAGCCTTGCAGCCTTGCAGGAGGGCAGGAACATAAGAGATCACCCACTGGGATTTGAGGTTTCTTTTTTTTTTTTTTCATTTTTTCTTTTTACTTATAGTTATTTTGAAATTTGGGCATTCTCTGTCTTCAAGTTATTTTGAGTGATTTTCGTGTAGTTTTAGTTTTTTCTTGTTGTTCTGTGTTATTTGGGGATGAAATTTGCAATACAGGAAATTAGGCAGCTGGAATTCTCTTCAGTTGCTCTCCTGTTACATTTAAATTTGTATGTGCATATATATTATTTCATCAAGTCTAAGAATCCAACAAATGTAAGAAGCATAACTATTCTAGGTACCATTGAGAAATAAAACACGTTGTCAATTAAACTACAACATGACATTGTTTGAGAGAAGCAAGCCCAGTTTCAGTAATGTCAAAATTAGGGGGTTGGGGGGAGCATGTCTTAGAATCAATGAACTATTGCATATACATTTTAGAAGTATATATCAATAGAAATTCATGGTAATATGTCAAGTAAATTAATTTCTTATCTACTGCCAAAACCAAGATCTAAAGGGCATGTTGTCTCTGTTTTCTAATTATTTCTTTATATTCCTTTTGAGCTTCAATACCGCAAGATGGCGGATAACTTAGGTATTAGGTTCAACAGGTATTATGGATGTGGGATTTTTTGCAATTAGACAACAATAACCTATCTCATCCTGAAATACCCTGAACTACAGACAAGTTTTTTCTGCTAATCTTACTGCTCCAAGTAACATAAAATGAAGATAATACTACAGGTTCACAGAGTCACTGTGAAGATTAAATAAAACAATGTAGAGAGACAGAATGATAATGTGGAAAGAGAATGAAATCTGGGGTTTAAAGTCTAAATTCTGGCTATGTCACTTACTAGGTCTTTGTACATAAAAAATTTACTTAAGCTCTCTGAAACTCAATTTTAATATCTATAAAATGGACTTAATGATTCTTCATTTGGAGGTTCTTTTATTTTTGTTGCAAACATCTTACCTTGTTAGAGCAATTAGTTCATGAAACTGAAGTACTATTACTGAAAAAATAAAGGCAGTCTGATGAGTATTATCAAAATTTGTCCTCCTTTGTCATCAACGAGTTGGTCTTCTCGAGACTTTTAGTGTACACTATTGGGTTATCTGACTATCCTCATTTCTCTGAAAGTTACCATACCTTTCAAAACAGGGGATTCTCAGTAGACATATTTTTACTTTATGACCTTCCTCCACCCACAGTTGTTTAAGTCAAGGGACGATATCTGACCCACTCTGGAATAATCTAACTTAAACTCTTTGGGATTTGGACTCTTGAACTGAGATCACTAAGAATTGCTGGCAGCAGTCACCAAAATGGCAAGAATCTGGAATAAAACCCTGAAATTGCCTTAGTTTCCGGAGATGTCTTATTCAGATATTCCTTGGATTTCATGAGATTCGCCACTATTATTAATATAATATTTTTTTGGCTTAAGATAGTGGTAATGTTGGTTTGAGTTGCATGCATTAGTCACGAACTTTATTTAACACAATAGGAAACAAGCCAAGGAGGAGAAATCCCCTGTTTTTTATGTACCAACAGTATGAAAAACTGAACCAGTAAAGAATAAACACTTCATGGTAATGACAGGAGCAAAAAAACAATAAATAAACTATGAAAAGACTGAATCCTTAATTCCTCCAACTCACTCAGAAGATCTCAAAAGCAACTTAACCTCATGAGCTTTTTATGAGAATTAAAATACGTACAAAGCATTATATTGAAGAAAAATACAATATTCTGAATATGGTAATTAGTAATTATTTCTTTCATAGTCATATACAATATGTTGAGCAAACTTTCTGAAAAATATCTTTTAGTTTTTACCATCATATAAAAATGACACGGAAATAGAGTAGCAGAAGAGTATAGATTAAGAATATAAAATTATTCATTAAGTATTTACTAAGTTCTTACTATATGACAGACACTCTGCTGTGCACAAGGGAACAGAGTACAGAGGATGTGGTCCTGGCCTTGGTGTGCTTACAGTCCAGATGAAAACAACATGCAGTTTCAACACAGGATAATAGATGACTTGATAGGACACAAGTACAATGGGAGCAGAAAGAAGGGACAAGTAACTCCACATTTGAGGTATCATGGGCAATTTCTCAGAAAAGATGATGCTTCTGCTGAGACATGAAGGTGTTATAGCTGTAAGCCCAACTGCAGGTCAGGAAGAAATCTCTAGGAAAAAACATTCTCATCAGCCCTAAAGTCAATTAACAGTAATGGTGACTCTCCCCACTTTCTCACACAGGATACTGATCTTCTGCAAAGTCCTCCCATATTTCTGAGCATATTCTCTTACTTGTGTTCATAAACACATGGAGTCCATTCCTTCACAGATTGTGAAATGAACTCTTTCCTTTTTTACTTTCAGACTCACAGATTTGACTATATCTTTCCCTTTCCTCTACACGCCCCACTCCCGCTCCCACCCCTCTCTCTTTCTCCCACACACATTCACACACAAACACCACCACTCATCAACTACTGAGTCGTGAGTTCATTGTTGGCCAGTATTGAGAAGAATCTAAAGTCATGCCCTCCCCTCTAATGGCTAAAGCTTTCTCACTGTATCAGGTGTCTAGCTGGTAAATGGCTCCTCTGTCCTCTAGTAAGAGTTATCTATTTGCAGTCTTTATAGAGCCTAATAAAAATATAGTACCAGAAATTATTGACTGTCTCTTCTACACCCAACATTGTAAAACATGAGAAAGAGTGTAAGCTCCATGAAGGTAGGAATTTTTTCTGTTTTGGTCACTGCTTTATTCCAAATGCCTAGGACAGTGTCTGGCACATAATAGGCACTCAGATAATACTGACAGAATGAATGAATGAATCAGGCAATCAATTAATCCACCAGTTTCCCAGTTATGCCAAGATATGATTAAACTTGGCTTGAACTCAAGCTGGAACCTGTACTACACTAAGGCTCAAGTAACTCATAAGAATAAACAAGATATAGCCAATTAAGGTATCTGAAGTTAAAGAAAGACAGTCACTATAAATACAGAATTGCATTGATGTTATTATGTAAGAAATAATTAGGCAAAAATCTTATGTTCACAAATATGGGTTGGTTGGCACATTTTAGTCTTACAAAGAAAATTACTATTTGTGACTTATTTGTAACAATTTTTAAAGGACACCATACCTGAATACATAATTTCACATTATACTCTCTGGAGAATTAGTTAATTTGGTTAAATTGTCGAAAGTGACTAATAAAGGACTGTGAATTAAATTGATCCTGTTGACTTGGTGAATTATTATGGACGAAGAGACCACTAGCTCTGCTAATAAGGGAACAGGCCCCAAAGGTTCCTTCCAATCCAAGGAATCAAAGTACATAGTGCATTTAATTGGTACAAAGGAACAGAGGTACTGAAGTCCAGTTTTAAACAGTAAAACTGAAACATATGAACAAATGCAAAGGAAAAATCAGGACTAGTGTTCCTGAAAGCTATGACACGTTTTATTGAATACTTTTTTTTATATCTGCTGTCCTAGTGCTGCATAGAAGTACTATCCAATAGCTACCAATGCCTGTGAGCTGATCTCCCACATTAGGCTGAGTGCTTCTAGCAACCATGAGCAAAACACCAAGTCAACATGGGTTCCCAGAAAACATGTTTGGTTTTATTTTACAACATTCTGAAGCTCCCTGAAATAACTTTACACACAACTCCCAATTAAATTCTCCCAGTAATCCAGGTGTTCAGACACAAATTTTGTGCTGGCCTCTGCTGTCCTTCTAGTGGGCTTTTTGAATCTGAATGCTACTTCTTGCCACAGCATGTAAGAACTTCCACCATAATACATCTCAACATTGTATAATAGTTAAATCTTTCTGAAATACATCATAAATGGTACTCCTATGTTTCTGTATGTTTTTAATATATTGACAAGGTTCAATAAAAATTGGAAGAGTGTTGAGAGAGCAACCCAGCCTCACATAAAAAGACACAGGCTCTCACTCGTAAAATTGAGAGCAAAAAACATGATAATTCATTTGAAGAACAAAAGCCTAATATACAAAGTCCTGCAATAAGGTATTTCTAAATAAGCCTGAAATTTGAAACTTTTGGGAGGATCTTGATGTGGATCACTCCTTAAGGCTTTCCTGGAAAATCTAAGAGAGAAGGAGATTGCAGATAAGAGATAAGAGATGAAAATGCCTGGTTTAAATGAAGTTAGACTCTCTGTGGGCTTTTGATAAAGTCCTTCACAGGCGACAAGTAAATTGGTGTGTTATTTCTGAATTTCCAGAAATTTCTGAATTTCTGTAACAAATTTAGCATTGGTTTAGAAGATTAAAAAGCACATCAGAAGTAAACTAATAAGTAACAGAAAAACTAAAATTCAAAAATAAGGCAAAAGGTGTTAGAAGTTGAAGAATGTTTCTCCAAAAGTAACAAATTCATTTCAGTTAATTAGAGTAGGGGATCAAGATGAATTACTTTATTATGAATAATGGTGAATATTTTGACAAGCTTTTAGATAAATGCATATTCAATAAAAAATTTCAAGGAAGTAGGCACAACCTTTAGAACTGCACATGGTCCCTATCTGTAGGACTTATAGCCTAAAAAGCCAAACTGGGTAAAGTCACAATTGAGTAGCAGGGTCATAGACTAACACCCCAGATTAGAGTCCAGACTGACTAGCAATGTTCAGGACTATAGCAACATTGAGGCTAATGCCAACAGTGGGAAAATCATTCCAACGGGACCCAGGCCTATGCTAAAGCATAAAGGCTGACAGCCAAGAAGCTTCCATCAATGAATGGAAAACTCATTCATGACGGAGCAGGGAAGTTGTCCCCCATTATCCATTCTTCCCTTCTTTCTTTCTTTATAATAATATCATTATTAACAACATTTCTAAGACTCTATTATAGCTAGGTGAGGTCATGGAATTAATTATGACCAGTGGGCTTTCTGTACAGTAAAAAATAAATACTTGCTCTTTGTCCCAAATTCCTGGCACAGAACTCCTAAAACACTTGAAATTTCCTGAATGATAGGAATGTTTTTTGTTCTTCTTTACAAGCCCCTTTTGACTATATGTGAGCTTATGGTAATGGAGTGACTTAGGGTAGGGCCCCTGGAGAGCCTTAGGTTGGGGCTATTCTCCAGGAAACCAAATCTGTGATTAGAGTGTTGGAACTTGCAACATCTTTGAGACCTCCAGGGAGGGGGTGCAGATTGAACCCTTATAAGACTGGGGAGCTTTGGGGTTTGTTAACCCAACCACTTTGGAAGATGGTGTGCCCCAACTCCATGAGGACAGAGGCTCCTGTATTCAAGACCCTTTCAGAGCTCACCCTATGTACCTCTTCAGATGGCTGATCATTTTTATCCTTTATAATAAACCACTAAATGTAAGTAAATTGTTTTTCTGAGTCCTGTGAGTCACTCTAGCTAATTATCAAATCTGAGGAGGACTGTGAGAATCCCTGAATTTGTTGTCAGCCAAACAGAAGTGTGGGTAGCCTAGGCACACCATTTGCAGCTGGCCTGTGAAGTGCAGGCAGTCCTATGGGATATGACACTAACTCCAGGTAGATATTGTCAGAATTGAATTAAATTGTAAGACAGTGTCCAGTAATTGTGGAATCAGTATGGAAAGACACCACATATTTAGTGTCAGAAAGAAACTTAGAGGGCTGTAAAAGAAAAAGTGTCATTTGAATCCTCCAGAAAGTATCCTGAAAGTGGGGAGGCATACTCTTCTCTCCCCTCTTTCCTCTTTCCTGATGGCAGGAAAGCAAATGTAATGGTTGGAGCTCCAGGAATCATCGGGACCCTGTCCTTAGGAATGAAAGTTACCCAGGGCAGAGTCACAGGATGAAAGGAACCTGGGTCCATAAACTACAAGCTGCCATACCAGCTCTGGACTGCCTATTTCCACACTCTATGTGAGACAGAAAGAGCTTTCTATTTTGCTTAAGCCAGTATTTGTATAAGATTTATTTCACACATAGAGCCAAATCTAAACCCAAATGATACAAGAAACTCTAGAATGTAAGCTTTGAGATCTCAATATGGGATTTTTTACTACCCATACTGTATTCAAAGTATTCATAGAGAAAAAAAAATACATGACTGAATTGTGCTGAAATAAGAAAATAAGGTCATAGCCTGGCGCGGTACCACATGCCTATAATCCCAGATAAAAGGATGGCTGAGGCAAGAGGTTTGCTTGAGCCCAAGCATTCTGGGCTGTAGGGATCTATGCCGATCGGCTGTCCACACTAAGTTCGGCATCAATACCGTGACCTCCCCAGGAGTGGGGACCACCAGGTTGCCTAAGGAGTGGTGAACCGGCCCAAGTCAGAAAAGTAGGTCATACATAGACTCTGCCTGAAACACTAGAGTAGCCTCAGTTTTTATTTGTTTTTGGCTTGGTTTTTGTTTCTTAATGTATTGACCCATTATTTTCATCTCTCCACTGTATTCTATCAGTTCGAGAGTCCCCAGAGCCTAACTCTCTCTTGGTCCTCAATTTTCTGTTATAGAAATCAAGAGAACAAAATCTAACTAGCTTCAAAAAGGAAACATTGAAAAGCACAGATTTACACATTTTTAACATCTCATCCCCTGAACATGTTGTTCTTAAGGAAATACCCAGTGAGACTCTGGAGCCTAAGTAAATTTATCAATATTAATCATTGTGATTAACATGTATTGAGTGATGTCATGTGCCAAGCACTGTAGCAAATTCTTTATCTCCATTTTCTCATTTATTTCTCAAAACAACCTGGTGAAATCGGATATATTATCTCCAGATAGAGAGGAAGAAAATGAGAAGTAGAAAATAGACAAAGGAAGACAGTTGCCCATATGATGTAGCTAGTAAGTGTTAGCACCTGGCTTAGAACTCCAGGCAGTTTACCTCCAGAGACCATGATAACTATTATACAATACTACCTCCCTAATAGGGCTGATATCATAGTTTTGTTTGTTTATTTGTTTTATAATTTTATTTATTTATTTATGCTTGTGTTGGGTCTTCATTGCTGCACCCGGTTTTTCTCTAGTTGTGGCGAGTGGGGTCGTTGCGGTGTGTGGGCTTCTCACTGCAGTGGCTTCTCCTGTTTAAGAGCACTGACTCTAGGTGTGTGGGTTTCAGTAGTTGTGGCATGCGGGCTCAGTAGCTGTGGTTCCCAGGCTCTAGAGCATAGGCTTAGTAGTTGTGGCACATGGGCTTAGTTGCTCTGCAGCATGTGGGATCTTCCCAGACCAGGGCTTGAACCCATGTCCCCTGCATTGGCAGGCGGATTCTTAACCACTGCACCACCAGGGAAGTCCCATATTATATGTTTTTAATTAGCACTTGTAATCAGGAGTTTTAGGGGTTTTAAAGATCACCCTCATTTTCTAGACAAATCTTTTCTCAAAATGATCCATGGAGCACTGGTGGTTCCAAGGGTCAAGCAGTCCTCAGGCAATTTATTTCAGAGACGAAAGCAACTGAACAATGTTGTTCACATTCACTTAACAAATTCCACAGTGTGGATAAAAGATGGCCATAACATGTTTGACATTTCTGCCACTGAGAAGAGATAGGATAATTCCTCTGCCCTTGAAGCCAGCCTGGTCTTAGTGATTTACTTCATCAATAGAATGTACAAGTGACTTTCTGGGACCTTCAAGTCTGTGTTACTAAAGACCTTAAATCTTCTACCAGCATTTCTTGAGACCGTCATTCTTGGATCCCTAAACCACTGTGTTGGAAACTCATCAACCCTATTTTACACACCACAGGGAAAGAGCCCTTGATTACCTGGACAGAGGCGGGCCCCAGCTGATCCCAGCTTTCCAGTCATTCACACTAAAGCACCAGGCATGTAAGTGAAGCATCCTGGAGCCCCCAGCAAGCCCAGCCATCATCACTGAACGCCACTGACCCATCCCAGTCAATGCCATACAGAGCAGAAAAATCAACCAGCCAAGCCCTGCCCCAGTTCCAGCCCACAGAACTGAGATGTAGCATGGTGTTGTTTTAAGGCAGTGAGTTTTGGGGTAGTTTGTTGCATAGCACTAGGTAACCAGAACAATAAAATTAGTAATGATTTTCACAGAATCCCTGTGAGATTCTTACTAATGATTAAGTCTGCAAAGGTCACAAAAGTACTTCAAAGACAACATAGGTCTGTTTACTTTGGCTGATGCTGATGGCATGCAGGCAGTCCAAGCCAATATATGTACACTTCTGTGTAATTGTTTACAGTTGTTAAATTTATATTTTTGTGAGTATTACACTCTATCGTTATGCCACCAATCCCCCAAAATGGAACAATGGCTCTATTCTTGTACATGGATGAATAAATACATTTGAAAACTAATGGAAAAAGTATAACCCATAAGAATGTCATAAACATATTTGAACTTAACTCCAGAAAGACCACAGAAAGTGAATCTTTACATGTGTAGTCAAGTGAATCTGTGAGTATGAAAATTTAGCATAAGCAGTCAAAACAGCAGAGTGGGAATACAAAGTACATTGATAATTATCTGAAAATTGGATTTTCCCAGACTGGTGATTTATTCTGTGTGTTGTCTGTAATGAAATGTCAAAGAGTAACATGCAGCCATTTTAGCCATTTCCAAGCAAAGCACAACCACCTTTCTGGCAAACCAATGAAGTTTGTCCAGAACAAGGGCTAAATGATTGTACTGATTATAGTGCTTGGTTTAAAGCAACTGAAACTAATTCTAGCTATAATAAGCAAATGGGGATTTATTTGAAGAAAAATTAAGGGCTTAATACAGAATCAGTGCAAGGCTGAAGATTTAAAAGTGGGTAGAAACAAAAGCATCTCTGAGAGTTCTCCATTAGCACTAAGGCTGGAACAACACTCTCCTTCCCTACCTGAGTCAAAGACCTGGGGAACAAATTACCAGTTATTACTGAAAAAGCTGTGTGGTGATGGTGGCTTTGGACAGCGAAGTCTCCCTGAATTAGATTTATCACCCCTCTTATTCCATAGCTGGACAGTCACACGTCTCCCTGGACAGACACAGGAGCACAGCAGAGTGCAGCTCTCCTGTAGACAGGCTGACATAAAGAAGAACGGAAGATAGGGCTGGGCTGAGTATACCTACTTCCTTCTTCTGAGCTCACAAATCACAAGGTCTTCTTCCCAACAGGACTTGGAGTAAAAGCAGCATAATTCAAAAGGTCAGGAAGATTTCTCCACATGGAACCATGAAATGTGGGTCAGAGTATTTCCTGTTACCAAGTTCACACTACAGAAGAGTCTGGGCTCTTGCTGATACTGCCACAGCGATGAATCTTACCATCCACCCAACATCACACCTTATGTCTCTATTTACTTGACTACTTCAAGAAGCCCTGACTCCCAGGCCATCCCTCCTCACCTGGACCCTCACCTCCTTACAGCTCTGTACACTGCCTGATACAGACCAGCCACCTACCCCCGCACACTAAAAACCCTTGATCTTCAGAGTAATCATCTGTCATTAGCAAAATTCCTTCCATCATAACCCTTCACTCCAAATATTTGCTTCTCCTTCTGGTTCCAAACAAAATCTTGCCATCTCCTAAAGACCTTATTTAGTAGTTACTATTCTGTTTTTTAATAGATCTTTATTGGAGTATAATTGCTTCACAACACTGTGTTAGTTTCTGTTGCACAACAAAGCAAATCAGCCATATGCATACGCATGTCTCCATATCCCCTCCCTCTGGAGCCTCTCTCCCACCCTCCCTATCCCACCCCTCTAGGTCATCGCAAAGCACCAGGCAGATCTCCCTGTGCTATGCTGCTACTTCCCACCAGCCAACTATTTCACATTCGGTTACTATTTTTGTCCAAACTCAAAAACATGGGTCCTCAAATTTTCCTAAAAATCTTCATAAGTCCTCCTAGAACTTCATGCCATCAGATCATAACACCATTGATCCTTCATTACTTCTATTAATGACAGAGCTCAGAGTCACCCTCCTTCATTCCCAGAAGATTTTAGCTCTCGGCTCTCACTCTCTCTACCACCGCTCCTGTCATCTTTCTGGATTATTTCAATATCCACATAAGTTGTCCTAATAATATCCTGCCCTCTAAGTTCATTGTCCTCCTATTTCAGTAATCTTGTCCACCACTCCACCTCAGTCACCTACTCTGTGAGTGTATCTTGAACCTTGTTATATTCATAACCAAATACCCTCCACAATCTCAATTTCAAAATCCCATACTGCAACTAGCTTCTCCTATCAATCCACTCACTCCCTCAAAGAGTGACTCCTCAAATTATTCACAGTGAGAATGACAATCTATTGATCCTACTATCTTTTCACTGTCCATCACCCCTTCAGGTCCACATTTTCCTCCTAAATTGGCTTAGATTCCATGGTCTATCATTATAATCATTCTTTGTGTATAACCTCAATGCCCATACCCTTCTCTCTGTTCATCCTACAAGACTGGCAAATCCCAGCTCTGGTTAAAGCCATTTCTCTGTATTCTTCATCCCTGTCCAAGGAGTTACACATTACTTAAGAAAAACACACCACTAGAAAAGGGAATCCTCCCACACTGTTGGTGGGAATGTAAGTTGGTACAGCCACTATGGAGAACAGTATAGCAGTTCCTCAGAAAACTAAAAATAGAATTACCATATGATCCAGCAATCCTGCTCCTGGGAATATACTCTGATAAAACTATAGTTCAAAAAGATACATGCACCACTGTGTTCATAACAGCACTGTTCACAATAGCCAAAACATAGAAACAACCTAAATGTCCATGACAGATGGTAAAGAAGATGTGGTACATACATGCAATGGAATACTACTCAGCCATAAAAAAGAATGAAATAATGCCATTTGCAGCACGATGGATGCAACTAGAGATTAACATACTAAGTGAAGTAAGTCAGAAAGAGAAATACAAATACCATATGATATCACTGTGTGGAATCTAAAATATGGCACAAATGAACCTATCTACAAAACAGAAACTGACTTATACACATAGAGAACAGACTTGTGATTGCCAAGGGGGAGAGGGGTAAAGGGATGGACTTGGAGTTAGGGGTTGGTAGATGCAAACTATTATATTTAGAATGGATAAACAACAAGGTCCTAATGTATAGCACAGGGAACTATATTCTATATCCTGTGATAAACTACAGTGGAAAAAAATATTTAAAAAGAAGGTATATAGGTGTATAACAGAGTCATTTTGCTGTACAGCAGAGATTGGCAGAACACTGTAAATCAACTATACTTCATTAAAATGTTTTTAATAAATAAATTAATTAAATTTAAAAAGTAAAAGAAAAACACACCACTAAGTTGAATGGCCTTACCCTGAATTCGTGAACAGAAGCCAACAAGTCTCTGTGCTGCTATGTTTTCCTAGTCATTTCTCTTTCCTATCTTTCCTCCCCCTTCAAACTTTGATGCTCCTTTCCCTCTACTGACAACCTTGCCTCTTCAATAAGAAAAATAGAAGTAAAAGAAAAGTTCTAAGTTCTCATGACAAAATACGTCATCCTATCTGAATTCAGACCCATATTCTTGGCCTTCTTTCCAATACAAAGGATGACCTATCCATCAGTCAGAATTGGTGCAGTGTCCCTCATATTTGTGTTCAAGCAAAATGTTACCCTGCTGGCTTTGAAATGAAGGAAAAGGCCACGAGCCAAGTGACGTAGTTCTAGGAGCTGGAAAGGATTCTCCCAGAGCCTCTGGAGGGAGCAAACTTCTTGTCAACACAATGATTTCAATCTGAAACTGATTTTGGAATTCTGTCCACTGTAAGAGAATAAATCTGTGTTGTTTTAATCCACCAAGTTTGTACTGTAGCCATAGGAAATTAATACAATATATATACAATGTGAGAACAAAATTATTATCACATGGGTACCCCGTTGGACATCTGAATTTAGAGCTGAACAAAACCACTGATGTTCAAAGTATGAATGTGCTGTTGACATAGGTGTAATACATACACAAGGGCGATGTGCCAGTAACATTTTGCTTTAATGCTAAAAATCCATGAGCTGGAATGTAGACTCAAGGAAGATACATTGGGACCAGTACTGATCAGCATTAGTTATGTATACAGCAAGCAAGAACATTAATAAAGGAATAGTTTTTCTTGAATGTCATTTCACACATGGCCTTTTCAAAGACCAGGTTGTGGTCAACAGTTCTTAATTCAGTGTTAAATGAAATAGCACAGAAACACATATGATCTAACTGAAGGCACTGAGCCTATGACCTTTCAGTGGGCTCTGGGAAAAATATGAGCATCAATACACAGCTCTGCTGATTAACACTGGATTATGCTGACTGTTGAGTGGAAAGACGCTTATATGTATTTTAAAATTAAAGAAAAGATAATATTACTTCACGACATTGATAACTAGATAAAGAATAATTCTATTATTTTATGTGACTTGATTAAGTAGAATACTTCAGTAATATATTCAGAATATTTAGTAGCTTGAATCTAATAGTTCTAAAATATTATGATTTTTTAATATGTTGAGAATAAGACACCAGCCTGTCTTAAAAAGACAAAACTGTAATATGAATGACTCAATCTAAGATAATTTTACCCTTTCCTAACATTTGATTTTCTTCACCCATTGAGGAAAGTAGATGATAATGCATTATTGCATATGTTTTTATGTAAAACCAAATATTTCAAAAGAATATGAAATTTTCCAAAGCTGAAAGAAACCAAAGCTAAATACCATTCACCATTTATTCTAAGAAGCATTCGATTTTTCTGCTTTCAAGGGTGGTATACTCATTTGAGTATTTAACCAAAAGCTGAAAATCTTTGCTGAAATATCTTCCCATAATTTCTAGACTTATACTCCATCCAAACACAATATGACAGTTGCCTTTTTCAATTATCTATAATAGTTTGTGCTTTCCAATGTACACACATAAAAGAAGTAAAAGAAGAAACCATCTGGGTATGAGATGTGATCTATGGCTTCAAATAGCTTTAATTTAATAATATATACAATATTCAAAGACTAATGATATCATCCCAGTAAGTGAATAAATCAAAATTATTTTTATTTTATAAATATTATGCTTGTATTTTTATTGCTATAAATCTGTTTTTAAATTTATCTAAAATTGGTAGTTTTGTTGTATATTAAAATGTACATTATGACCATTATATAGTCTGTGGATGGCAAAAGTTTTAGAAATATTAGTCTATATTATAAGCCAATTTTATGATTCTGTCCAAACTGGTTAATTCCTTGTAGAATAAATCACTAGCATGACACTTTTCAGCATGGTGTAGTGATTGCTCAAAAAATAAACTCCTAAAGAACACTGAATGTTTGGAAAAATTACTCCAGAATCTCCCATTTCCCTCACTTTTCTTTACTGTTTTTCATGATTTCCTGCCATACATTCTCATTGAGATATTAGTTCCATAACTTCTCATTCATTTGAAGTGCCAATTGGTTACTTGCACAGCCTCTTACCTTTGTCTTTGCTTTCTGAATTCCATACGGTCTTCTCTCCTGTATTTTTCTAAAATGGCTATAGCAATATTTCTTGTCTCATGTGCTTTTGTAGAAGAATCTTGCTACTCCCCATCAAGAGCCATAGCCTATTTCTCCTCTCCTTAAACCTGACTGGGACCTTTTTTACTACCTCATTGAATAAAATGTGTCATAAATAATGCTGCATGACTCCCAGGGCTAGGTCATAACAGATAATTTTATTTCTACCTGTCTTTTACTTTGGGGATGCTTCTTTTAGAACCCATGCACCATTCTCTGAGGAAGTCCAAACAAGCTCATGCAGAGAGACCACACAAAGAGACCCACATGGGGAGGATCTGACACCCCAAGCAGTAGTTGTCATCCAACACTAGACATGTGACTGAGCAAGCCTTTAGATGATTCCAGCCCATAGCTTTTGAGCTTCCCCAGCTAACATAAAGTGAAGCACAAATGAGCTATCTCCATTGAGCCTTGCATAAATTACAGTGGTTTGTTCTGCAGCCATAGTATCTAGAACACAACCAAGAAGTAACTTGAACTAAGAAATAGAGTAAATCCAAGACTTTAACAACCTACCATAGAGCTAACTGTTATTGCTGGTCCTGGAAAAGACAACATCCTGTGTAATAAGCAGAAAAATATATCTAACAACCACGCATAGTTAACATAAGAAAAAACAAAAATAAGAATCAAAACTTTCAAGGTAATGAAATACTCCATGAATGACCAATCAACACTGATCTTAGACTTGGTTTGAAAATAAGATTCACAGGATAAAATAGGTTTAGCCAAGCACTGAGTTTATCATGTAAATCATTGGTATTTTTATCAACAAGTCTTTGACTGGACCCCTGGATTGGCACAGCTGGTTGCAAGAGATAAGGCTGACATGAGTAGACAAGCTCCACATGAAAAATCTGACAACACTGTTCCTGTTTTTTTAAACAACCCTATTCATGTAGCATAGCAGGGTCTATGTGTCAATTCACAGTCTTGCCATTCCAGGTACACTCCATAAATCAGGTGTTGTACATTAAGCAAAAGCAATAACCAGGTAACCATGTCCTGATACTATTAACACTTTAAATATATATTAACTTGGTACAATTCCAGAGACAGTGTTGCAAGAAGTTAACCTAAGGTCTTCTGAGGCATTCCTGGATCTGCGGGAGGGGGGACAAGGGGGGCAGGGAGCAGAAATGATAAGACTAATCTTAACCAACTAACTAACACACACAACCCACAGGAAAACTTTCTCCAATATAAAGTAAATGTCAATAAACTAACTATTACATGTATGAAAAACACCACAATCCCGAATTTAGAAACTCAAAATAGTAGACAAAAACTAGACAGATATTTAAGAAGTGCTGATGAAACACCAGAAACAGATTGAAAAAAAAAAAAAAGACAAAATCAGTTCAAAAATAAAAACTAAATTACAAAACTCCTGAGGGAGAATAGATAAACATTGAAGGTATGGTAAGAGACACAAAGGATAAAATGAAAAGAATTCCACAATTTTAAAAATAGCACAGGGCTTCCCTGGTGGCTCAGTGGTTGAGAGTCCGCCTGCCGATGCAGGGAACACAGGTTCGTGCCCCGCTCCGGGAAGATTCCAAGTGCCGCGGAGCGGCTGGGCCCATGAGCCATGGCTGCTGAGCCTGCATGTCCGGAGCCTGTATTCCGCAACGGGAGAGGCCACAGCAGTGAGAGGCCCATGTACCGCAAAAAAAAAAAAAAAAAAAAAAAAAAGGCACAAAAACAGGGCCACAAATTTGTTCATCACTGCTAATTATTAGATAAATGCAAATCGAAACTACAGTGAGGTACCACCTCACATTGGTCAGAATGGCTATCATTAAAGTCTACAGGATTTCCCTGGTGGCACAGTGGTTAAGAATCTGCCTACTAATCCAGGGGACATGAGTTCAAGCCCTGGTCCGGGAAGATCCCACATGCCGCGGAGTAACTAAGCCCCATGTGCCACAACTACTGAGGCTGTGCTCTAGAGCCTGCAAGCCACAACTACTGAGCCGATGTGCAACAGCTACTGAAGCCCATGTGCCTAGAGCCCATGCTTCACAACATGAGAAGCCACCACAATGAGAAGCCCATGCACTGCAACAAAGAGTAGTCCCTGTTCGCTGCAACTAGAAAAAGCCCACACACAGCAATGAAGACTCAATGCAGCCAAAAATAAATGAACAAATAAACAGTTTTTTTAAAAAAAAGTCTACAAATAACAAATGCTGGAGAGGGTGTGGAGAAAAGGGAACCATCCTACACTGTTGGTGGGAATGTAAATTGGTGCAGCCACTGTGAAAAACAGTATGGAGTTTCCTCAAAAAAACTAAGAATAGAGTTGTCATATGATCAAGCAATCCACTCCCTGGCATGTATCTGGATAAAACTATAATTCAAAAAGATACATGCACCCTTATGTTCAGAGTAGCACTATTTACAATAGCCAAGACAACTTGGCTATTGTATGGAAACAACTTAAATGTGGATCACCAGATGAATGGATAAAGAAGATGTGGTATATATATTCAATGGAATACTACTCACCCATAAAAAAGAATGAAAGAATGCCATTTGCAGCAACAAGGATGGACCTAGAGATTGCCATACTAAGTGAAGTAAGTCAGAAAGAGAAAGACAAATAACATATGATATCACTTATATGTGGAATCTAAAATTTGACACAAATAAACTTATCTACAAAACAGAAACAGGCTCACAGACACAGAGAACAGACTTGCAGTTGCCAAGGGAGAGGGGGAGTAGGAGAGAGATGGATTGGGAGTTTGGGACTAGTAGATGCAAACAGTTATATATAGAATGGATAAACAACAAGTTCCTACTGTATAGCACAGGGAAATATATTCAATATCCTGTGATAAACCGTAATGGAAAAGAATATGAAAAAGAATGTATATACATATATATACACATATATAAAACTGAATCACTTTGCTGTACAGCAGAAATTAATACAACATTGTAAATCAAATATACTTCAATAAAATAATTTTTTTACAAAACAGAGGCAGAAAAAAAGGATCTGAAAGAGATAAATATTGAAGACAGGCAAGATGATCCAACATACATATAAGCTAGGTCTCAACGAAGAAAAACAAAGCAATAGAAGAGAATTACTATCTAAACCTATAATCTAAGAAACCATTCCAGAAATAAAAGGTGACCTGAATTAATATAGTAAGAGTTCACTATATACCTGGAAAAATGAACAAGGATGGTCAATCCTAAAACATATCATACAGAAACTATTAGACTTTAAAGATTAATAAAAAATCTTCTGGGCTTCTAAGTACAATGATCATGTCACTTATGAATTTTAAAAACCATGCCACCAGCAACATGTTAAAAAAAGACAATAATGTAACAACATTTCCAAGAAACTCAAGGGATTGTGAGCCAAGGATTTTATATCAAACCAAGCTGTTGTTCAACTGTCAAAATTACAGAAAACTCATTAAACATACAATAACTCAAAGAAAATTGAATTCACAACCCGTCCCTGAAGAAACTTCTTGGAACAAGCTTCACTCAACCACAATATTACTGGGGACAGTTCTGCAAAACAATGGATGGAGAACATTTACAACATTTAATTGTAACTATAAGACCAAAACAAAGGTATGGATATAAGTAACAGAATACCATATAAATGATATAGGTTCAAACAAAGGTGAAATATAAAATCTAAGAGTAAAAGAGAAAAGAAGAATGCGCTGATTGCAAAATGAGTAACAGGAGAAAGTAGAAGGAAATGATTTAAGGAAGCAAACCAATTAGTAGAACCCTAAAGAGAAAAAAAGCACTAAAAACAATGTAAAAATATAAATATATAAAGAAAAGTCATATATGAAAACTAGGTGCCATGTAAATATCAAAAACATACTAAAAAAGAATTAAAATATTTTGAAAAACAATTAAATATTATACAGAATAGTATAACAATTAAGACTCAAAATAGCAGTCATAGTAATAAATGTAAATTATTTTCCTATGTAATGAGAAAGATTTTAGAATTGGTTCACAAATCAAAATTCAGCAGTGTTCTATACATTAAAACATTCTAAACAATATGATATTGCAAAACTAAAAATAAAGGGATAAGCAAAAACATACCTGACAAATGGGAAAAAAACACAAAAACAGAGGTTGTAATTTTATATTACAGCAGAATTCTGTCCCAAAGGCAAGAAATAAGACAAAGAAGGAAACTATAATGCTAAATAACATAAAGGCCACAGTCCACAATGAAAACGTAACATGAATGAATATATAAGTATATATATAAATACACACACACACACACACACACACACACACACACACACACACACACCCCAAATAAGGAACCACCTTTATAAAGCAAAAACCAAACTAAGTATAAGAAGACATAAAAACAGACTGATAATCAGAGACTCTAATACACCACTCATACTACAAGAAGGTCAAATAGAAAAATTATATCAATAACATAGATTCCATGGATATATATGTATGAAATCTTACACCCAATAACAAAAATGCATCCTCTTTTCAAGCATACATAAACATTAACCTCAGCAAATTCCCTATCACAGAAATAAAATAAATAATTTTATCTGATGATAGGGCAATAAAATTAAAAATTAATTAAAAATTTTTAAAAAGAGACCCTTTCATCTGAAATTCTAGAACTCTCTAATTATACAATGCTTGGGTGAAAAAGAAAATTCACTTTATAACTGCAGAATTTCTTTATTCTATGGAAAACAAAGCAATGATCAGATGAATATTCACAGTTTTAGATATTTACATCAATAAAAATCAAAGAATAAAAATACATGAATTAAATTCTCAACTGAAAAAAGACAGAAAAAAAACAAAGTAAATCAAAAGCAGATGTTAATGAGGTAGAAAGAAAAATCAAAACAGATATTAATGAGGCAGAGAACAATTTAAAAGAATCAACAAAATAAGTGATCAGAAAACATAAATCAAAAAAAAGCATATATAAAGGACATTTTTAAATTATTATAAAGGAGGAAATAACCATCAAACACAAAAAAATTATTTTTAGTCACGAAATATACTTTGAACAACTCTAATGGAAATTAATCTGAAAACCTAGATGAAACTGATAATTCCTAAAAAATTATACTTTACCTCTTTGGCTCTAGTGGAGATAGAAAGTTTAAACAACAGTACTCTCAAAATATATCAAAAAAGAATATTTAGGGAGTTCCCTGGTTGTCTTAGTGGTTAGGATTCAGCACTTTCACTGCTGTGGCCCAGGTTCAATCCCTGGTGAGGGAACTAAGATCCCACAATCTGCACACCGTGACCAAAAGAAAAGAAAAAAGAAAGAAAGAAAAGAATACTTATAGAACTAAAACAATAAATACATAAATCATAAATAGAAGTTTTTAACACATTTCCTAGAGGATTAATAGAACAAGCTGACAAAATATCAGTGAGAATACAGTGTGTTTGAATATTATTGAAATTGAGCTAATGGGCAAATATTGAACATTCCACCCCAAAGATTTCAAACACATTCTTTTCGTGTACTTCTGAAAAACTTATAGAAACTAACTACATAATGACCAATAAAGCAATCTCAGAAAATATTAAAGAATTAAAATCTAAAAGAGGTATTTTTTTACCACAGTGCACAATTTGAAGATAAAATAACAGAGAGATAAGTAGAAATCCCTGTGTTTTGAAATAAAAGAAAAATGGGTCAAAGAAGAAAATAAAGAAAATGGAAAATATTCTGAACTGATTGGAACCAGTTCATAGGGGCCGCACCCCACAAAGCACGCTCTAGGCCACATGCGTCCTGGGGGCTCAGGGAGAACAGGAGAGGCAGGCAGGAGGGGCCCTCTAGGACTAAAGGAGCAGGAGAGGAGTGGAGGGTGTTAACCTCACCCACTCAGGCCCAGGAAGCCTGCTGGGTTCCCAGGTGGGATCCCCCATCCTCTGAGACAAGAGGCACAAGGCATGCCTGGGCCCCAACTGTTTCATTAAGGCTAAACCTAAACCCCACCACCACCCATGGCGTTTCCCAGCCCCGTGGGTTCTAAGCATAGGCTCACCCACTGCCAAAATCCCGCCCCTGCTTAGGTCCCCCCCTACCTACCAGCTGTTGTTTCATCTATATTTTATTTTTATATTCTTTCTAACATACCTATTAGTTTCCTAGTCTAATTTTACTTTTTACTCTTTGTTATTGTTCTCTTTTTTCATTTTCTTTTTCTTTTTGCCACCCAGCACAGCTTGCAGGATCTTGATTCACAAGCTGGGGGTCAAGCCAAAGCTCCTGCAATGGGAGCTCCAAGTCCAAACCACTGGACTAACAGAGAACCTCAGACCCCAGGGAATATTCAGCAGGGTGAAGTCTCCTGGAGGTCCTCATCTTGGCACCAAGACCCAGCTCTACCCAACAACCTACAAACTGAAGTGTTGGAAGCCTTAGGCCAAACAACCAGTAAGACAGGAACACAATCCCACTCATCAAAAAAAAAAAAGAAAAAAAATGAGATGGCAAAAAAATATGTCACAGATGAAGGAGCAAGGCAAAAACCTACAAGACCAAATAAATGAAGAGGAAATAGGCAATCTACCTGAAAAAGAATTCAGAGTAATGATAGTAAAGATAATCCAGAATCTCGGGAATAAAACGGAGGCATGGATTAAGAAAATACAAGAATTGTTTAGCAAATCCAGAAGAACTAAACAACAAACAAACAGAAATGAGCAGCACAGTAACTGAAATGAAAAATACACCAGAAGGAATCAATAACAGAATAACTGAGGTAGAAGAACAAATAAATGAGCTGAAAGACAAAATGTTGGAAATAACTGCCAAGGAGCAGAACAAAGAAAAAAGAATGAAAAGAATTGAAGACAATCTCAGAGACCTCTGGGACAACACTAAATGTACCAACATTCGAATCATAGGGGTCCCAGAAGAAGAAGAGAAAAAGAAAGGGTCTGAGAAAATATTTGAAGAGATTATAGTGGAAAACTTCCCTAACATGGGAAAGGAAAGAGTAACCCAAATCCAGGAAGTGCACTGAGTCCCATACAGGATAAACCCTAGGAGAAACACACCAACACATATATTAATCAAACTAACAAAAATTAAATTCAAGGAAAAATATTAAAAGCAGCAAGGGAAAAACAAAACAAAAAATAACATACAAAGGAATCCCCATAAGTTTCAGCTGATTTGCCAGTGGGAACTCTGCAGGCCAGAGGGAGTGGCAGGATATAACTAAAGTGATGAAAGAGAAAAACTCACAACCAAGATTACTCTACCCAGCAAGGATCTCATTCAGATTCAATGAGGACATAAACAGCTTTTCAGACAAGCAAAAGCTAAGAGAATTCAGCACCACCAAACCAGCTTTACAATAAATGGTAAAGAAACTTCTATAGGCGGGAAACACAAGAGAAGAAAAAGACCCACAAAAACAAACCCAGAACAATTAAGAAAATGGCAATAGGAACATACATGTTGATAATAAACTTGAATGTAAATGGATTAAATGTCCCAACCAAAAGATACAGATGGACTGAATGGATACAAAATCAAGACCCATATATATGCTGTCTACAAGAGACCTAGGGACAAATATAGACTGAAAGTGAAGGGATGGAAAGAAATATTCCATGAAAATAGAAAACAAAAGAAAGCTGGAGTAGTAATACTCATATCATATAAAATAGACTCTAAAATAAAGACTGTTACAACAGATAGGGAAGGACACTACAAAATGAAGAAGGGATCAATCCAAGAAGAGGATGAAACAATTGTAAATGTTTATACAGCCAACATAGGAGCACCTCAGTACATAAGGCAAATGCTAACAACCAAGAAAGGGGAAATCAACAATAACACAATAATAGTAGGGGACTTTAACACCCCACTTACACCAAAGGACAGATCATCCAAACAGAAAATAAGTAAGGAAACACAAGCTTTAAATGACACAACAGACAAGAGAGATTGAACTCATATTTACAGAATATTCCACCCGAAAGTGGCAGAATACACTTTCTTCTCAAGTGCACACAGAACATGCTCCAGGATAGATCACACCCTGGGTGACAAATCAAGCCTCAGAAAATGTAAGAAAAATGAAACCGTATCAAGCATCTTTTCTGACCACTATGAGACTGGAAATCATTTACAGGAAAAAGACTGTAAAAAACCACAAATACATGGAAGTTAAACAGTGTACTACTAAATAACCAAGAGATCACTGAAGAAATCAAAGAAGAAATTTAAAAATACATAGAAAACAATGGCAATGAAAACACAACAACCCAAAACCTATGGGACACAGCAAAAGCAGTTCTAAGAGAGAAGTTTATAGCAATTCAATCTCACCTCAAGAAACAAGAAAAATCTTAAATAAACAATCTAACCCTACACATAAAGCAACTACAGACAGAAGAAAAAAGAAAACCCAAAGTCAGTAGAAGGCAAAAAATCATAAAGATGAGAGCAGAAATAAATGAAACAGAAATGAAGAAAACAATAGCAAGGATCAATAAAACTAAAAGCTGCCTCTTTGAGAAGATAAACAAAACTGATAAACCCTTAGCCGGCTTCATCAAGAAAAAAAGGGAGAGGATGCAAATCAATAGAGTTAGATATGAAAAGGAGAAATCACAACTGACACCACAGAAATACAAAGGATTATAAGAGACTACTACAAACAACTATATGCCATTAAAATGGACAACCACAAAGAAATGGACAAATTCTTAGAAAGGTACAAGTTTCCAAGACTGAAGCAGGAAGAATTACAAAATATAAACAGACCTATCACAAGTAATGAAATTGAAACTATAATTAAAAATCTTCCAACAAAGTCGAGGACCAGAGGAGTTCACAGGCGAATTCTATCAAACATTTAGAGAAGAGCTCACACTGAGGCTTCTCAGACTCTTCCAAAAAATTGCAGAGGAAGGAATACTCCCAAATTCATTCTATGAAGCCACTGTCACCCTGATACCAAAACCAGAAAAAGATATCACAAAAAAAGAAAATTATAGACCAATATCACTGATGAACACAGATGCAAAAATCCTGAACAAAATACAAGCAAACAGAATCCAGCAACATATTGAAAAAATCATACACCATGATCAAGTGGGATTTATCCCAGGGATGCAAGGATTCTTCAGTATGAACAAATCAATGTGATACACCATATTAACAAATTGAAGGAGAAAATACATAGGATCATCTCAATAGATGCAGAGAAAGCTTTTGACAAAATTCAACACTGATTTACGATAAAAGCTCTCCAGGAAATGGGCATAGAGGGAACCTACCTCAACATAATAAAGGCCATATATGACAAACCCACAGCAAACATCATACTCAATGATGAAAAACTGAAAGCATTTCCACTAAGATAAGGAACAAGATAAGGATGTCCTCCTCACCACTCGTACTCAACATAGTTTTGGAAGTCCTAGCCCAGCAATCAGAGAAGAAAAAGAAATAAGAGGAATACAAATTGGAAAAGAAGAAGTAACACTGTCACTGTTTGCACATGACATGATACTATACATAGAAAATCCTAAAGATGCCACCAGAAAACTACTAGAACTAATCAATGAATTTGGTAAGGTTGCAAGATACAAAATTAATGCACAGGAATCTCTTGCATTCTTATACACTAACAATGAAAAATCAGAAAGAGAAATTAAGGAAACAGTCCCATTTATACCTAGGAATAAACCTACTTAAGGAGGTGAGAGACTTTTACTCAGAAAACTATAAAACACTGATGAAAGAAATCAAAATTGACATAAACAGATGAAGAAATACACCATGTTCTTGGATTGGAAGAATCAATATTCTGAAAATAACTATACTACCCAAAGGAATCTACAGATTCAGTGCAATCCCTATCAAACTACCAATGGCATTCTTCACACAATTAGAACAAAAAAGTTTACAGTTCGTATGGAAACACAAAAGACCCCGAATAGTCAAATCAACCTTGAGAATAAAAAATGGAGCTGGAGGAATCAGGCTCCCTGACTTCAAACTATACTACAAAGCTACAGTAATCAAGACAGTATGGTACTGGCACAAAAACAGAAATACAGATCAATGGTACAGGATAGAAAGCCCAGAGATAAACCCATGCACATATGGTCACCTAATTACAACAAAGGTGGCAAAAACATGCAATGGAGAAAAGACAGCCTCTTCAATAAGTGGTGCTGGGAAAACTGGGCAGCTTCATGTAAAAGAATGAAATCACCATACACAAAAATAAACTCAAAACGGATTAAAGACCTAAATGTAAGACTGGACACTATAAAACTCTTAGAGGAAAACATAGGAAAAACACCCTTTGACATAAACCACAGCAAGATCTTTTTTGACCTACCTCCTAGAGTAATGAAAATAAAAACAAAAATAAACAAATGGGACCTAATTAAACTTAAAAGCTTTTGCACAGCAAAGGAAACCATAAACAAGACAAAAACACAACCCTCAGAATGGGAGAAAATATTTGCAAATGAAACAATGGATGAAGGATTAATCTCCAGAATATACAAACAACTTATGCAGCTCAATATCAAAAAACCAAACAACCCAATCAAAAAATGGGACCTAAATTGACATTTCACCAAAGAAGACATTTCACCAAGAGACACATGAAAAGATGCTCAACATCACTAATTATTAGAGAAATGCAAGTCAAATCTACAATGAGGTATCACATCACACCAGAGTGGCCATTATCAAAAAATCTAGAAACAATAAATGTTGGCAAGGGTGTGGTGAAAAGGGAACCCTCTTGCACTGTTGGTGGGAATGTAAATTGATACAGCCACTATGAATAACAGTATGGAGGTTCCCTAAAAAACTAAAAATAGAACTACCATATGACCCAGCAATCCCACTACTGGGCATATACCCTGAGAAAACCGTAATTCAAAAACACACATGCACCCCAGTGTTCACTGCAGTACTATTTATAATAGCCAGGACATGAAAGCAACCTAAGTGTCCATCGACAGATGAATGGATAAAGAAGATGTGGCACATATACACAGTGGAATATTACTCAGCCATAAAAAGAAACAAAATTGAGTTATTTGTAGCAAGGTGGATGGACCTAGAGTCTGTCATACAGAGTGAAGTAAGTCAGAAAGAGAAAAATAAATACTGTATGTTAACACATATATATGGAATCTAAAAAAAAAAAATAGAAAAATGGTATTGATGAACCTGGTGGCAGAGAAGGAATAAAGGCGCAGACACAGAGAATGGACTTGAGGACACGGTGAGGGGGAGGGGGAAGCTGGGGCGAAATGAGAGTAGCATCAACATATATACACTACCAAATATAAAATAGCTAGTGGGAAGCAGCAGCATAGCACAGGAAGCTCAGCTCGGTGCTTTGTGACAACCTAGCGGGCGGGATAGGGAGGTTGGGAGGGAGGTTCAAGAGGCAGGGGATATGGGGATATATGTATGCATATGGCTGATTCACTTTGTTGTACAACAGAAACTGACACAGTATTGTGAAGCAGTTATACTCCAATAAAGGTGTATTTTTAAAAAAAGACATATATTGGTTAAAAAAAGATAGAATTCAATGTGCTAAGCTTTCCCTCTAACAGTAGAAGAATAATAGTACACCCGAAAAACTAGAAAGAAATATTGGGCTACAAATAGAAATTAATGAAATAGAACACAAAAATATTATAGAGAAAACAAAGCTGAAAGCTCTGTAAAGAGGCTAATAAAACTGGCCAGATTTATCAAGTTAAAAGAAAAATAATATCAGTAATGAAAAAGGAAGCCTAACTACAGATAATACAAACGGACAAAATGTTACAAAATAACAACCACAGAAATTTCAAATGAAATGAAATAATTCCCATAAAAATTAACTTGTTAAAATTAATAAGGAATAGAAAATCTAAACAGTCAAAATATAAGTATTAAAGAAATTGACAAACCTCAAAAACATTATTGCTCTGTATAGTCCCTTTTATCTCTATTACTTAGTAGTTGGCCGGGGTGGGGGCAGGAGACAGAGAACGACCTAAGACAATAAGTGTTCTAAAATTTAGTATCCTACAGAATTCCCTTGGTAGAGATTAATTTTTTTTCTCTTTAAAAGTACTTATTCCGGGCTTCCCCAGTGGCGCAGTGGTTGGGAGTCCACCTGCCGATGCAGGGGACACGGGTTCGTGCCCCGGTCCAGGAGGATCCCACATGCCGCGGAGTGGCTGGGCCCATGAGCCATGGCCGCTGAGCCTGCGCGTCCGGAGCCTGTGCTCCAAAACAGGAGAGGCCACAACAGTGAGAGGCCCGCATACCGCAAAAAAAAAAAAAAAAGTACTTATTCCCTCCTACTTTAGCAGAAAACATCATCTGTATCCCTACAATAAAAATTCAATTCCAAGATGTCTGGACAAAAATTTTAAAGTTATTACCAAGGTCTTAAAAGAAATTACATTTTCTGACTTCTCTGCCAAATGGCATCCTTCTACTGTTTCCTCCCTTTCAGCTCAGTGTATTTTTCTTATAAAAATGAATCTTCCTTTCCCAATACTTCCTTTCATGATACAGAAAATTCACAAGTTACCAAATATAGAAAAGAATAACGTGTGGGAAAAGGAAGGAATTTTTTGTAATATTATAGGATATTTTATTAAGTTGTTTACCAACACTGAAAGGTACAGATTTTAACTGAATAGTTCAGGCAGTTTTGAAAAATGTAAACATTGGTGTAACCCAAATTCTTTCAAAATATAGAATTCTTCAACCATCTGAGAAAACTCCCTAGTATACCCTCTCATTCAGCCCCTGTCCCTCTTCGATTCCTTTCACCAATGGTTAAATTTGCCTGTCCTAAATGTCATACAGAATCATTAGTATGTAATCCTGTGTATGCATTCTTTCAGCATGCTTTGAAATTCATCCACATTGTTGCATATATCAGTAGTACATTTATTTTTATTAGTCAGTAGAATTCATTATATTAATACACCAGATTAATTTACCTATCCTCCTGTTGACACTTTTGTCTCCGGTTTGGAGCTGTTTATAATAAAGCTTCTAGATGTATTTTTCTTTTTCAATGGCTTTATTGAGATATAAGTTACATACTAACCAATTCACCTATTTAATAGGAAACTTACACCCAGTGTGCAATTCAATGGTTTTCAGTATATTCAGAGCTATGCAATCATCACTAAATCAATTTTGGAACATTTCATCATTCCAAAAAGAAAACCCATAGCCATTAACAGTCACTTCCCATTTCCCCCTCAACTATTCCACTCCCCACCCGACCCCACGCACCTACCTCACTACCTCAGCCCTAGGAAGGCACTAAATTTACTTTCTGTCTTTATAGCTTTACCTATTTTGGACATTTTATTTAAATGTAATCTTTGTGATTGCCTTCTTCCCCTTAGATAAAATGTTCTCAAGTTTCATCCATTTTATAGCATACATCAGTACTTCATTCCTTTTTTTTTTTTTTTTTACTTCATTCCTTTTTAATGGTCAAGTAATATTTCATTGAATTATATACCACATTTTTATGTATTCATTCATCAGCTGATAGATATTTCTGGTTCTAATTTTTGGCTATTATGAACAATGCTGCTATGAAATTTATTTACAAGTTTTTGTGTGAACCTGTCTTTTCATTTCTCTTGAGAATATACCTAGTTGTAGAATTACTGGGTTATAGGGTAGCTCTAAGTTTAACATTTTGAGGAACTACTAAACTATTTTCCAAACTGGCTGCACCATTTTACATTCTCATCAGCAATGTATAATGGTTCCTGTTTCTCCACAGACTTGTTTTTTCTTTTTGATTATAGCCATTTTAGTGGGTATGAAGTTGTATTTCATTAAGGTTGTGATATGTACTTCCCTAATGACTAATAATATTGAGCATTTTTTCATGTGCTTGTTAGTCATCATATATGGTCTTTGAAGAAATATCTATTCAGATCCTTTGCCCATTTTTATTTGGGTTGCGTGTTTTTTTATTATTATGTTGTAAGAATTCTTTGTATATATTCTGTATGAAAGTCCCTTATCAGATACATAATTTGAAAATATTTTCTCCTATTCTCTGGGTTGTCTTTTCAGTTTCCTGTTAGCATCTGAATGCAAAAGTTTTTATTTTGATCAAGTCCAATTTATTTTTCTTTTGCTGCTTGTGCCTTTGGTGTCATACCTAAGAAATTATTTCCTAACTGAAAGCCACAAATATTTACTCCTAGCTTTTCTTCTAAAAGTTTTATAGTTTAAACTGTTAAATTTAGGTTAGTATCCATTTTGAGTTAATTTATATATATAGGATAGGAGGAAGGCAACTACATTATTTTGCATGTAGATATCCAGTTATTCTAGCATCATTTGTTGCAAAGACTATTCTTTCCCCATCAAATAGTCTTGACACCTTTGTTGAAATAACTGACTATAAGTGTAGGATTTATTTCTGGACTCTCAATTCTACTGCATTGCTCTATATGTCTATCTTAGATCATGGCACCACACTGTCTGATAGTACCATACTCATAATATCATACTGTGTTTATCACTTTTCATACCAAACCAAGCCAGCTATCAAATGTGAGCACAGAATAAAAAAAATTTTCAATTATGAGAGGTTTTTGAAACTTTTTCTATGAATTATTTCTTGGGAAACTACTGAAGAATACGTTCCATTCAAAAAAGTTTAATAAATCAATAAAGATAAAAACATAGGGTCCAGGAAACAGGGATTCTAACTCAAGTTCAAGGCGAAGACGATTTCTAGGATAACAAATGACGATGGTGTATAGAAAGCCTAGAGAAAGCTCCAGGAAGAATGTGTACAAGAAAGAAGTTGTAACAGATAGATTTTCCCATGTTTCTGACCATAATAAAGGTGTTTTAGAGTCCTTTCCAGGAATTTATGTTGAAAATATTGATGACTTTGTAGAAATCTAATCAAATAATTAAAAACTCAAGAAATAGAAATATATTGACTAACATAGGCATGATAAGTAGAGCTATAAAGATGAAACACCTACAATTGTGTAAGTAGTTACTTTTATGAAATGAGCCTTGAGAGAATTAGAATTCTAAAATTATTTGAGTTGCAAACTATATACTGTAGTAACTTTTTTTTCTTAATCCAAAAAGAATTTATTGACGCTTGTAACTAGAAATCCAGCATTATTTAGCTGCAGGTATGTCTGCATCTAGGATTTTTTTTTTAAGTCGCTTTTAGTCTCTTGGCTATGCTTTCTTCTTTCTTTTTTTTTTTTTTGGCTTTAAAGTGCTTTCTTTTCACAAACACACACACACACACACTGTATTTTATTTTTACAAGAGATAAACTGACACCAAGTATTGTAAACGGATGACCACAACAAAAGCAACAATGATTGCAATTACCAAACACGAAACACACTCATACTATGTCATAATATTGACATTCAGTCCAGTAATCCTCCACTATAACAACTCCTTTACTTTGCAGTGAAAATTGATTTGTATATTTTCTGCCTCTTTTAAAAAGGACTATTAATGCACATAATCTTCAAGGCTCATGTCCACTTCCTGAAATTTATCTTAGGGAAAAAAATCAAAGGCAAACACAAAAGTACACCTACAGCTATGTTCGTTATAGCATTGTTTATTATAGTAGGAAACAGAAAATAAACAAAATGCCCAGAAATAGATTAGTTAGATATATGTCCTGATATATGTTATTGAATACCAGTACTAAATATGAAGCTGCAGATACTTTTCAATATTGAACATTTTCACAATATATTAATAAGTAAAAATGGTATGCACATGATCCTATCTTTTATAAATAAGAAAAAGACACATGGAAAAAGTTTGGTAGAAACTTAATGAATGAACAATGACATTAATCATCATGAATTCTGGGTGAAAGTACAGAGACTTCTTTTTTCAAGTCACTTTGTTTCTCTTTAACCTCACACTAAATATATGGTAGTGGATTAGAAAAATGGTAACAACGTTTTGCAGTTCCTCTTATCAAAAGATGAAGTCTATTTCCTCATCCCCTGAATCTAAGCTGGCCTTGTGACCTGCTTTCACCAATAGAATGTGGCAAAGGTACACTGTGTCAGTTCTGAATCTAGGCCTTGCTGGGAAGAAAATTCTTCCTCTACCAATTCAGGTGCTTGGGGGCCTGCAAATTAATTGACAACAAACAGATTAACAAGAGAATAATTTAATTCACAGGCATGTGGGATCATCCCATAAGGAACGGATCACCAAACAGCTAGGAGTAAAGGTTTATATACCAGCTTAATAGGGTAAGGAGGGAGAGAGAGAGCTTCTTTGGAAAAAATATAGGCTTCTAGGAGGAAAAAATGGAAGATATGGAAGCTTCTGATAAAATTTATTTAGGAATTTCTCATCCCAGTGCTAATGGTCAGTCTCCTTCCTGGCTGGAAACTCCCTCAGAGAGGGGATTTATAGCAGTTTCATTCTCAGAAAGCTTTGCCTTTAATCAGATAAGCAAGGCTCAGCAAAGGCTTCCTCCTGTATCTGCTGTATCTCAAACATCTTCAGTTTAAAGTAAAATCTCTATACCATTCTGGTGGATTTGAGTCCTTTCAGCCTCAAGACAATGTGCAGCTTCTGCTCTCCCATTCCTACTCTCTCATGCTTGCAAGCTGGTCCCCATGCAACAAGCCTGGTCAAGAATGACAGCACATGGAGAGAGCCCCTGCCATCCTAGCCATCCAAGCTGAGGTTCCCAAACCAGCTAGTCCCAGCTCCCCAATAGCTGAACTCAGACTCACCAGCCAGGCCAGCTGACCACAAACAAGGCCCAGACAAGAACCACCAGCTGAGTCCAGCCTAAATTGCCAACCTACAGGAACATCATTGCTTTAAGCTACTAAGTTTTGGGGTGGCTTGCTGTGTAGCAATAGACACCTAATAGAGAAATATATTGTTTTCAAGAAAATATGGCAATAAATGATTTACTAAAAGCAACGAATGGTTGTTTAACCACAAAAGCTAAATAATTGGTGACATGAAAAAATTCATCTCAAAATGATGGACAAGAAATTTATTAAGATCTTTCCTGGTTGTCTGTCTCTATATGAGAAGAATAATAGATGACATTAAAGCCAATAAAAGGAGACCTTTCCCTATATGCAAGGCATAATAATTAATGTGAGGGCTTTACTTTACCCACTGGGAATTACAGAGTCAAACAGCTTAGCAGGGATCCCAGAAATACTGAACAGGATTTCAGTACAAATTTGAACAATGTATTTTATAGGTCAAAAGAAGCTAAATCATAAAAGTCCTTAGATACTGAAACAGGAAGCGATAGAGAAGAGATTGCCAACAGCATGCACTGAGTTTGCTCGCAGCTGCTATGACTCAAAGGGGTCATTACTGGGAAGAGCACTGTTTCTCAGCCTCGGGTTTCACACAGAGATTACTATCTTACTCTTTTATTTTTATTATTACCACTACATACCCCAGCCATTACTGTTATGTAGGATTGGACAGCTTGGTGTACTGATGGGGTTTTAAGCCTTTCCTAGATACATCTGGCATTAAAAACCGCCAGTTGGGATAGGAAACTAGATGGGAAAGGAAAGCCATTTCTCCTCCCCTGTTGCACTTTGAATCACATTACTACTCAATCAAGATCTAGGAACCACCTGACTGTTTAAAAAAAAAAAAGAGATGAAGTGAGTTTTCTTTTTCCTGATTTCTGCAACAGAGATTCCTAGAAGCATATTATGTATGCAAAACACACTGTGTTACAAAGTTGGTACTTCTGTTCCTTGGGAGAGCCATTTAGCATTATTTTGTTTTGTCATTTGTGTGTGTGTGAGAGAGATCCAGTTTTATTTTACAGGGATATATGGGATTAGTCCCAATCGCTTCTGTTTCAATGCAGGGCAGTTGTTGAAAATCTAGATGGTCCTTGAAATGGCACAACCATCTTCCGGTGGTGAGGATGAGATACTTTTATTGATAAGGTTTCTTTCTAAGAAACTGTCACATAGTAACCAAAAATTATACTGAGTAACAGTATGAAATACAAAACTGTGTCTACCCTATAATTATATCATCTAAAGATTACATGTGGGAGTATACAAAAGCTGCAAATATTCTTAAAAATATAAATGTTAATCTATTAATGAATAACTATTTTAAATTCGTTTTTGATAGTGTTGGTACAATACATATTTCCTTCAAAAAATTTTAAGTAGCCAAATAACAGCGGTATGAAACCTCTCAAATATTTAAACACTTTATTGCAGATTCTGACTTAATGTATCAAATTACTGCTTTGAGGCATATTGAAAGTCTTAGGGCTAGTCTCGTTCTGAAATTCAAATGCTTTTATTCTATCCTGAAGCAAACAGATAAAGAACTCTTGAAAATCCAAGGGGCCTGAATATGTGCTACAATAAGTTTCTTTAAGTACTGCTTCATCTAAGTCTAGGAAAAGTAATGAATATTCAAGATTCAGGGAACAGGTATGTAAATTTTACAAATTAGATTAACAGCTTGATGAGGGCACCATTTTTTTTTTTTTTTTTTTTTTAATTTATTTATTTATCTTTGGCTGCATTGGGTCCTTGCTGCTGTGCTCGGGCTTTCTCTAGTTGCAGAGAGCGGGGGCTACTCTTCATTGTGGTGCATGGGCTGCTCATTGTGGTGGCTTCTCTTGTGGAGCATGGGTTTTAGGCGTGTGTGCTTCAGTAGTTGTGACACGCAGACTCAGTAGTTGTGGCTCTCGGGCTCTAGAGCGCAGGCTCAGTAGTTGTGGCACATGGGCTTAGTTGCTCCATGGCATGTGGGATCTTCCTGGCCCAGGGATCGAACCCATGTCCCCTGCATTGGCAGGTGAATTCTAAACCACTGCGCCACCAGGGAAGCCCAGGGCACCATTTTTTAAACTGCAAATTTCTGCTGCCTCAAGTCTATAATATTCCTTCTGGGGGCTGGCAGTAGCCTATAAAGCAATGATCAACAGAAAGGAATGACTTCTTATAAATGCGCAGTTTTTATTATAGGAATCAAGAAGTTTTATAATTACTTCTATACATGTACTTTAACTAATGGTACTAATGATAAGCCTCACCTTAAACAGTTTTCATCTTCTTTCTTAATTATGTCATATTCAAGTTCCTGAGTCTTTTGCTCTGCATTACTTGCAAGGTCTGAAAGTATAATGTTGAGTACTGAGTCCCCAAGCTATCTCTTGTAAAAAATTCATGCTTACAGTAATAATAGCTACTATTATTGAGAGTGTGTAAAGTACTCTATCACACATGTTACATAAGTCTCACTACAACATTGTGAGATAGCTATTACTCCCATATAATAAACATGATGTACACGGAAATTCAACCTTAGAAAAGTTAAATAATTCACCAAAGAGCAAACAAGTAGTAAATGGTAAATTCCGAATTTAAGCCAAGTATAACTCTATATTAATTTTATTTTATCACCTCCATTGGAAAACCTCTCATCTCTTCAAGCAATTCAAATCCACAGATACTGTATTAAACAGTTGAGAAAATCAGTTCACCCATGATCCCATGATTTGACTTCTACCCACAAGTAGAATGATACTTTGCCTTGGTTGCCTAGGACAGTCCCATATTATGCCTGTGGTACTCTGTAATTATTACTTGTGGCTTATTTCACTCTCAGAGGTATCCCAGTTAGGGTAACAAACTTAACAGTCACCCTACTCATGAGAGCTACTTTTTTATGTGTCAATAACTGAGTGCATCTCAATAAAAATTGATTTCACAGTGATGTCGGTAAGGCTATACATGGAGGATTCTGTTTCATGTAGCAAGGCAGACCAGATGTCCTGACTCACTTGATGGGGGAAAAAAAGCCAGATTAAAATAGTTTTAAAGTCTTTCTTCATAAAAGTTGGTCTTTGCCTTGAGGATATTAGTCAAACAAGGTGAACTTGGGTTTCCATGTTTCACAGAAAACAAAGGACATTGACAAAGCCCAAGGTCTGCCAAAATAGAACATTTAATGGAGCAAGACCTTCCCTAAAGCTGGGGAAACAAAGGGCTACCATTCAGTATTGAATAGAAATAAACTGCTCTACCAGAGTGTGAGGAAAACTTAAAAGAAACTTGATGCTGAGGATTTTATAGCTCAAGGTGGTGTCCGCATGGGTTTCCAGCCTGAATTCATGCTACCTTAATTTAAAGTGGCCACAGAGTAGAGAAATGAGAGAAATGGTATAAATCTTTAGAGAAACCCACCTCCAAAACAAACCTGAAAAGATTTCCACAAAGCTCTAAGAAACGTGAGATCAAAGTAAAAAATCCTAAAACATGCAAGAAAACCATGAGAGAACCAAGAAAGGCACCATGAGAGAACATCAACAGAAACGACCACAGAATCAGACACAAAAGTCATCTAATATTATAATTATCAAATATAGAACATGAAATAAATATAATTAGTTTGTTCTTAAAATGAAGAAAAATATAAACAATATCAAAAGACTAAAATAATGACTAGCAAACTTGAGAAAAATTTTTTAAAGAACTTCTAGAAATGATATAACAGTTGAAATCTAAAAACTCAGACATATTACAAAGCTATAGTGATCAGCATAGTGTAACTGCAGCACAGAGTTTAAAAAATCAATAGGAACAGAATAGAGCACCCAAAATATATGGAATAGAGAGATCACACATATATGGGCACTTGATAAATGAAAAAGATGGCACTGAAAAGCAGTGGGGGAAAAAACAGATTTTTCTCCCAAAAATGATGGTAGGACAATTAGGTATACACATAGAAAAAAGTAAACCTGACTCCTACTTTATACTATAATAAAAAAAAATCTATTCCAACTGTTTTAAATACCTAAATGTAAAACGCAAACTGTAAAGATTGTGTAGGATAACATAGAAGACTATCTTTATGACCTCAAGATAAAGAAGGTGTATATACTAGGGATAGGGGAGGGGGTGAGGAGCCTGTGACTGCAAGGGTCCAGCTTACATTTCAACCAGAGGTTATGTCCTCTCAATGACGTCCTCCAACACTCCCATCATGAATGGCTCTTACAATCTTACATGCACCCCTCTTTCACAATGTGCTGAGTGGTCAGCAAGGGGTTTCACTGTGGCTCTTTTGGCAGTTATCTGGCTGCACTGGAAGCAGATATCACAGCAACAGTATAGGCACATGCAAGAGAAAACACAGATTAAGATACTGATTCCCAAAATAAGTAACAATTTTTTCCACTAAGAGAGAGTTGGATAATTCAAGCCATCCACTCGTGTCCTCAAGTGATTTAATGAAAATGATACATTAGGAGACTCATCAGGTATGAAAATACAGTATCTATTCAGGAGTTCATTTGGTAAGAAATTAATAAACAGAAACCTCAATTAAAGACAGTCAGGGCTTCCCTGGTGGTGCAGTGGTTGAGAGTCCACCTGCCGATGCAGGGGACACGGGTTCGTGCACCAGTCCGGGAAGATCCCACATGCCATGGAGCGGCTGGGCCTGTGAACCATGCCGCTGAGCCTGCGCGTCCGGAGCCTGTGCTCCGCAACAGGAGAGGCCACAACAGTGAGAGGCCCGCGTACCGCAAAAAAAAAAAAAAAAAAAAAAAAAAAAAAAAAAATACAGTCAGTCACGAGACCAAAAGGGGGAGCTCCCATGCCCTACAGTGATAGCAGAGCCCAATAGGAAGAAGAAAGACTTCTCTTCTTTCCTGGCAAGGACTTGGCTAATGAAAGGCCATGGACTCATTGTTTCCTATAGCCCTCCCAATTTCCTTTTCCTCTCTATAAAAGCATTCTCCTTCCCTTGCTATGTAGAGGTTTCTGCATGGCTCACCATGGTTGTAGACCTTGAATTGCAATTCTCTGTTGATCCAAATAAACCCATCTTTAACTGGAGAAATATCTGGCAGTCTACATGTTTTAGGTCAACATTTTGATGGCCTTTATGGGATCAGAGATGACTCCTGAAGCCTCCTGGGCTGGTGAGCAAGCAGTTGCAGTACCCACAATTGAACTCGAGCTAATGCTCTGACCCTGGAGTTTGGCAGCATGTCTTTCTCCTGGATACAAGCTCACGTTCTCTTTGCATTTGAAGCTCTCCAGGCTTTATTTGGGATTTTAAGATTTCATCCTTTGTGGTTAAGGCCTTGTTCTGTATGCAAGTACTCATTTGGCACTTTGGTCTGATTCTGGGATCAGACTGTTTCAACGAAAGCTGGCTGAGACACCTTTAGCCCATTCCTTCGGGAAAGCGGGCTGCTTCAGTGAAATGACTTGTTTTTCAGCCTTTGGCTCATTCCTTTGGATAGATGCTGTTCTATAGAAACTGGCTGAAAAGTCTCTGGCCTGGCTCCTCAGGGACCAAGTTTCCTTAGAACTGGCTGGTATTAGCTTGCAGGCTATTTGAGTTGCAAGCTGTCTGAATTGATCTATTTGAGCTATAAGCTGTTCAAGCTGATTGAAAATTGTTCTTTTACTCAAGAGAAAAATCTCTGAGACATATTTAGATAACTGAGAACCAGTTATCTAAATATTTTGAGGGATCTCACCTACAGGGACTGGCTGTTTGTGTTTAAAAATCAAGGTCCTTCCTCATGTGCATTTCTAACTAAATGGACCTACCTGACCAAAGGAAATTTAGAATATCAATGGCCATTATGGGGAACTTTTGAAATCCCTAAACTTAATTTTCTTAAAACCAAATGGTTACAATAGCTCAAAAATTTCCATAACTGAATGGTATGTCTATTTCAAATGGTGTTTTGAAGCTTAAAAACATTACTGGGAGCTTAAAATTGCCTTTCTGCAAAGTAAGATCTTAAGGTTAACTGAGGCAAACAAATAGGTAAGGAAAAATAAAACGGCTCCTGAAGCCTCATGCTCTTCTTCCTTGGCTTCTTTGTCTCAGGCTCCACCTTCAATGCCAATTTATTTCTTTCTCTTGGCCCCTTGTAGTCAGGCTTTGCCTCTAGTGCCACCTTCCTCCTCCCCTTCTATACCACCTATACCTCTTCTATACCTTGAGTTCCCAATACTAATTCTCTCACTGAACTTTCCCTTTGCTCTGAAACTCTCCCTACTCCCTTTTCCCCTGAATTTGTCAGAACCTGTCCCTTTAAAATTAAGCCTTCTGAGGATCCAGAAGCTAAATCCTAATTTCTTACATTCCCTGAAGTAAAGGTAAACTGTGAGCCATCGTCAAAGATTTCCCCAAATTAGCTAGAGACAGATAGTCATTCAGACTTGTCAACCTCATTTTTCTGACATATATGAGCTAGTCTATATGCCTTGTCAGTGAAGGGCAGGCTCAGCACTGTATAAAAACCTCTAGTTGGGAAAATTCTGAAAGTTCTCTAGAATTACAGCTGGGAGATCAGCCAACTAGCTTATTAAATGCTCAGGCTCAAGCAATAACTAGGCAACTTCATCAAGTAATTCCTAGGGCTTCTCCAAAGCCTGCTAATTAAAATTCAGGCTTGTACACAAAAATCTGATGAACCTATTCATAACTACTATCATCAGCTTCTGTCATTGATGAAGTCCTTCACAAACTGTTTAGTGCTGACAGATCACCTCCTGACTCCTCCTAATTATCCACAGTAAATTCCTCTGGGTAAGGCTGACTTCTCATGGCTCACTGACAGTTCTTATTTTAAAAGTGACAATGGCAGGGCTTCCCTGGTGGCTCAGTGGTTAAGAATCCGCCTGCCAATGCAGGGGACACAGGTTCGAGCCCTGGTCTGGGAAGATCCCACATGCAGTGGAGCAACTGAGCCCGTGCGCCACAACTACTGAGCCTGCCCTCTAGAGCCCGCAAGCCACAACTACTGAAGCCCACGTGCCTAGAGCCCGTACTCTGCAGCAAGAGAAGCCACCGCAGTGAGAAGCCCGCACACTGCAACAAAAAGTAGCCCCCTCCCACCACAGCTAGAGAAAGCCCATGCACAGCAACGAACACCCAACACAGCCAAAAATAAATAAATTAAGAAAAAAAAAAGAATCATAAAAAAAAGTGACAATGGCAAATATTGTGCTGGGTATGCTATTGCAACTCCTTCTGATGTTGTTGAAGCAGCATCTTTACCTATGGCTACTTTGGCCCAACAGGCTGGATTGAATTATACACTCTTACACTGGTTTGTACTTTAGCCAGGGACAAAACTGCCAATATTCATACTGATATTAAATATGTTTTCAGAGTAGCTCATGATTTTGGAATGCCGTGGAAGCAACGTGGCTTCCTTACTTCCAGTGGAAATAAAATTTTAAATGGTCCCTATGTTTAGAAATATTGGATGCAATACTTTTACCTGCTACTTTAGATGTTATTAACATTCCAGGGCATTCTAAACTTGACTCTCTGGAAGGTAAGGGAAACCACTTTGCTAACATCTCTGCAAGGAATACTGTACTTAAAAGGCCTAACAGCAGCCAAACCTCTGTCACAGTACATAGGGATATTTCCCCAAATGATAATTTGGAAAAACCGGCTAGAGAAGCCCAAAAATTGGCCTCAGAAAAGGAAAAAAAGAGATTGGAAATTTAACAGTTGTTGGTTTGATAAAAAGAGAAAGCCCTGGTTTGGACCAAATGACAACCCAGTCCTGCTAGAGACTCTGATGTTACCACTCCTCACCACTACACATTCATTAAACCATTGGTCTACTGAAAAAATAATAGCATTCATGAAACAATATTGGTGGAAACATTAACAATGTTGTAAAAAGTGCCTAACTCACTTGTCTCATTTGCCCGGAGTACAACCGAGGGAAGCCTGTTCCTATGGCTCCCAGACATTATAAACTGCCTAATGGAGCGTTCAAGTTCTGACAAATGGATTTCATACAACTTCTATCTCACTGATATAAATATGATTTAGTCATGGTCTATATGTTTTCACACTGGACTGAAGCCTTCCCTTGCAGACAGGCTACTGCCTCTTTCTGTGGCTAACGTCCTTTTGAAATAGATTAACCCAACCTAGGGAACTCTTCTCGAACTTCACAGTGATCAAGGAACCCATTTTACTGGCCAGGTACTTCTACAAGTCTGCACTGTTTCGCCGGTTTTACAACACTTCCACTGTACTTCCCACCCTCAATCCTCTGGATTAGTAGAACATGCTAACGGCATTATTATTAAGCAAAAATAATATTAATTGGCAAAATTTGTGGAGGCCCTCCAAATGCCTTGGCCTAAAGCATTGTCATTTGTCCTTCTAAATCTTAGATATACCCCCTTTATAAGTCATAAATTTTCACCATTTGAGATAGTCAGAAAATGCCAATACCTTGGCTCCTGCTTCTTTTGAGCTACACCTGATAAAAGGAGAGATACTCCAGTATCGCAAAGGCCTAAGAGCTTCTATTTAAAATAATCATGTTTTGAATGATCAATCTTTCCACAGTGCACTATCGGGAGATAAAGAACTTAAACATCACACCTTGCAACCTGGAGATTTTGTCTATTGGAAAAGACACCTCTAGAAGAGCTCTCTTCAACCTCCCTGGAAAGGCCCCTATCAGGTACCACAAACCAACCACTGTGTCAACAAACTCCATGGAATAGACTCTTGTATTCACATGACACACCTAAAGAAAGCACCAAACCTGACTGGACCTGTATATCATCTGGTGACTAGAAAGTAAACCTCTTCCAGAATTGAAGCAGACAACATCTGATGAGACATCTTTCCCAAGATACCCAAACCAAGCCTGTTGGAAGTTTTTCACCAAAGCTTTGATGATGACATAATGCTTCAGATGGTCTCCAATAGTCTATGATCTTGACTGCACACAGACTTTAGATTAAAAGTACCTGAGAGTTCTCCCTCCTTCTCTCTTTGTTATTGGAACATGACCTGAATAGGTTTCCAATTTGTGCACTTTCCCTCCAACATGAGACACTACACCCAGGAAAGGTCCTTCCTGGCACTGAGAGACAAAAAACTGCTGAAACCAGAAAACCCGACCCTTGATCAGTGATGCTTTCAGAGAAAGATCTTGATTAAAATGGGGATATGTAAAAAATCAGTAAACAGAAACCTCAATTAAACAGAGTCAGAAGACCAGAAAAGGGACCTCTCATGCCCTGTAACAATAACAGGTACCAACAGGAAGAAGACAGACTCCTCTTTTTTCCTGGCAAGGACTTGGTCAATGAAAAGTCATGGACTCTTTGTGTACTGTAGCCTCGCAACTTCGTTTTCTCCTCTATAAAAGCATTCTCCTTCCCTTGCTGTGGAGGGACTTTTGCGTGGCCTGCCATGGCTGCAGACCCGGAACTGCAATTCTTTGCTGATCCCAAATAAACCCATCTTTGCTGGAGAAATATCTGGCAGTCTATCTGTTTTGGGTCAACAATTTAAAAAACTGTCTGATGATTTTTGAGATTGAAAAATTGTGAAGGAACATAGCTCACATACGGTGCTTATTACAATCTGCCAGTATAACACCTTTCCAAGGAAAGTGATCAAGAAGCACAAGTCAAGAACACTTACTGACTTTATAATACTATATAATGAAGGCAGAATATCTGACTTGTGCTAACTACCTTGTCTCTAGTGCCAAAGACCTGGACTAGTTATTTTCAACTCACAGTTTAACAGATAATATCATACTTGAGGGTTTGTTCTACTTTATTTTTTTAATTGGAATATAGTTGCTTTACACTGTTGTGGTAGTTTCTGCTGTATAATGAAGTGAATCAGCTATATGTATACATATATCCCCTACTCTCTAGGACCTCCCTCCCATCTAGGTCATCACAGAGCACTGAGCTGAACTCCCTGTGCTATACAGCAGGTTCCCACTAGCTATCTATTTTACACGTGGTAGTGTATTTATGTCAATCCTAATCTCCCAATCTGTCCCACCCTCCCCTTCCCACCCTATGTCCACATGTCCGTTCTCTACGCCTGCATCTCTATTCCTGCCCTGCAAATAGGGTCATCTGTACCATTTCTTCCCTCTTGTAATGTAGGTTGTTCTACTTTTGCATCCTGAGGAGTTTAGAGAATATTTTTAGAGTCCTTAACAAAGATGATTTCACTATGGCTCATCAATACATGACTGCAAAAGATAGTATAAACTGCTAAGAACCCTGGGAAACATATGGTTTAAAGAGAATGAGCAACAAGGTTCACCAAGTCTCTCACTGTTTAACCTAGCAGTGAGTGTTCATCAAGAGAAGTCTGGGACTTCCCTGGTGGCGCAGTGGTTAAGAATCCACCTTCCAATTCAGGGGACACGGGTTCGAGCTCTGGTCCAGGAAGATCCCACATGCCGTGGAGCAACTAAGCCCACGTGCCACATCTACTGAGCCTGTGTTCTACAGCCTGCAGGCCGCAACTACTGAAGCCCGCATGCTCTGCAACAAGAGAAGCCACCGCAATGAGAAGACCCTGTACCGCAACTAGAGAAAGCCCACACGCAGCAACAAAGACCCAACACAGCCAAAACTAAATAAACAAATTAATTTTTTTAAAAAAAGTGAAGTCTAGGGCTTCCCTGGTGGCGCAGCGGTTGACAGTCCGCCTGCCGATTCAGGGGACACAGGTTCGTGCCCCGGTCCGGGAAGATCCCACATGCCGTGGAGCGGCTGGGCCCGTGAGCCATGGCCGCTAAGGCTGCGCATCCGGAGCCTGTGCTCCGCAGCGGGAGAGGCCACAACAGTGAGAGGCCCGCGTACTGCAAAAAAAAAAAGGGAAGTCTGTCTTGCTGAATTAGAAATAGAATGCTAACACTAGATCAAGAAACCTGAAGTCTCAGTTCACATAGCATTCTTGGTTTTCTCAAAGTCTAGCACAGCGCCTGGGAGGTATTCAATAAATACTTCTTGAATAAATATATAAATAATGAGTGAATGGAAGACTTTCTTCCTTTATCATCTCCACTTAGACAATGAAAAGAAATAAAAAACCTGGAATACTTTGTAAAACACACACACACACATACACACACACTTAAAATCTTGAAAGTTCATATAGAAAAAAAAGAAGGGAGGGTCTATCTTTACCAGTTGTTTGATATTATACTACTTTTCCTGCATAATTTAGCACTTTCTAAAGTCCAATAGGCTGTCTGATAAAACATTTCCAATCAAGGTCTAGAGTGAAGATAGGTTTGCAGGTTGAAAAGACTGACATTCCTTCTCCTTTGAACTAATTTTCAAACCTTAAGGGATAAATCCTCTATAATTATACAGAAATGATTTTCAACTACATGGCTTTGGGACTCACCAAAGTCTCAAAGAGAAGACAGACATTACTATCCCCTGATTGTCACTGCTGAAATAGAACAACTCCCTAGGTAAAAAACAGAGATAGCCATATATTATTTTTTAATAATTTTGATATATAATTTACATACTAAAAAATTCACCTATTTGAAGTATATGGATAAGTGGTTATTTAGTACACACACAGAGTTGTGCAACCATGACAACAATCTAAATTTAGATCATTTCATCACCTGAAAAAATACCCCATGCCCATTTGCAATCATTTCCCATATTCCATCCCATCCCACTTCTGACAGACCCAGGCAACCATTAATCTACTTCATATCTCTGTAGGTTTTCCTACTCTGGGCATCTCATACGTGGAATCATACAATATATGGTCATCTGTGACAGACTTCTTTTAATTAACACAATGTTTGCAAGTTTCATCCATTTTGTGGCATGTTCCAAAAAAGGAACTTTCTTCCTTGTTATGGTTGAATAATATTCCACTGTATGAATATATTATGTTTTGTTTATCCATTCATCAGTTGATGGACAATTGGGTTGATTCCACTTTTTAATAACTATGAATAATACTGCTACAGACATTTTTGTACAAGTTTTTGTGTAGACATAAGTTTTCATTTCTCTTGAGAATGTACTTAGGAGTGGAACTGCTGGGACATAGGGTAACTATGTTTAAAAATTTCAAGGGCTGACAGCATGTCTTCCTGAGTGGCTGTACCATTTTATATTTCCAACAGCAATTTCTTCACATGCTTGCCAACACTTGTTATTTTTTTTCCTTTTGATTATAGCCATGCTAATAGATGTGAAGTGACATCTCATTATAGTTTTGATTTGCATTTCCCTAATGGCTAATGATGTTGATCACCTTTCATGTGCTTATTAGTCATTCATATATCTTTTTAAAGAACTGTCTATTCATATCCCTTACCCACTTTTAAGCTGAATTGTCTTTTTATTATTGAGCTATGTGTTCTTTATATATTCTGCATATAATTCTCTTATCAGATACATAATTTACAAGTATTTTCTCCCATTCTATGAATTATCTTTTCACCTTCTTCATGATATATTTTGTAGCACAGAAGTTTAATTTAAGGTAGGCAATTTAACTATTTTTCCTTTGTTCCTTGTGCTTTTGGTGTCATATCTGAGAAACCAATGCTTCAAACAAGGTCACAAAGATATATTACTATGTGTTCATCAATAATTGTATATTTTTAGCTCTTATATTTAAGACTTTGATCCATCAGAGTTAATTTCTATATATGATGTAAGGTAGGGATCCAACTTTATCTTTTGCGTATGGATATCCAGTTTCCAGCACATTTCCTTGAGAGGTCTATTCTTTTTCCCACTGAATTATTTTGGCATCTTGTTGAAAATTAATTCACCAAAAATGTAAAGCTTTATTTCTGGACTCTCAATTCTATTTCATTGATCTATATGTCTACCCTTATTCTACCACCACACTGTCTTAATTAACATAGCTTTGTGGCAAGTTTTGAAATCAGGAACTGTGAGTCCCCCAGCATAGATTTTCTTTTTCAAGATTTTCTTGGCTAGTCTGGGCCTCTTTTATGCCATATGAATTTTATGATCAGCTTGGAACTATCTACAAAATATACAGCTGATATTTTCATAGAAACTTCACTGGATGTGTAGATCAATTTTATAAGCATTGCCATTTTAACAATACTAACTCTATCAATCCATGAACAAGAGATGTCTTTCCATTTAGATATTTTGAAACTTCTTTCAGCAATGTTTTGTAGCTTTCAGTGTACAAGTATTACCATTATTTTGTTAAATTTCTTCCTATTTTATTATTTTTTATACTATTGTAAATGTAATTACTTAATTTTTTTCAGATTGTTCCTTGATAGTGTGTAGAAATAAAATTGATTTTGGCATATTTATTTTGTATTTTGCAAACTCACTGGATTTGTTGATCAGTTCAAACAGTTTTTAGTGGGTCCCTTGTGATTTTTCTATACACAAGATCATGTCACTTGCAAATAGAAGTAGTTTTACTTCTTTCTTTCCAATTTGGATGCTTTTTATTTCCTTTGTTGTAAATTTCCCTGGCTAGAATCCACGGTACAATACTGAATAGAAGTGGTGCAAGCAAATATCTTTGTTTTATTCTTAAGCTTCGTGGGAAAGTACTCAGGCTTTCAACATGAAGCATGGTGTTAATTGTGGGTTTATTGTAGATAAGCTTTATAAGGATATACGTTACCTTCTATATCTAGTATAAGTTTTTTATCATGAAAAAATGTTGTGTCAGCAAATGCTTTTTCTCTGTCTAGTGAGATGACCATGTACTTTCTTTCTTTTTTTTTCTATTTATATGTTGATTTTAATGTTAAACCAACCTTGCATTATTGGGATAAATCCCACTTGGTCATGGTGTATAATCCTTTTAAGTTTCCATAAGGATCTTGTTCATTTCAACTGAAACCACAGCCTTAGGCAGCTGTGATACTGCTAGGATATTGTTACTATTTTCAATAATATCCTGGATGGAGGGCATTTCCACTGAACTGAGCTCTAAGTTAAATAAAACAGCCATATTATCCTGGAAATAGAGATTTTCCAGGAAGCTGCAAATTTGGGGAAAAAAATTTACTGTGCTCTGGAGATAGAATATTTAATAGAGCTCCAAAAGATGTCAGTCCTCACTGGTCACAAGGCTACCAGCAACTACTATGCCACTGAGCTGGGAAAGGAGAGAGGATGGGAACAGACCCAAGTTAAAACATTAAAGCCCATCCCATCTTACTTAACTTCAATAGTTTCTCTCAGATAGATGCCTTACAGTTTGTTGTGTTTTTGGTTAATTTCCAGAGTTTTGAAATCGTTGCTTTTGTTGTTTTTGCCATATTTTCTTTGTTTCTGTGGGAGACTGAGTTCACTAAGGTCCCAATTGGTTCACTCTCCACCAGTCCAGAAGATGTACTATTGCCTGGCTTAAGAGGATGGTGTGTGTACAACTAGACACATGATAGTTGTTTCGAGTCACTGCAATGACTTTGCATAATATGTTGCAGAAATTCAGAGTGGATCTGGACAGGGCCATTTTTCTTAACTCATTCAACAAATATTTATAATGTATCTACTAAAATTCAATGAATAAAGACTATCCCACCCTCAGCAAGGGTAAAGTCTAGTTGGAGCAGAGAAACTAGCGGTTATTGAGCGTGTACTATTTGCCACTACTATTAGTCATATCACTATCTTAGAAAGTGGAAAAAGAAAAAAAATGGTAGAATCTTACCTAAAAGGCAATACCTTAAGTTGAGTCATGAAGGATGAATAGAATATTTCCAACTGAACCCAGTGCTGGAGAACATCCCTTGGTAGAAAGAACATGGACTTCAGAGAATAAAAGATCACACTCAATAAGAGATTTGTGGGGCTTCCCTGGTGGCGCAGTGGTTGAGAGTCTGCCTGCCGATGCAGGGGACACGGGTTTGGTCCCCGGTCCGGGAAGATCCCACATGCCGCGGAGCGGCTGGGCCCGTGAGCCATGGCCAGTGAGCCTGCGCGTCTGGAGCCTGTGCTCCACAACGGGAGAGGCCACAACAGTGAGAGGCCCGCATACCGCAAAAAAAAAAAAAAAAAAAGAGATTTGTGTTGAAGACCTGATGGTTCTTGCCTATTTAGTGTAACCCAACTCAACACGGTGAAAAACAACATTATTTTTTAAACTGAATAACTGAATCTTCACTTGACGAAGTTTTTAATCACTGATAACTAATACTTTAAAGGAAACAAAGATAAGTTTATCATTATTACATAAACCTAAGAATTTCACAGCAATTAGGAGAGGACCACTGGCTATATAAGCTATGCTGTATTGCCATAGTCAACTTCAGAGTCTGTAATTAAGTATATGAGTACCTGTTTATTTCTGAGAAATCCAAAACTAAAACATATTAAACTCCTAAAAAATGATTAGATACAATCTTGCTTGAAAAATAATGCAGGAGTAAGAAAATCAGTTTGGTTTTGACCTCCCATCATACACAGTCTGAGCTGCTCTTGTTAATGAAGACATTACCCAATTGGAAAAATAGGTGACAGAAGCTCTTGACTTATTAGAGCTGGAGTGACTTCATGTGGGAGTTTCAAGGAAGATTTTGAAACGCCAAATGTATCCTTGCCATCAGCTCTCATGGCATGGTGTGCAGCTCAGGAAAGATAAGTGGATCCTGCAAACTGGCATTCGGACCAAAGCTGCCTTTGGTAAACATAAATCAGAACACAAGTTTCATAAGACTTGAAATTCATGTGGCAATATTTTCAACTGCTGCCAGTCCTACTACCTTCCCACCTCAAATGCATGAAACCAATTCCAAATGAAAACAACTTTCAAGGCATGCCAATAGCTGGTAGCAAAAAATGCTTTGCTGTAATTTTGAATATGATAAATATCCACCTAGCTAAGGGTAAAAGTCCAGAGTCAAACAAAATGCTCACTATGCCAGCTAGAATGTCTATGGTGATAAATGACAAAATATATAACCATATAGGTCTTAAAGGATAAGGGCATTTATTATGTCACATAAAAAGAATCTGGAGAGAGATTGGTCCAGAGTTGGTTAATTTAGTGGCACAATGACATAATCAAAGACCTGAGTACTCTCTCTCCATTTTGTCAGCCTCAAAGTGTTGCTTTCATCTGCAGGTTTGACACATCAACATAACAAGATGGCTACCATCACTCCAGGCATCAACCCAGCAAACAATCACATCCAAAGTCCAGAAGGTGGAGTTACTTTACACAAGCGTCTATCAGGGAGGGAAGACTAGAACAGCTGTATATGACTGCACAGATGGTGTACCTCAGAACCCCAGAGGGACGGTCACATAAACAGTAATGAGTATGGAGCCTGTAGAGATGACCATTTTTTTAACAGCCACAAAAATACTGTAAACAGCTACAATAATATTTAATTATTTGAGGCTAAATTAATTCTGATACAATGTTAAGCCTGTATATATCTTTAAATATTTTAAAGGGACAAAAACTATGTGTGGAAGTTGTAGGTAGAAATATATAGTAATTGGGACTTCCCTGGCTGTCCAGTGGTTAAGACTTCACCTTCCAGTGCAGGGAGTGCAGGTTCAATCCCTGGTCGGGGAGCTAAGATCCCACATGCCTCCCGGCCAAAAAACCAAAACATAAAACAGAAGCAATATTTTTGAGATCACTCTGCCTTAGTCTATTTGGGCTGTTTTAACAGAATACCAGACTAGGTGGCTTTTAAACAATAGAAATCTATTTCTCACAGTTTTGGAAGCTGGGAAGTCTGAAGATCATGGTGCTGGCAGATTTGCCATCTGGTGAGAGCCCACTTCCTGGTTTATAGATGGCTGTCTTCTCACTGTGTCCTCAGACAGCTAGATCTCTCTCATGTCTCTTTTATAAGGGCACTAAGCTCATTCATGAGGGTTATACCCTTATGACTTCATCACCTCCCTAATACCCCACCTCCTAATACCATCACATTAGGGATTAGATTTCAACAAACGAATTTTAGGGGGACACAAACAGTCTGTAACAACTCTGTCTTGAACTCTGCAGTCACTCAGTTAAACTGGGATGAGACAATCATGAAAATACCTGGGAAAGGAGCACAAGTGAAAGATAAGGAGATTCTGTTAGAGGAAGTTAGAGATCTATTGCCTACCCTGGTTCCAGAGCTGCTCTAGCAGCCATCTTTGAAACTCTAGTGCTAGTGTTCAGACCTGCTCATTGGGAATGCCACCCAGCTGGACAGCCTGGGAGACCAGGCCTGCACCCTGATGGCCACACCAAAAGTCTCTGAATGTCAGAAAATCCACTGGAGCAACTAGCTCTTCCCCAGCAATGAGGTTGCTTCTCAGGAACCAACTATAACTTCAGAGAAGGAAAGTAACCCAACTCTAAAGAAAAAATTTATCATGAAACCTAAACATATGAGTCACAACAAGTATCTGACACAGTTCTGCAGACACAGATTCTTGCCAGCACCAAAACCAGTAAACTGACAATGGTCATTTGACAGTTAGAAGAAAAATCATTACGCAGCAAAATGCTCCCATTCCCAAAGAGGAATATCCATGCCAAAATAAAATGCATGAAGAAAAAGTCAACTTACAAAGGACAGAGAGAGGAGATATGAGAGACAGGCTTACAACTCTGAAAATGAGAGCAACAGTGTGGCCTTGGGGGGAGTTATGTCACACTTCAGGATGTGTGTCCCCTCTGTGGAGCAAGAAAGTCAGGCTAGAAGGCCCCTCCTCCCTTCCCAGCTCCAGTACTCAGCAAGGCACAAGGAGAGGAAAGAAATAGAATAGGACCAATAAGATTCAGACTGACCAGATATATATTTGTGGCTTAAAAACAAAACAAAATACACACACACATACACACACACAACAAACAAACAAAAAAAACCACACCGTAAGACCTAGCTCAAAGGCAGAGGACAGCCAGATTGAAAGCACAAATGGGACATTGATCCAAAAAAGTCACAGACAAGCCATTCTGGATCTGGGCCCCAGATTCTGAGCCATGCACCAAGAAATTTAAGAAGATGGCTCCAAGAGCCAAATAGCTTTTAAACTAGCACCTCCACTTCAAAAGGCAAAATAATTCCATCTGACCATTCCCTTTGTAGTGAGGGGTTATAGCTATAAACCCGCTAACAACCTGGCCTTGCTGGCATTTACGCTGCAAGGTCACTGGCCTGTGAAATACATCCTGTAGTATAGGTGAAAACAAGGCAAACTAAACGGGTAGTTGTGTGGGTCCAAGACACAAGGTCAGATCCCAGGGTCACACTCTCTCCCCGACACTCTGCCACTTCCTGCTCGCAGTTGAAGACAGTAATGTTTCATGGTTTGGAGTATTTTCTCTGCTCTTATTCTGAATGTTTTAAAGAATTAAATGGATTCTCCTTAGAAGGTTCTCAAATGAAAAAATGAGCGTTGCTAAAACCTGTAAAGAAATGGTTCTCAAACTCCAGCATGTATCAAAACCACCTAGAGGGCTTTTTGAAGCACAGATTACTGGGCCCCACCTCCAGAGTTTCTAATTCAGTAGGACTGCAGTAGAGCCCAAGAATTTTAGTATTGATGCTGCTGGTCTGGGGAACACACTTTGCGAATAACTGCTCTAAATAATTTTCTTTTCTTGGCTTGTATCAATTAAAATTCTTGAACAACCAATCATAATAATAGTTGACATTTAATGAAGGCTTACTCTGTGCTGGACACAAAGTGATAAGTGATCTACTCACAGGAATCATGTTATTTACTCCTCATACCAACCCTTTGAGGTATTGTTTATTATTCCTATCTCACAAGTAAGGAAACTGAAGTTTAAGGCAACTATGAAGAAAATAGCAGAGGAGTATGCCAAGTGCCATGGTGATCTCTGGGGAAACTGAGGTAGCGAGAAGGATACCAAACATGTTTGTATTTGCAATCTGAAAACTGCAACCGAGCAAGTGGAAATGAAAGAGACAAGGGAAAAATAGCAGTCCCTGTGAAAAATGCCTGGGTTTTAACAGGAAATGAGACAACAGATTCAACACCAAAAGCCATCACAATCTCTAGCTGCATTCCCAGTACCTAGGACAGAGGTCCCAAAGGCTCAGATAGGTGGTGGTGGGATTGTCATTGCTGCTGTTATTGCTAGAGTCAATAATATTATCATAATTAGACATCTGGTCGTCTCCAGATGATACTACTTCCCTTGAAGGTCTCTTAAGTTTGTTTTGTTTTTTTTTATTTCTTTTTTTCTCACACTCCATGTACTTTGGACCCTACAGTACGTGTATTAGATTAAGTAATGCTAGGGACTTAACACCATAGAAGTTTCTTTCTTGCTCAGGTAAAGTCCAGCCTAGTGACTAAAAGCAGCAAATATTCAGGACCCCAGGATCCTTCCATTTACTTTCTCATCATCCCCCAGGGTCTGAGAGGCCTCCAGGATCCTCTGCATCCATCAAGCAGACAAGGGAGACAATGGAGCACTGCACATAGAAGGTTTCTATGGGACAGGCTTGGAAGCGCTGAGCATAGTTCCATCCTCATTCTATGGACCAGAACTGTATCACTTGACCACACTTAATTACAGGGAAGGCTAAAGAAATATAGTTTGTATGCTCAGGAAGAAACACTAATGGGATTGGTACGTATCTAGGCAGTGTTTGCCACAGTATTTGCTGCCAGACCATTTGTCATCTTTCTTCCCTTACTCCAAAATACTTCAAGTCCTTAGCTTCAGACTTTCTCACAACCCTACAGACCTCTCAGGAACTCCCCTTCATTTACCAATGGATTTAAGACCTAGTTTACTGTCTTTCTCTCTACTTCTGTATCATTCTTGATGCTTTCAATAACTCCATGGATGAGCCATTCTACATCCTGGCCTCTCTGTTTCTTGACCTCCTCACCTCTAGTAAGTTATTTTTTCCTATTTCACCTCTACCTGCCTCCCCCGCCAATCCCATAATATATAATAGTGGGAATTCGCTTCCAAGAATTTCCAGTTCACGCCCGCTTACCACCATCTCCTATCCTTCCAGTGCACTCCTATTATTATTCCCATTTCAAGACTGCTTGACTTCATCAAAAACACCAAGCTACTGACCCCAACAATGTTCACCACTCTCACCCCCTTACCTCCTCACTCTTTGGGTTACCCAGCTTAACGTCTAAATAATCACTCCTTTAAAAACACCATTAATTCCCTTACCCTCATCCATTATACCCCATTAATGATCATCACCTTCCAAACTGGCTAACCTGTACCAGCTGCTTCTCCCATGCTTGCTCCCAATCAGCTAAACATGTTCTTCACAAATATCCCAGTTCTTCGCCCAGGAAGATGGTTTAATTACATTTCCCCAACCCCTTAAAGTTAGGCTAGGCCAGGGGGTAGCAAACTACAGCCCATATAAGCCAAATTCAGTTCAATGCCTGTTTATGGAAATAAAGTTTTTTTGAAGCACAGCTGCACTCACTGGTCAACAAAGTTTCTGTGGCTACTTTAGTGTTACAACAGCAGAGTTGAGTAGTTGTGATAGAGACCGTATGTCCCACAAAACATAAAATATTTACTGTTTGGCCCTTTACAGAAAAGCACTTACCAACTCCTTGTTTAGACTCTCATGTTCAGTGTCACCTGAGTTTTAATGGCCATAAAAAGTGCCATGCATTTTGAAAGATCTTTTTTTATTAAAGGGTGATAATTTTTTTATATTCTTTTTTGTTTTTTATTTAATTTTTATTGGAATATAGTTGATTTACAATGCTGTGTTAATTTCTGCTGTACAACAAAGTGAATCAGTTATACATATACATATATCTACTCTTTTTTTAGATTCTATTCCCATACAGGTCATTACAGAGTATTGAGTAGTGTTCCCTGTGCTATACAGTAGGTTAAAGGGTGGTGATTTTTAAATGCTTGAATGCAAGCTATAATATTCAATTGTCTATAAAAATAATTGATAGAGCCCTGATGCCACAATATAATATGACTGCACGTGTTTACTTATGCAAATTTAACTTACATTTTTTTTGAGAACTTTAAATCATCATCCCATTGGAACTTAGAATAGTCCTATAACGAGGGTGGAGCAGGTATTACTGGCTCAATTTTAATGATAAGAGGAGACGCAAACTGAGGCATGGAGATTAAATGACAACCCACCAGATAACTGCACCTGGGCTGAGATGCCAACTCCAGAGTCTGGCTCCTTGCCAACAAGTGCTATCTCATTCAGTGCTGCTGCCTCTTGCAGAGAGAAGGTGCCTGCCCTTGTGGAAACACTGGGTCCTCTGTCCCCATCGTCATTCCTATTACAGGGCTCTATATCCAGAAAACGCTGGCCTCCCCCAGCCAGAGGTCAGCATGCTAACTCCTGGCACACTGCTCAGGGCCTGGAGTAAATGCCTACTCAAAACATCAGAGTGCAGACAGCACCACACCCAGGCTCAGCATCATTTTCTTCATGGGAAGGTAAAATGTAACTGTCAAGGAATAAAAAGCACCACCTTCTCTGAATAAAAACCCTGCCAACTACAAAAGTGAAGGGTAAACTGTTCTGTCACTTTCCCTAGATTTCTGAGTCCTCATCACACTTTCACATAGACATCTTCCTCCAAAGTGGAATAAAAGCTGAACTTCTGGTATATATATGGCTCACCTAAAACAACATCAACTTAAGACTTCTAATTGCTTTGAAAGTGAGCAACGGAACTGGGATTATGTGATTATGTTTAACACATAAATCTTAAATTGAGAGACAAAACAAAAAAAATGACCCTGCATGACTTCCATGGAAGGTCATTTAGCCACAGCTAAATCTGGCTTCAGAGCCAGCCAGCCAGCCTCACCAAACACCCACTATGGCTCCTACCTTCTAAAATGAACAGTGCTCACGGTTCTTCCCGTCCACAATCCACAGGGATTCATCCAGCCATGTGTGCTGCTCTGCATCTTTCAGCTCACTGATCCCAATCCAGTGTTCATGCACACTGCATGCATTTGAGACACTCCAGGGAGAGTCTCTGCCTGTGTAAATCAATGAACAGATGATTCTTAACCCCACGTCACTTTCCCATTATGACAAATGCACAATCTGAGCACAGCTCCCCACAAAACAGATCTCCCAGCCTGCCTCCCAGCCTTTGTCCCTGTACCTCTTCTTCCTCAAACCCCAATCCCTTCATCACTAACACCAGCCCGCCCCTCAGGATGTCATAGAGGAAAGTGCTGGGCTAGATCAACCCTCCAACATGTTCCTAAAACAACTGGGAGAGGAACTAAATACTCATTTCCTAGGACAACTTCCTATTGCAAAGTGGAATAGATGTGCAGTAAACCCTGACTCCAAACCAAAGTCAAATAAGCTAACTATATGAACATTTACCTCAATTACTTCTCTTATCTGTGTCCTTCCATCTGTCTTATCTAGGAGTCTAAGCTCTTGAAAGCAGGAACTATGTCTTACGCTTTGTAGTATCTCCAGCCCTAGCACAAGCCCCAACATTTAAGAAACTATACTAGTTTAATTAATATTGTTAAATCGCAGAGGGTTTGGAGTCTGTACTGTCTTTGGAGTCGCAGCTGAAGGTCATATGCTGTATGACCTAAATGCAGTACTAGACAACATCGATTCAACCTTGACGGATCATCCTGGCCAAAAGTCCAACTTGAAATAATACTTTTATCCCACCTTAAAGGCTACTAGCAGCAGCAAACATACTTAAAATGTTCCATGAAAAAATGTGTTGACAGCTTTTTAGTACTTTTTTCAGTGTGTGATTTTTTTTTTTTTTTGAATACAGTACATAGCTGAAAATAGAGCACTTTTTATACTACAGAGCTGGATTCTCAGTCACCTAGACTGGCTGTCCTGTCATCCTATCAGGCAATTCTAATTGTTGTTCTCATGTCAAATCTAAGAGGACAGCGTCATCACAAGCTTGACAGTGGCCAACTCAGGTCACAAGGCAGCTCACAGGCCAGTCTGCACATGGAAATGAGAATTCCAGTAGGTTTCCGTACTGAAAGGCACTCTATTTCTATGATGTTCTTTATAGATTGCATTGCTGGGACACTACCTTTGTCCTTAAAGAAGTGGCTCTTTCCAAAAGCACCACTAGCAGCGCTGAGCTACATGAAAAACCCAAGGTGTCCGCTTCAGTAATACAGATCTTATAAATGTGCACACCTTATAAACGAACATTATGATTCAAGCCACAGATTAAGCATTAATAACAATGCATAAATAAGTCCCAGAGGAGGACACACTAGCTAGACTGCCTCTTATAAAAGACACACATTTATATTTTCCATGTATTCATTTTTTTTTTTAATAAGATTCCAAATCCCTCTAAGCACAAACACTTTATAGTAAATCAAAAAAAAAAAGAAAAAGAAAAGAAAAAAGAATTACTGCACACAATTTCACATCCCTCATAAGATACAGGAGAGTGTTTCTGTCTGATTTGTCTTTATTATGTTATTCCTGTTCTACTTTAATAATAAAGTTTCAGTCTGATCTAATTCAAAAGCTACTTTGCACCCTCTCTCTCCCTACCTTCACTCACCCCTTTAATGACTAGGAGCTAGAAAACATGATGGAAAAGGGCTCTTTGAATAATCAGGGTTACCTGTTACTTCAAGTAATTAATGGCTTCTTTAAATGAACCTGGGCATATTTAATTCTCTTGACACTCCCAGAAAACTATTGTCTAAGGCAAAAAGTCACCTGTTTTATCATTAACACTAAACATTTCTGTGATGCTGTAGGAAAGAAAAAGCTAGAACTGAAAATGTTTCTGGAAATATTTTGAATCCTTGCAAGCATATGTTACATCCGTTATAGATAAAACTCCTCCTGGGTCATGTCTCTGTCGATAAATGAGTGGCTTCTTGTACATAAGCACATGCACTGAAGGCCAGCTGGTACAATGTCCTCCGTGGAACTTTTTAATCAAATCTTGCACAGAACCAGGGCTCCAGAGGTGATCTTATTTCTTCTCAAAGAAGAGAGGCAGCTCTATTTCAATTAGTACCTCAAGCTCAGAAAACACTGGCAGAAAAATCACATAATCAAAAGGAAAAAAAATTTAAGGTCTTTACCAATTCAATAAAAAAAAATGGAGGTAGGTAATTAAAAATTAAAAATACTCTGAAATCTTAATGTGCCAGTATAAACATGCCTCGTGATACCATAGCAACATGCTCTCTTTCTTAATGAAATTGATTAATTAGCCTGTGAGCTTGCAAAATGTCAGAGTGAAAGGATTGAGAATGCCTCTCTCTACAGCTAACAGCTTACCTCACCTCTTCCTTTCTGAGCTTGTCAATTAGAACTAGAGGTCGATCTGTGGAAGAAATTTCCAACTACAGCTCTGTTTTAAATGCATGAAGAATGTAAAGGCTTCGATAGCATGCATTCCAAATCAACTTTGAAGACCCAGAGATGAGAGTGTCTCAGATACATAAAGCTCAAACGAAGTACCGCACCATTGGACTGGGCACTGGTGCACAGAGAGAATTAGGGAAGTAGTTTTGCAAATTGAACCAGCTAGAAACAAATTTATGTGTGTGTCTGCATGTATGATATAGCTATGAAGTAAAGAGATCATTTCCACAATTCATATGTCAAAATTTCATGTTATAGTCATATTTCATATGTATATATAAATAGATGTAAATATATTAACATATTTTTACATACACTATAAATTTCTAGGAGTTACTAAGCAGAGAAACAAAATGAAATGCTAGACTTCCCTGCTCCTTCAGGGTAAGGGAGGTCACATTCTTTTTTGGAAGCAGAAATAAGGACTTTCTTTGCTACCAGACCAAGCCTAGTTGGAATAAATACACAGATTGCTGGCCCCCTCTTATTTTAGTATTACTGTCCCACTCAGATTAAGAAAAAAAGAAACACCTCCACACAACACCTCTCTACTGCACGGGGGCTAGAAATTTCTGCCATTAGATCAGCACTATTTGCATTTTGGTCCAGATTATTCTTTGTTGCTGGAGATATTCCTGTGCATTGTAGACGTTTAGCCCATTCCTACAATGGCTTCTACCCACTCGATGCCAGTAGTATTCCCCAGTTGTGAAAACCCAAATTGTGTGCAGAGAATGCCAGATATCCCTCGTTCACGGAGGTGGGTGAGGGGCAAAATCCCCCTCCACTGGAAACTGCTGCATTAGGATAATCAGTGAGTAAAAGAAAAAAGAATAGAGCACCATCTCTTGTGGAAATCAACGCAGATCACCCAAATGAGAATAAACAGAGGCTATTTATTCAGAGCTTGCTATAGCAAGGGAGACGGGCACCATCCCTTGTGATTGGCAGAGACTCAAAGGCAGGCAGGGCAGTGGAGAGCTTTATAGGGGAAAAAAGGGGAAGGCTTCAGGAGTGCTCTGACGGGCAGCTGTTGGCTTGGGGAAGCTGGAGGCAGGGCACCTTATGTGACCATTTTGGAAGCGCATTTGGCTTTCTCTGTTGGTCCTGAGTTGGACGTGAGGGAAAAAACTAGGGAAGCTGACAGTCATTGACCAGGTCGGTTTTTACCATAGGACTCCCAGTACCCATCACTTCCCTGGAGACATTTGTATTAGTTTCCTTTTGCTGCTGTAACAAATTACCAAAACTTAATGGCTTAAAACAATGCATCTGTATTATCTAACAGTCCTGTAAATTAGAAATCCGACTCGGATTTTAGTAGGCTGCAATCAAGGTGTTAACAGGCCGTGTTCCTTCTGGAGACTCCAGGTGAGAATCTATCTTCTTACCTTTTCCAGCTTCTAGAAGCTGCTCACATTTCTTGACTCACAGCCCCCTTCCTCCATCTTCAAAGCCAGCAACGTTGCATCCCTTTGCCCGTTCTACAATAGTCACAACTCCCTCTGATTCTCCTCTTCTGTCTCTCTTACCATTTTAAGCACCCTTGTGATTATATTGGGCCCACCTGGATAATCCAGGCTACTCTCCCTATGTTCAGGTCAGCTCTTTAGCAATCTCACTCTACTGATCTATTAATTAATAAGTTAATTATAAATTAATTCTATTCATAACCCTAATTCCCATTTTCTATCCAGCATAATATATTCATGGTTCCAAGGATTAGGACATGGACATCTCCGGGGGCCACTGTTCTTCCTACCGCATCATTCAGTGAGCAAAGTGCTGTCCCTGCCAGCAGCATTAGCATCACCTGGGAACTTATTAGAAATGCAAATTCTGAGGACCTGCCCCTGTTCTACTGATGCAAAAGCTCTGTGGGTGGGTCTCAGCAACCTGTTTTTTTTTTTTTTTTTTTTAGCAACCTGTTTTTTTATACAATACTTTATTTTTAATAAATTTATTTATTTATTTTTGGCTGCTTTGGGTCTTCGCTGCTGCGCTTGGGCTTTCTCTAGTTGCAGCGACCGGGGGCTACTCTTTGGTGCGGCGCTCAGGCTTCTTAATGCAGTGGCTTCTCTTCTTGCGGAGCACGGGCTCTAGGCACGTGGGCTTCAGTAGTTGTGGCTCATGGGCTCTAGAGCGCAGGCTCAGTAGTTGTGGCACACAGTCTTAGTTGCTCCACGGCGTGTGGGATTTTCCCAGACCAGGGCTCAATGCTGTGTCCTCTGCATTGGCAGGAGGATTCTTAACCACTGTGCCACCAGGGAAGCCCTCAGCAACCTGTTTTAACAAGCCCTCCAGGTGATGCACATTCAAGTTTGAGAAACACCGATCCACATCCTCTTCCCCACTCTAAAATTCTGTGGTCATTATGTGAGACCTTTGGGAACAATTAAATTCCCTAGAAATATGCTATTTACCAGAGTACTCTTTACAAAATGTGAATTCTACTTACATCACTCCTCTACTAATAATCCTTAAATGCATCTCTCCCCAGTTCTCAATGGCTAAAATCCACACTCCTCAGCATGGCATGAGAGCTCCTTCTTCATCTTACCTCTGCACATTTCTCCACCTCCTCTCTCTCCTCTGCACTCCACCACCCTCACTAAGCTTCTTGCAGGTCTGGGATCTTTCCTATCTTTGATGCCTCACACATCCTGTTCCCTTCCCGTGGAAAGTTCAACCTCTTCCCTAGCAAACTCCACTTCCCCCTACATAATGTCACCTCCTCCAAAAAACTTTCCTGATCTTCACAGGAAGTTAGGGGCTGCATCTTCTGTGGCCCATGGTCTCTTGCATAAACCTCTACATAGCACTTTCATGGGAATGATTTTACATGTTTGTCTCTCACCCCAGACTCTGAAGCTTTCATGTGTCAGGACATGATAACCCAGAAAAAACAGAGGGCTGGGAATATAAAAGACTCTTTGTAGATGTTTAAGTGTATAAACAAACCATGACATTTAATGAAACATTCTTCCAGCCGAATACCTGGTGCTATGCTAAAAGCAACTATCATTATATAAATTTGTCCGGAAAAAGGTTTCCTGAAGATAGATTAATATTCAAGTGACTCTAGAAATAATCACCTTAATCTTCAATGAGAACAAATCCCTCAAGGGCAAGAAAATATTATTAAAACCCTCCTCCCACATCCCAAATTTATTTCTTCACACCTCCTACTACCTCCCTCTGAATAATCATCTGAAATCTGATCAAAAAGGCATGAAACAAATAACTGGAGCTGGATTAGCTTGGCAAAGGGGTTCCACGGTTTCCCTTCCTTGTATACTCCATGTAAGTGGCCCCAACCTGGCCTGGTAGAGTGGGGAAGGAAGGGGGAGAAGTTAAGTCCTCAAATTGTTATAGAAGGAACACCTATCCTATGCAGACACCAAGAATTACCCCTAACTAGTCCACTGCAGAGACACTGATGATTTCATAAGTTTTGTATTATAGGATAGTACAGAGAGGACAGAAAGGCAGATTACATAATGGGAAGCAGTTGGGCTGCACCCCGCAGACCTACAAGGCCTGCACTTGCCCAGCTTTAAGACCAAGGAAACAGGCCAGAGTCAGCAACAGAGACATCAATGGCTTAATGGATGGGGGAGCTTACACGTCTGAAGCAAGGTCCCGGAGCAACACCCCACCGTGTGTGCAGACGGCAGGCACGACATGGCAGCACTCTTTACTTCCGGGGGTAGGAGGAGGATGGAAGTTATAAGGGAATTGATATCAGGTGGGCTCATTAGTTACCAGGGAAACCAGCAGAGGGGCACGCCCCCTCACCACACCTTTGATAAGAACAATCACCAGCTGGGGTCTGGGGCAACTTCCCAGGAAGGTCAGTCATGTGACTAGGCTTTAGGTGAAGCAGGCACTTGTCAGGCAGGGGATGTACAGAGAATAAGAGAGGAGCCATCTTGAGTGGCCTGACCACACAGAGGCAGCAGGATTTTCAGTTGGGCCTCTAAAGCAATGTTTTTCAGGTTGTGGATGGTAACTAATTAGTGGAGCATTTAAGAATTTATTGAGACGGCAACCTGCAATGTTTTTCATAAAGTAGAATATTTTTATAGAATAGAGTATTAAAAAATAAAATTGAAAGGCCAAAGTGCACAACACATAGAAAGGGTTAAGTATTATTTAGTGAACCTTCAGTTTCAGTGATTCACACCCATAAATGTGTATGGTTGTGATATCAAGTACTTTACTTACTGTGACTCAAAGTCAATACAGTTTGAAAAACACTGCTCAAAGGGATGTCAGAGTGATACTGGACATTTCTCATGGACAACACTTATCTCCTCAGCTGGAAGGGATTCCATCCTAAAATGATTGCCTACTTTTCACAGTATAATTGGCACTCAGCACACATGGCTTGTGAGTCAATGCAAGTTTGCATATGCGTCCTAACTTCTCAGTGGCACTCTCAACTCTCCGTGGATTGGGACAGCCTTCATTCCACTTCACAGTTTCCACCCAGCCTGGCCCAGGGTCTCGCACACAAAGTAGACTTTTTAATGAATATTGGTGGGTTGGCTGAATCTTACAAACCATCAACTTTATTAAGAGACTCAGGTGAAGTGTTTAGAGGGGGAAAAAAATGAATTTCAAAGAAAGAGAAAAAAAATCAAAATATGAACCTATTAAATATTCAGCATCCATCCTAATTGTCCAATTATGCTGCTATTTTGGAGTATACCTGACATGAAGCATTACAATAAAACCAGAAACAGGGCATGTGGCCAGGAAGACAGAGTGTGGACAGGCGTGTGGACAGGATGACCCTTTGCTCACCTCCCCCCACTGGCACACCCAAATTAAAACTATTTAGAGAGCAACTTTCTGTGAGAACAACCTGAGGACCAGCAGAAAGGACTTTCCACAGCTAAAGATATAAAGAAGGAACCACAACAAGATGGGTAGGAAGGGCAGAGATATGGTATAGTCAAGACTCACATCCCTGGGTAGGCGACCCACAGATGGGAGAAAAATCACAGTTGCAGAGGTTTTCCCAAGGAGCTAGGGGTCAAAGCTCCAATCAGGCTCCCAGCCCAGGGATCCTGCACTGAGAAAACAAGCCACTAGAAGGGCTTGTATGGGAGAGCCGGAGGGCCGTAGAAAACAGGGAGTCTTATCTTAAAGAGCACTTGCAAAATCTCACAGGCTCCAAGTCCCAGCACAGAAGTCGTAATCTGAAAAAAACCTGGGTCAGGGCCACTTGTTCAACTGGGATCCCCCTAGGGATTTGGCAGCAGCCATTTTTTGGAGCTCATTCTACCACAAGGACACTGGTGCTGGCAAGTGCCATGTTGGAGTGCTCTCTCTAGCCTACTAGCCCTGAGGGCTTACCCACCCACCAGCAGGCTGGCACCAGCCCTGAGCACCCCTGAGCCCGGCAGCCAGTCACCCCAGGACCTGGACTTGCCTGCTATTGGACCAGCAACCACCGCATCAGGCAGGGCCTGGCAGTCAGCTGTGCTGGGGCCAACTCCACCTACCAGCACACCCACAGTAGGTGGCTCTGCCACAACAAAAGAGCTCACGCAGCTCACATAGGGAGCACCCCTAGAGCATATAAGCTGCTGGGCCCCTTAGGACTTCTCCTACATAAGGCCACTTCTCCGAGATTGGGAAACGTAACCAACCTACCTAACACAAAGAAACAAACACAAAGAATTAGGCAAAGTGAGGAATACGCTCCAAATGAAGGAACAAGGCAAAGTCTCAGAAAAAAAAACTAAATGAAGTGGAAATAAGCAATCTAATAAAGAGTTCAAGGTAATGATCATAAAGATACTCAACAAACTCAGGAGAAGAATGGATGAACAGAGTGAGAATTTTAACAAAAAGTTAGAAAATACAAAGAAGAAGAACCAGACAGAGCTAAATATGATAACTGAAATAAAAATATACTAGAAGTTGTCAATAGTAGATTAAATGATACAGAGGAATGGATCCATGAACTAGAACATAGAGTAGTGAAAAACACCCAAGCTAAACAAAAAAAGAAAGAAAAGATGAGAGGCAGGATGAAGATGGCAGAGTAGGAAGACCCTGAGCTCACCTCCTTCTGAGAACACACCAAAACTACAACTATATATAGAGCAACTCTCTCTGAGAATGAGCTGAAGACTTGCAGAACAGTTCTACAACCAAGGATATAAAGAAAACACCACACTGAGACTGCTCACATTGGGCTGTGGCTTCAGCCCCTGATCCAGGTCCTGCCCCATCCTCCACCAAAGCAACCATCATCACACCCCAGAAGCCGGCATGGCTTGCACCAGGCTGTGGGTCCAGCTCATGTGGCTCCACCCCACCCTCTGGCCAAGGCAGCAACTGCCAGTATGCCCTGGGAAAAGTGGTGGCTCACACTGAGCTCTGGTTCTAGCCTTCCTGGCTCCATTCTACTCCTGCCAGGGTGGCAGCCACCTGTGCATCCCAGGAGAAGCCCAGACAATGCCAACCTCTAGCTCTAGCCCCTTCCCTCTGTCTCAAGTCCACCCCTATAAGGCAATGCTCCAGCGCGTCATGGAAAAAGCCAGCCTACATTCGCTTCAGATCCATCTCTCCCATCAAAGCCACTGGGCACACACAGACTACACAGGGACATGCCCATACAAGGACACACCTGCAAGACCAGGATAGGTAACTGTTTCACCTAATTTCATAGAGATAAACAGAGAAAGTCAGAAAAAAAAAGAAAAGACAGAGGAATATGTCCCAAATGAAAGAACAAGATGAACCCCAAGGAAAAACTCCTAATGAAATGGAATAAGTAATTTACCTGATATAGAGTTCAAAGCAATGGTCATAAAAATGCTCACTGAACTCAGCAAAAGAATGAAGGAACACAATGAGAACCACAACAAAGAACTGGAAAATATAGAAAAGAACTACTCAGAACTGAAAAATACAAAAACTGCAATGAAAAATACACTAAAAGGAATTAACAGCAGATTAGAAACATACAATCTCCCAAGTCTGAATCAGGAAGAAATAGAAAATATCACCAGACCAGTTACCAGTAATAAAATGGAATCAGGAACTTTAAAACTCCTACCCAAAGCAATCTACAGATTCAATGCAATCCCTATCAAATTACCAATGGCATTTTTTAGAGAACTAGAACAAAAAATCTTAAAATTGTTATGGAGACACAAAAGACCCTGAATAGCCGAAGCAGTCTTGAGGGGAAAAAAACAGAGCTGGAGGAATCAGACGCCCTGACTTCAGACTATACTACAAAGCTACAGTAATCAAGACAATATGGTACTGGCACAAAATCAGAAACATAGATCAATGGAACAAGATAGAAAGCCCAGAGATAAACCCATGCACCTACGGTCAACTAATCTGTGGCAAATGAGGCAAGGATATACAATGGAGAAAAGACAGTCTCTTCAATAAGTGGTGCTGGGAAAACTGGACAGCTGCATGTAAAAGAATGAAATTAGAACACTCCCTAACACCACACACAAAAATAAACTCAAAATGGATTAGAGACCTAAATGTAAGACCGGACACTACAAAACTCAGAGGAAAACATAGGAAGAACCCTCTATGACATAAATCACAGAAAGATCTTTTTTGATCCACCTCCTAGAGTAATGGAAATAAAAACAAAAATAAACAAATGGGACCTAATGAAACTTAAAAGCTTTTGCACAGCAAAGGAAACCATAAACAAGACCAAAATACAACCCTCAGAATGGGAGAAAATATTTGCAAACGAATCAACTGACAAAGGATTAATCTCCAAAATATATAGACAGCTCATGCAGCTCAATACTAATAAAACAAACAACCCAATCCAAAAATGGGGAGAAGACCTAAATAGACGTTTCTCCAAAGAAAACATACAGATGGCCAAGAAGCACATGAAAAGCTGCTCAACATCACTAATTATTAGAGAAATGCAAATCAAAACTACAATAAGGTATCACCTCACAGCAGTTAGAATAGGCTTCATCAGAAAATCTACAAACAACAAATGCTGGAGAGGGTGTGGAGAAAAGGGAACCCTCTTGCACTGTCAGTGGAAATGTAAATTGATACAGCCACTATGGAGAACAGTATGGAGGTTCTTTAAAAAACTAAAAGTAGAATTACCATTTGATCCAGCAATCCCACTACTGGGCATATACCCAGAGAAAACCACAATTCAGAAAGACACATGCACCCCAATGTTCACTGCAGCACTATTTTCAATAGCCAGGTCATGGAAGCAACCTAAATGCCCATCAACAGACGAGTGGATAAAGATGTGGTACATATATACAATGGAATATTGCTCAGTCATAAAAAGGAATGAAATTGGGTCATTTGTTGAGACGTGGATGGATCTAGAGACTGTCATACAGAGTGAAGTAAGTCAGAAGGAGAAAAACAAGTATCATATATTAACGCATATATGTGGAACCTAGAAAAATGGTACAGATGAACCAGTTTGCAGGGCAGAAATTGAGACACAGATGTAGAGAACAAATGTGTGGACACCGGGGGGAAAGCCACGGGGGCAGTGGGGAAGGTGGTGTGATGAATTGGGCGATTCGGATTGACATGTATACACTGATGTGTATAAAATTGTTGACTAATAAGAACTTGCTGTATTAAAAAAATGAAGAAAACCTATTTATTAGGTTTATAGACATGTGTGCAATTTAAAAAAACAACAACACTACTGTTACCTTGAAAAGAAAAAAAAGACTATACATTTTCCTGTAAGCACAGCTTTAGTCACATCCAAGTTTTGGTATGTAATATTTTTATTATCATTCAGTTCAAATTATTTTCTAACTGCAATTGTGATTTGTTTTTCAGGGGGTTACTTAGAAGTAGTGTTTTTCATAACTTCTAGTTACTATTTTGTTACTGATTTGTAGCTTAACTACAAGTCAAAAACACACTTTGTATAATTTTACTACTTTGAAATTTGTTGAAATTTGCCTTATAGCACAATATGGTCAGTTTAAAAAATGTTCCAAGTGTGCTTGAAAATAATTTGTAATGTAAAGTTTTGGAGTATACTGACTATATATCTGCTTGTTGAATCAAATTTGCTGCTCACGTTATTTAAGTTTTTTATATCCTTACTAATTTTTGTTTGGTGGGGGTCTACTGGTTCTGAAAGAGGTATCCTCTATCAGTGAATGACAGCAGTATGTTAAATCTCCTATTTTGATAGTGAATTTGTCTATTTTTTCCTTGTAGCTCTGTTGCTCTATAGAATTTGAAGTTAAGTGCATAAAAATTTAAAACTTCCTGGTAAATTGGACTTGTTGATATGAAGTGGCCTTGTTTATTTCTAGTAATGCTTTTGCTTTCAAGTCTACTGTATCTGTTATTATATAATTTCCTTTTGGTTTATATTTGCACAGTATATCTTTTCCAATTCTTTAACTTTCAACCTTTTTGTACCATTATGTTTTATTTATTTTTAAAAAATAATAATAAATAATAAAAAAAATTAAATTAAATTAAATTAAAAACTCCTAACAAACAGAAGTCTAGGACCAGATGGCTTCACAGGGGAATCCTACCAAACATTTAAATGAGTTAATACTTATCCTTCTCAAACTATTCCAAAAAGCTGAAGAGGAAAGAACACTTCCAAATTCATACCATAAGGCCACCATTACCCTGATACCAAAACCAGACAAAGACACTACATAAAAAAGAAAAATACAGGCCAATATCCCTGATAAACATAGATACAAAAATCCTCAAAATATTAGGAAACTGAATTCGACAATACATTGAAAGGATAATATACTATGATCAAATGGGATTTATTCCAAGGATGCAAAGATGGTTTAATATCTGCAAACCAATCAACATGATATACCACATTAACAAAAAGAAAGATAATAATCACATGATCATCTCAATAGATGCAGAAAAAACTTTTGACAAAATTCAAAATCTATTATGATTAAAACTTTCAACAAAGTGGGTATAGAGAGAATATAACTCAACATAAAAGGACTAATGCCAACATCATAATAGTGCAAAGGTAAAAGCATTTTCTCTAAGATAGGGAACAAGACAAGGATGCCCACTCTCACCATTTTTATTCAACACAGCATTGCAAGCCCTAGCCACTGCAATCAGACAAGAAAAAGAAATAAAAGAAATCCAAATTGGAAAGGAAGTAAAACTGTCACTGTGTAGATGAATGATACTACATACAGAAAATCCTAAAATCAACACCAAAAATACTATTAGAACTAATAAATGAATTCAGTAACGTCAAAAGATACAAAATTAATATACAGAAATCTGTTGCATTTCTGTACTTTAACAACAAACTATCAGAAAGAGAAATTAAGAAAAAACCCATTTAAAATTGCATCAAAAAAAAATACCTAGGAATAAATCTAACCAAGGAGGTAAAAGACCTATACTCAGAAAACTATAAGACATTGATGAAAGAACTTGAAGATGGCACAAATAAATGCAAAGATATATTGTGCTGATGGATTGGAAGAATTGATATTGTTAAAATGACCATGCTACCCCAGACAATCTACAGATTCAATGTAATTCCTATCAAAATACCAATGGCATTTTCCACAAAACTAGAATAAATAATTCTAAAATTTGTATGGCAACACAAAAGACCCCAAATAGCCAAAACCATCTTAAGAAAGAAGAATAGAGCTGTAGGTATGCTCCCTGATTTCAAATTATACTACAAAGCTACAGTCATCAAAACAGTATGGTAGGGCCACAAAAACAGACACATGGATCAATGGAACAGAATAAAAAGCCCAAAAATAAAGCCACTCTTATATGGTCAATCTACAACAAAGGAGGCAAGAATATACAATGTTGAAAAGATAGTCTATTTAATAAATGATGTTAGGAAAACAGGACAGCTACATGCAAAAGAATCAAACTGGACTACTTTCTCACACTATATACAAAAGTAAACTCAAAGTTGATTAAAGACTTAAAATAAGACCAGAAATCATAAAACTTCTAGAGGAAAACATTGCTCTTAGCAATATTTTCTTGGATCTGTCTGTTCAGGCAAGGGAAACAAAAGCAAAAATAGTCAGGTGGAACTACATCAAACTAATAAGTTTTGCACAGTGAAGGAAACTATCAACAAAATGAAAAGGCCACCTACTGAATGGAAGAAGCTATTTGCAAACAATAATCCAATATGGGGTTAATATCCAACTAATAATAGCAGAGGACCTGAATAGACGTTTTTCCAAAGCAGACATACAGATGCCCAACAGACACATGAAAAGATGCTTAACATCACTAATCATCACAGAAATGCAAATCAAAACCACAATGAGATATTACCTCGTACCTGTCAGAACGGCTACTATCAAATAGACAAGAAATAACAACTGTTGCCAAACATGTGGAGAAAACGGAACTCTTGTGCACTGTTAGTGGGAATGTAAATTGGTGCACCCACTATGGAAAACAGTACGGAGGTTCACAAAAAGTTAAAAATATAACTGTCATATGATCCAGCAATTTCACTTCTGAGTATTTACCCAAAGAAAGAAAAACACTCATTCAAAAAGATATATGCATCCCAATGTCCACTGCATCATTCTTTATAACAGCCAAGATATGAAAGAAAGTGTCCATCTATACTTGAATGGATAAAGAAGATGTGATACAAACACACACACACACACACACACACACACACACACACACACACACACACTGGAATATTACTCAGCCATAAAAAATGAAATATTGCCAGTTGCAACAGCATGGATGGATCTAGGGATCTAGAGTGTATTTTGCTAAGTGAAGTAAGTCAGGCAGAGAAATACCAGTACCACATGATCTTACTTATATGTGGAATCTAAAATGCATAACAAGCAAGACAAAACAAAAACAGACTCATAGGTACAGAGAATAAATGGTGGTTGCCAGAAGGGAGGGGGGAGAGGGAGGTAGTTGAAACAGGTGAAGGAGATTAAGAGATACAAACCTCCAGTTATATAATAAACAAGCCACAATGATGCAATATACCACATAAAGAATATTGTCAATAATATCATAATAACTTTGTATAGGGACAGATGGTTACTAGACTTATTATGATGATCATTTCATAATGTATTCAAATGTCAAATCATGTAGTACACCTGAAACTAACATAATATTGTAAATCAACTATATTTTAATTAAAAGAAAAAACAAACAGATGCCACACAGAAAACCACAGAACAAAAAGAACCACCAAAATAAGGCCCTGGTATGGACAGAGCTTCTTGCCTCAGTGCATAATTTATATAGTCTATAAAGCCAACACCTGGGAACTACTAATTTAACTAGTTTGTACTGAACACTAACTGTAGTAAGCCAAGACTTTAGACTAGTTTGATAGCTGTTTTCATTACTTCTAATTAATCTATGGCATTTGGTTCTCTTTGCCACCTTGCTTGGACTTCAGAGCCTGCTTAGCTTTATTTGGTCTGGTGAATCTGTTCCATCAGATGATATCAAGTCGATGTTATACCCCCTTTATTTTCCCTAATTCTAACAATTTATGTGATAATAGCAGAGAGTGTTGCCTGCTTGAGGACACTCCATCTGCCTGCAATGGTCTCACTGGTCCTGCTCAAAGGACAAACCCCATGTGGGGCCAGTACCTCCCCAACAAGGTTTCCCTGACAGCACCGATTTTCACAAAGGCATTCGTTTATTTATTCATTTACTTATTATTTGGCACACATTTGCTAAGCCACTTCTGCCAGGCACTGCAGGAGGCAAAGGAGTTAGGGGCGAATAAACCCAGTCCTTACTCCCAAAGAGTTCCAGCCTAGTGGAAAACACAGAAGGGAAACTAATAGTAAAACTTCACAGCAGGCTCCACCTTAATATTTGCAGGCCTGGGCAGAGGTCACAAATAGAGACCCTCATATCATGTATCTGAATGTTGAAATGGTATATATCAAGCTAGCAAACAGTTAAATAAAATATGTTCTCTACTGCTATCTTAATAAATTCAGCTTCAAAATGACCCAGAAGGTAAGTTCAAATTTAGAACTAGAAGAACGGAAAAACCAGCCCTCAACCTGTGGCTCACTGCCCTTCTCTTCCTTCCCTCAGTTCCATGCTGTCTGGCAAGGGACGTGGTATACATGTGTGTGGACACCTTCACATGTCCATACTCATCCACAGCCCCAAAAAACAACTGCCCCTTGATGGGCCTGGGGGAGAGACCCACACAAGTTCTGGAAACAGACTCAGGGCAGAGAGTTTTAAAGCCTGGGGATGGAGGCACCCCATCAAGAGGACAGAGCAGAACATTTCAAAACAGAATTTATCAAACATTTATGTACATGAAGACCACCTGGAAAGCACATTAGAACGTAGGTTCCCAGGCCCCACTCCAAGAGATGAGGCTTTAGTAAGTCTGGGATGGGGCCCAAGAATTTTTATTTCTAACAATCTCCATAAGATGCTGATGAAACAGAAGAGAACCCTGAGCCATCCCCGCCAGGTACAAAGGCCCCCTCCATGTCCCCTGCCTCTTTTTTGTAGAAAAGCTGAAGTCTCTCAACCCTCCCTGAGGCACAAAGTATCAGGTTCAAACGGCTAATGATTAGGACAATAGTGTCAGAGACTCAGTGTCTGATGCACTTTCCTTCTTTGTTTTACAGATACTATAACTGCCACCAGAGAGAGAAAAGCTAACTGCATGATAACCAGATTGTAGCCATGACATAAGCTGCTCCATCTATGGCTAACACAGTCCCAAGTACTGGGCTCAAGAGAACGGGATTAACTTTACTACTCATAATTATCTGTATCTTTGGGGGCATCAAAATAATTGTAGCTTGCTCTGCCTGTATATATAAGCAGGCAACTAAAATGGTCAGCAAAGAGATGCTACAGACCCATGTCAACATCTTCCACTCTAAGAATACGACTCCCTATGTCAGCATGAAGTTACAGAAGACAGACTTTCATCCCTAATCCCATAGAAATGGAATGATGTTTGACAAGTAGGGACTTGTCAGCAGCTCTTTTGCCCCTTTCCTGTTTGCCCATTTCTGTTCTGATCAAGCCTTATAGAAATGAGATCACCGTGTAACAGTGAACCTAACTCCTGACTTATGCTCAAATAAATGCACACAATAGGGATTCCGGGAAGATTGCGGAAGAGTAAGACGCGGAGATCACCTTCCTCCCCACAGATACACCAGAAATACATCTACACGTGGAACAACTCCTACAGAACATCTACTGAACGCTGGCAGAAGTCCTCAGACCTCCCAAAAGGCAAGAAACTCCCTACGTACCTGGGTAGGGCAAAAGAAGAAAGAATAAACAGAGACAAAAGAATAGGGACGGGACCTGCACCAGTGGGAGGGAGCTGTGAAGGAGGAAAAGTTTCCACACACTAGGAAGCCCCTTCGCAGGCGGAGACTGCGGGTGGCGGAGGGGGAAAGCTTCGGAGCCGCGGAGGAGAGCACAGCAACAGGGGTGCGGAGGGCAAAGCGGAAAGATTCCCGCACAGAGGGTCAGGGCCGACCGGCACTCACCAGCTCGAGAGGCTTTTCTGCTCACCCGCCATGGCAGGCGGGGGCTGGGAGCTGAGGCTCGGGCTTCGGTCGGAGCTCCGGGAGAGGACTGGGGTTGGCGGCGTGAACACAGCCTGCAGTGGGCTAGTGCGCCACGGCTGGCCGGGAGGGAGTCCGGGGAAAAGTTTGCACCTGCCGAAGAGGCAAGAGACTTTTTCTTCCTTCTTTGTTTCCTGATGCGCGAGGAGAGGGGATTAAGAGCGCTGCTTAAAGGAGCTCCAGAGACGGGCGCGAGGCGCAGCTAAAAGCGCAGACCCCAGAGACGGGCATGAGACGCTAAGGCTGCTGCTGCCGCCACCAAGAAGCCTGTGTGCGAGCACAGGTCACTATCCACACCTGCCTTCCGGGGAGCCTCTGCAGCCCGCCACTGCCAGGGTCCCGTGATCCAGGGACAACTCCACCGGGAGAACGCACGGCGCGCCTCAGGCCGGTGCAACTTCACACAGGCCTCTGTCGCCGCAGGCTCCCCCACACTCCGTGCCCCTCCCTCCCCCGGCCTGAGTGAGCCAGAGCCCCCGAATCAGCGGCTCCTTTAACCCCGTCCTGTCTGAGCGAAGAAAAGACGCCCTCAGGCGACCTACACGCAGAGGCGGGGCCAAATCCAAAGCTGAGACCCTGGGAGCTGTGAGAACAAAGAAGAGAAAGGGAAATCTCTCCCAGCAGCCTCAGGAGCAGTGGATTAAAGCTCCACAATCAACTTGATGTACCCTGCATCTGTGGAATACATGAATAGACAACGAATCATCCCAAAATGAGGAGGTGGACTTTGAGAGCAAGATTTATGATTTTTTTCCCCTTTTCCTCTTTTTGTGAGTGCGTACGTGTATGCTTCTGTGTGAGATTTTGTCTGTATACCTTTGCTTCCACCATTTGTCCTAGGGTTCAATCTGTCCGTTTTTTTTTTCTCTTAATAATTTTTTTTATTTTAATAACTTTACTATATTTTATCTTATTTTATTTTACTTTATGTTCTTTCTTTCTTCTTTTCCTTCCCTCCCTACTTCCTTCCTTCCTCCCTCCTTTCCTCCTTTCTCTCTTACTTTCTTTCTTTCTACTTCTGCTAATTCTTTCTTTCTACTTTTTCTCCTTTTTATTCTGAGCCGTGTGGATGAATGGCTCTTGGTGCTGCAGCAAGGAGTCAGTGCTGTGCATCGGAGGTGGGAGAGCCAACTTCAGGACACTGGTCCACAAGAGACCTCCCAGCTCCACATAATATCAAACGGTGAAAATCTCCCAGAGATCTCCATCTCAACACCAGCACCCAGCTTCACTCAATGACGAGCAAGTTACAGTGCTGGACATCCTATGGCAAACAAAGAGCAAGACAGGAATACAACCCCACCCATTAGCAGAGAGGTTGCCTAAAATCATAATAAGTCCACAGACACCCCAAAACACACCACCAGACGAGGACCTGCCCAACATAAAGACAAGATCCAGCCTCATCCACCAGAACACAGGCACTAGTCCCCTCCAAAAGCAAGCCTACACAACCCACTGAACTAACCTTAGCCACTGGGGACAGACACCAAAAACAACAGGAACTGCAAACCTGCAGCCTGCAAAAAGGAGACCCCAAACACAGTAAGATAAACAAAATGAGAAGACAGAAAAACACACAGCAGTTGAAGGAGCAACATAAAAACCCACCAGACCTAACAAATGAAGAGGAAATAGGCAGTCTACCTGAAAAAGAATTCAGAATAATGATAGTAAAGATGATCCAAAATCTTGGAAATAGAATATAGAAAATGCAAGAAACATTTAACAAGGACCTAGAAGAACTAAAGATGAAACAAACAACGATGAACAACACAATAAATGAAATGAAAAATACTCTAGATGGGATCACTAGCAGAATAACTGAGGCAGAAGAACAGATAAGTGACCTGGAAGATAAAATAGTGGAAATAACTACTGCAGGGCAGAATAAAGAAAAAAGAATGAAAAGAACTGAGGACAGACTCAGAGACCTCTGGGACAACATTAAACACACCAACATTCGAATTATAGGGGTTCCAGAAGAAGAAGAGAAAAAGAAAATGACTGAGAAAATACTTGAAAAGATTATAGTTGAAAACATCTCTAATATGGGAAAGGAAATAGTTAATCAAGTCCAGGAAGCACAGAGAGTCCCATACAGGATAAATCCAAGGAGAAATACGCCAAGACACATATTAATCAAACTGTCAAAAATTAAATACAAAGAAAACATATTAAAAGCAGCAAGGGAAAAACAACAAATAACACACAAGGGAATCCCCATAAGGTTAACAGCTGATCTTTCAGCAGAAACTCTGTAAGCCAGAAGGGACTGGCAGGACATATTTAAAGTGATGAAGGAGAAAAACCTGCAACCAAGATTACTCTACCCAGCAAGAATCTCATTCAGATTTGATGGAGAAATTGAAACCTTTACAGACAAGCAAAAGCTGAGGGAGTTCAGCACCACCAAACCAGCTCTACAACAACTGCTAAAGGAACTTCTCTAGGCAAGAAACACAAGAGAAGGAAAAGACCTACAATAACAAACCCAAAACAATTTAGAAAATGGGAATAGGAACATACATATCGATAATTACCTTAAATGTAAATGGACTAAATGCTCCCACCAAAAGACAGAGATTGGCTGAATGGATACAAAAACAAGACCCATATATTTGCTGTCTACAAGAGACCCACTTCAGACTTAGAGACACATACAGGCTGAAAGTAAGGGGATGGAAGAAGATATTTCATGCAAATGGAAACCAAAAGAAAGCTAGAGTAGCAATTCTCATATCAGACAAAATAGACTTTAAAATAAAGACTATTAGAAGAGACAGAGAAGAACACTACATAATGATCAAGGGATCGATCCAAGAAGAAGATATAACAATTGTAAATATTTATGCACCCAACATAGGAGCACCTCAATACATAAGGCAAATACTAACAGCCATAAAAGGGGAAATTGACAGTAAAACATTCATACTGGGGACTTTAAAACCCCGCTTTCACCAATGGACAGATCATCTAAAATGAAAATAAATAAGGAGGCACAAGCTTTAAAGGATACATTAAACAAGATGGACTTAATTGATATTTATAGGACACTCCATCCAAAAACAACAGAATACACATTTTTCTCTAGTGCTCATGGAACATTCTCCAGGATACATCATATCTTGGGTCACAAATCAAGCCTAGGTAAGTTTAAGAAACTTGAAATTGTATCAAGTATCTTTTCTGACCACAATGCTCTGAGACTAGATATCATTTACAGGAAAAGATCTGTAAAAAATACAAACACATGGAGGCTAAACAATACACTACTTAATAACGAAGTGATCATTGAAGAAATCAAAGAGGAAATTTAAAAAAACCTAGAAACAAATGACAATGGAGACACAACGACCCAAAATCTATGGGATGCAGCAAAAGCAGTTCTAAGAGGGAAGTTTATAGCAATACAATCCTACCTTATGAAACAGGAAACATCTCGAATAAACAACCTAACCTTGCACCTAAAACAATTAGAGAAAGAAGAACAAAAAAACCCCAAAGTTAGCAGAAGGAAAGAAATCATAAAAATCAGATCAGAAACAAATGAAAAACAAATGAAGGAAACGATAGCAAAGATCAATAAAAATAAAAGCTGGTTCTTTGAGAAGATAAACAAAATAGATAAACCATTAGCCAGACTCATCAAGAAAAAAAGGGGGAAGACTCAAATCAATAGAATTAGAAATGAAAAAGGAGAAGTAACAACTGACACTGCAGAAATACAAAAGATCGTGAGAGATTACTACAAGCAACTCTATGCCAATAAAGTGGACAACCTGGAAGAAATGGACAAATTCTTAGAAATGCACAACCTGCAATGACTAAATCAGGAAGAAATAGAAAAAATGAACAGACCAAACACAAGCACTGAAATTGAAACTGTGATTAAAAATCTTCCAACAAACAAAAGCCCAGGACCAGATGGCTTCACAGGCAAATTCTGTCAAACATGTAGAGAAGAGCTAACACCTATCCTTCTCAAACTCTTCCAAAATATAGCAGAGGGAGGAGCACTCCCAAACTCATTCTACAAGGCCACCATCACCCTGATACCAAAACCAGACAAGGATGTCACAAAGAAAGAAAACTACAGGCCAATATCACTGATGAACATAGATGCAAAATTCCTCAACAAAATACTAGCAAACAGAATCTAACAGCACATTAAAAGGATCATACATCATGATCAAGTGGGGTTTATTCCAGGAATGCAAGGATTCTTCAATATACGTAAATCAATCAATGTGATACACCATATTAACAAATTGAAGGAGAAAAACCATATGATCATCTCAATAGATGCAGAGAAAGCTTTCAACGAAATTCAACACCCATTTATGATAAAACCCTGCAGAAAGTAGGCATGGAGGGAACTTTCCTCAACATAATAAAGGCCATATATGACAAACCCACAGCCAACATCATCCTCAGTGGTGAAAAACTGAAAGCATTTCCATGAAGATCAGTAACAAGACAAGGTTGCCCACTGTCACCACTCTTATTCAACATAGTTTTGGCAGTTTTAGCCACAGCAATCAGAGAAGAAAAGGAATCCGAATCAGAAAAGAAGAAGTAAAGCTGTCACTGTTTGCAGATGACATGATACTATACATAGAGAACCCTAAAGATGCTACCAGAAAACTAGTAGAGCTAATCAATGAATTTCTTAAAGTAGCAGGATACAAAATTAATGCACAGAAATCTCTGGCATTCCTATACACTAATGATGAAAAATCTGAAAGTGAAATCAAGAAAACACTCCCATTTACCATTGCAACAAAAAGAATAAAATATCTAGGAATAAACCTACTTAAGGAGACAAAAAGACCTGTATGCAGAAAATTATAAGACACTGATGAAAGAAATTAAAGATGATACAAATAGATGGAGAGATATACCATGTTCTTGGATTGGAAGAATCAACATTGTGAAAATGACTCTACCACCCAAAGCAATCTACAGATTCAATGCAATCCCTATCAAACTTCCACTGGCATTTTTCACAGAACTAGAACAAAAATTTTCACAATTTGTATGGAAACACAAAAGACCCCGAATAGCCAAAGCAATCTTGAGAATGAAAAATGGAGCTGGAGGAATCAGGCTCCCTGACTTCAGACTATACTACAAAGCTACAGTAATCAAGACAGTATGGTACTGGCACAAAAACAGAAAGATAGATCAATGGAACAGGATAGAAAGCCCAGAGATAAACCCACGCACATATGGTCACCTTATCTTTGATAAAAGAGGCAGGAATGTATAGTGGAGAAAGGACAGCCTCTTCAATAATGGGGCTGGGAAAACTGGACAGGTACATGTAAAAGTATGAGATTAGATCACTCCCTAACACCATACACAAAAATAAGCTCAAAATGGATTAAAGACCTAAATGTAAGGCCAGAGACTATCAAACTCTTAGAGGAAAACATAGAACACTCTATGACATAAATCACAGCAAGATCCTTTTTGACCCACTTCCTAGAGAAATGGAAATAAAAACAAAAATAAACAAATGGGACCTAATGAAACTTCAAAGCTTTTGCACAGCAAAGGAAACCATAAACAAGATCAAAAGACAACCCTCAGAATGGGAGAAAATATTTGCAGATGAAGCAACTGACAAAGGATTAATCTCCAAAATTTATAAGCAGCTCATGCAGTTCAATAACAGAAAACCAAACAACCCAATCCAAACATGGGCAGAAGATCTAAATAGACATTTCTCCAAAGAAGATATACAGACTGCCAACAAACACATGAAAGAATGCTCAACATCATTAATCATTAGAGAAATGCAAATCAAAACTACAATGAGATATCATCTCACACCAGTCAGAATGGCCATCATCAAAAAATCTAGAAACAATAAATGCTGGAGAGGGTGTGGAGAAAAGGGGACACTCTTGCACTGCTGGTGGGAATGTGAATTGGTTCAGCCACTATGGAGAACAGTATGGAGGTTCCTTAAAAAACTACAAATAGAATTACCATATGACCCAGCAATCCCACTACTGGGCATATACCCTGAGAAAACCAAAATTCAAAAAGAGTCATGCAGGGCGAGAGAGAGTCATGAACATATACACACTAACAAACGTAGTAAGGTAGATAGCTAGGGGGAAGCAGCCGCAAGGCACAGGGATATTAGCTCGGGGCTTTGGGACAGCCTGGAGGGGTGGGAGGGGGAGAGTGGGAGGGAGGGAGACGCAAGAGGGAAGACACATGGGAGCACATGTATATGTATAGCTGATTCACTTTGTTATAAATCAGAAACTAACACATCATTGTAAAGCAATTATACCCCAATAAAGATGTTAAAAAAAAAAAAAAAAAAAAAAAGAGTCATGTACCAAAATGTTCATTGCAGCTCTATTTACAATAGCCCGGAGATGGAAACAACTTAAGTGTCCATCATCGGATGAATGGATAAAGAAGATGTGGCACATATATACAATGGAATAAAAAGAAATGAAATTGAGCTATTTGTAATGAGGTGGAAAGACCTAGAGTCTGTCATACAGAGTGAAGCACGTCAGAAAGAGAAAGACAAATACCGTATGCTAACACATATATACGGAATTTAAGGAAAAAATGTCATGAAGAACCTAGGGGTAAGACAGGAATAAAGACACAGACCTACTAGAGAATGGACTTGAGGATATGGGGTGGGGGAAGGGTGAGCTGTGACAAAGCGCCAGAGAGGCATGGACATATATACACTACCAAAGGTAAAGCAGATAGCTAGTGGGAAGCAGCCGCATAGCACAGGGAGATCAGCTCAGTGATTTGTGACCGCCTGGAGGGGTGGGATAGGGAGGGTGGGAGGGAGGCAGACGCAAAAGGGAAGAGATATGGAAACATATGTATATGTATAACTGATTCACTTTGTTGTGAAGCAGAAACTAACACACCATTGTAAAGCAATTATACTCCAATAAAGATGTAAAAAAAAAAAACAAATGGAACGGAAGATGACACAGGTGACATAATAATACAGAAACCTAAAAGAATATATGTGATCTATTAGAATTAATAAGTGAATTTAGCAAAATCATTGAGATACCAAAACAAATTGTATTTTTACATATCATTCAAAAAGAATTTGAAAATGAAACTTTTTAACATGACACTATTTTTAAATGATACTTATACCTAGAAAAGGAATACAAAGAAATAAATCGAATGAAAGATGTTCAAAGCTCAATATAGAAAGCACAGAAGCATTACTGAGAGAAACTAAAGATGTAGAGAGAAATTTCCTAATTAAGTAATGGAAGACTCAGTGTTGCAAAGATGTCAGTTTTCCTCCATATTGAGCTATAGATCTCATACAATCCCATTCAAAGTTCTCCTGAAATTTTTTAATGGAAAATGACAAGGTGATTCTAAAATTGATATGAAAATTCAAGGGCTCTACAATAGTCACAGCAATCTTGAAGAACAATGACATTGGTAGAGTGATGGGAAAGTATGATCTTTACATTAAGTATTTCTTGGGTGAATGAGACATCCATATTTTAAAAAATGAATCTTAATCTCTATCACATAGGATACACACACACACACACACACACACACACACACACACACACACACGTTAACTCCAGATAGATCCAAATTAGATCCTCATTCCTTCCCTTTCCACTCAGAAGGTAAAAATATAAGGTAACTAGATGATAGCATAAGACATCTTTATAACCTTTCTTAAACAGAGCATAAAGAGCAATAAGCCTAGAGGGAAAGATCATAAAGACTACATTATTCTGTTTATCAGAAGCCAACTTTAGGAGTGAAAAGTAGAAGATGTTTGCAAGCCATATATTAGACAAAGGACTTATATTTCAAATATATAAAGCACCACTGTAAATCAATAAGAAAAAACAGCAACCAGTTGTATTTTTTTGTATCTTTATTAGAGTATAATTGCTTTACAATGTTGTGTTAGTTTCTGCTGTACAACAAAGTGAATCAGCTATACGTATACATGTATCCCCATATCCCCTCCCTCTTGCTTCTCCCTCCCACCCTCCCTATCCCACCCCTCTATGTCATCACAAAGCATCAAGCTGATCTCCCTGTGCTATAGCTTCCCACTAGCCATCCATTTTACATTCAGCAACCAGTTTTAAATAATTGACAAAAGGCATAAAAGAGGACATCCAAATAACTGATAAACTTATGAAATACTGTTGAGCCCTACATCAAGGACACACTGTATCAAGGACACAGGACAAAAATTCCAGATTTAACCAAGCCCCCACTGCAACTGTTGCCATGGGCTCTCCTAATCTAAACCGGACAGCCCCCCGACTCCGTATTAAGCAAAATAATCACCATGTAGTAACCTCATAGCATCCTGACAAGAATGACCTAATGCCATCTTGCCAGCAGGAATTCTCTTTGTCCTAAGGCTATAAAAGTTGGCTACTAGCTCACAAAGAGGATCGGGAAGTCCGCCCGCTGTATTTGCAGCACCCCTCACTAACTCTGTTCTTTGTTCTCAAGAAACTCACTCTTTTCTAAAATACTTCGTGTCTGGAAATTCTTCTTCCAACCCGCACTCAGACCACGATAAATACTATTCAACATCATTAGTGATTAGGAAAATTCACTTTAAAACCACAGTGGTATATCATTACACACCATTATATTGGCTATTAGTTGTTGCTGTTCCAAAACAGAGAATAGCACGTATTTGTGGGGATATAGAATAATGAAAACTCTCCAGCATTGCTGGTATGGATGCAAACTGTGCAACCACTTTGGGAAAGTTTGTCATTATCCACTCAGTCTGAAGTTATGCACATCCTTTGACCCAGCATTTTCACTTCAAGTTATACAGCTCACAGAAATACGTGCTTGTGAGCACCAGACACTTGCACAGATGCTCATGGCACATTATGTGAAATAGCCAGAAACTGAAAACAGTACATATGTCCCTCAACAGCAAACAGGATAAATATATTGTGTTATATTCAGACTAAAAATGAATTAACTACAGCTATTCAAAACAACACATAAAAATCTTAAAAGCATAATGTTGAAAGACAGAATCCAGGCACAAAAGATTAAAAGCTCTATGAATCCACTAACATAAATCCTATATAAAGACAGAATAGGTTACCTTTTGGGAAACGGTAACGACTGGGAGAGAGCAAGGGGGAAGTTTATAGGGTTGTAATAATGTAGTTTTTAACCTGAGCGATAGTAATATTGGTATGTTTATTTGGTAAAAATTCATCAAGCTAATATATATTATATATATCTATGTGTCTATACATGTGTATATATGTGTGTATATATGTTATAGTTCATAAAATGATGTTTACAAATGCTGTAGGAAAGAAGATTAAATGTTTACTGAAGAATTTCTAGAGCTAACATTTTGTTGATTGGTTGGTCTGTGTCACAGTGGCCCTTTTACAGGACAGGGTAGAGTCAGTGAGATGGCCCACTGATCCAATTTCTATCAAAGGACGTACTGATAAGAACACTCAGATATGTTCCATTTGAGCACAATATGCCTCCTTTGCAAAGAGCAGGGCAGGCATTGGCTGTTGTCTTTCCAGTGTTGGAAATGGATTCACACTGATTTATCTCTATTTTCTCATATTCCACCCCCACCCACTACCACCACCAATAATCATGGCCATTTATTTTGTAGTGCTCAGGCAAAGTTGGGGCTGCAGTCTTTGACCCTGAAAATAACAAAGGTGACTGATCCTGTGATGACTTGGGAACAGCTTTCCTGATCCCCAGTCCTATTCCGCCATGCATTAAAAGAGCATTCTGGACTAGAGAGAGATATAGCCATGAAAGCCATGGACACATGGGTGAAGGATGGTTCTAAAGGCGTTCACGCTGAGAGTGTGAGTGGGAAGGGGGGAGGAGATGGCTGAGGCTAGAACCCTGGATAGATAAATGCCAGCATTTAGAATGTGTACACATAGAGGTGCCAGGAAAAAACTACTGCAAAGGGGCAGTCAGAGAGGTGAAAGGACAGCGTGAAACCAGGAGAAGTCTGTTCTAACAGGTCTGCATAGTCTTTCCAGAAAGATCCTGATTCTCTGACTACAAGCCTGAAGGAACACGAAGGAGTGGGAGAGAGGAGCAGACTCCACATCCCAGCCAGCCAGCAAGATACTGAGAGGAGAGTTAAGCGCACTATGTTCCTGGGACCCATTTCAAAAACAAAATGACATTGTCCCCTCCTCCACAGCACAAGTTCAAACTGTCACTGAGCTGATCCTTCCCATGGGTCTCCCTTCAGAAGCCCTGAGGCAGAGAATGCCCCATCCATTATGAGCAGTTCTCAGTGCAACCCTGGGAGTGATACAGAAGAGCTAGAAGTGAAGGGCTGGCGGCCCATTAGAACTAAATTAGGGTACACTAAATTACTGTACAAACATTTGTTTGTCATATAAAAGCAAGGCTTGATGTACCCACTGGGCACACAGACCCAATGAAATCCTCCCAAAGGGAGGTAGGGAAAGTGGCTCTTCCTACTTTGGCATTCAGGATACCTCTGTTTCTATTCCAGACCTTCCTCTCCCACACTGGTTTAACCTCAGAAAATTCATAACCATGTGACAAAGAGAAAATAAAATGAAATAAAGACAGTTCCAGCATTTCAACCTGCATTCCTATTCTCATGTTTCTAAACTTACATCTTACATTGAACATCTCAAGCAAATGACTTGCTCTCCCAAAACACACCTCCAGACCTTCCCACCAGAGCATCTCCCTTGAACGCCCCTTTCATCTTGACATTAGCACCTTGTGATCTCCAACATCACTTGTGAACTCTCAGCTCTCTCCATGATCCAGCCTCTCTTTTCCTGTTCACCTGTTCTCCCTGCTCTTAAGAGAGGTGACCCTTCTCTCACACCCATCTCCCCCATCCCCATTCACCTTTGCTTCATCCTCTCCTCATGCCTCATTCCTTCCCTTTCCACTCAGACACCTCCAGCCAAGTGAAGCTGTCTCTACCTCTCCTGCTGCTGACTTCCTTCTGGGGCCCTACAGCACCACATCTGCAGTACATAATTTTCATTCATTATCTCCCATAGAGCATGTGTGTAGTGTTTTAAAAGATGGCCAACTGTGGGTTCAGGGTTATCTCCAGGGAAACCAGCAGGCTGTCTCCTAAGAAACCTCACAGGGTGACATTCTTTAGTTTAATGAATATTTCCAGGCCCAGGGTTTGAATACTGGACTTGCAGGCTCAGACACCAAATGTGCCATCACACCATGAGTAGACTGTTTTCTAAAAAGGACTTGCATAACCCAGGCTCGTAACACCCACTCGCTTATAGCCAGTATAGAAGAGTGGTTGTGAGCTGAGACACTGAGGCCAGACTGCCTAGATTCAAACTCCAACTCCCCTACCTGCTGGCTGTGCTACCTTGGGCCAAGTACTGAACCTCTCTGGGCTATATTTCCTTGTGTGTAAAATGGAGATAGTAATAGTAACATCCTCAAAGATGGTCGTGATGACTAAATGAGTCAATACATGCAAAGGGCTCAAAACAAAGCTTGGCACGTACTAAGCACTCACTAAAGTTCAGCTATCATTTTTTAAAATTAAATCAGAAAAGGAATTTATTAATTTGTAATGACAAATATGTCTCAGCTAGCCTAGTCTGTGCTTGGTAAACAAAGAGCAAGACCAAGTAGAGTTTGTTACAGGACTCAAATAATATAAGAAGTAGAGCATGATGGTTAAGAACTTGGGCTTTCAATCCTGGCTCCAGCATTTATTAACTGTGTAACCTTGAGCGACTTCTCTAACTTCTCTAAGCCTAAATTCCTCCTCTATACAACAGGGATGATAGGATTTTCAACACAGGATTGTTGTTAAGATGAATGGAAAAAGTCTACGTGGGGCTTCACACTGTGCCCAGCACACAGAAACCACTCAATCTATAATAGCTCTTGTGGTAAATATTCAGCCCTAGCCCACTCTTCACTCTGCTCTACTTAACTACCTCTGGGAACAATCAGCCTCTCTTTCTCTCCTTTCCTTGTTTTATTTTCTTTAACAGCCAGATAGCATCTTCTAACATTATGATCCTTGTGCAAACTCATTTCTTCCATCTGGAGGGATCAACAGACAATCAATATAGAAATGATTTGGAAAGTTTAAAGTACTATACAACGTTAACCACTAATGGTAATAATTTTTTAAAATGTACATGTACCCTAATTTGAAAAGAAACACATAGTTAAGGGAAACATACTAGACCCCAAAATAGAATATCTCAGATTCCCCATCCACAAATTAGGAACACTAATGACTTTTCTGTAGCATGGCCTGAAATGTGAAATGAGGGGTGTAAATCTTCTTAAAAGGATGGGTTCTATAGAAATGGCAAACAGAATGTAATCCTCATGTGGGAGGGATATTAAGGCACCTCACTTCTGGCAGCACAGAATCAAGATGAGCAATGAAGTACAAAATGAAACCAGAATTGGCTCCTTGAATATTATCTTGTCTCTTACCATCCATTACAACTGTCAGCTCCTCAACTAAGGAGCGAGGACTGAAGCCCAAGTCTGGCAAGAGCCTCATTCTTATTTCCAATGTATCTGTACTGGGATCCATTAGAGATTTAGGACTGTGTTTTCTTCCATGCCTGTAAAAATATTGCATATGGCAGTTATCTGCAAGAGACGAACAATGAACATCAAGGAAAACAAACCAACTCTTGAAATAGATTCTGTCTACAAAGGGTGCTCATAGAATATATGCCTCAGTCTTCAAAATCCAGAACACCTGGAATGTCTTAGGGAATCCTAACTAGCAGGTAGACCTCAGAAGGCCTCATAGTTCCAACAGTTATGCATTTTAGGGACTAGAGCTCCTGTTGCCCTAGGAACACTCATGCTGGCTGATAACCAACATTCTACTACTGATCTTCTGGTATGATGGATGTTAAAATGTAAATTGCCCCATGAAGACTGTTATGTTAAGATGCACAGACATTTGCACCTTAATAAGTGTCAGATCCTTTTGTGGGCATGAGTTAGCTTTTCAAGGAGGAAAAATACACATTGAATCAAAAAGTAGTGGACACCAGCCACTTTACAATTTTACCTAGGTCAGGTCTCAAGCTGTGGCTACTGATTCAATTGATTGAAAAGGACCACTCATAAAAGTGGAACCACTTCACTTACGAAAACCTTCTATTTTATCTCCAAGAGGAATGGCATTGCAGTTTTGAATGTGACCATCTGGACAGGAGAAAATTGAATACATCAATTTATCTGAAAATCATACTTGGAAGGATAAAGAATTTCAGAGAAACTTTAGTGTTTCTTCAAAATGAAAGAACTTGTTATCCCTCAGAACACTGAGTAGATAAAAGAAAATTAGAAAAACCTAGAAATCTCTATTTCCTTAATTGAAGCAGAATTGTTTTCCACAACCCAAGAAAATGCAGGAGACAATGAAATATAGTCTGAGGTACACAAAGTAGTTCTTTGATCAGGGAAAACAAAAGAGAAGCTATTTAAGGAGCTGAGGTTTTACCAAAGGTGAGAGCAACTGGAAAGTATCTCTAGGTGTAGGGCTGGCTGTGTTCCTCTTTGGAACGGGGCTTGATCTGGGGGCAGCAGAATCGGGCTGCCCAGAACTTTTTTTGAGCACTGGCTGGCCCAGGCCTGGAAGGAGTCTTGGTGATGACAGAGCTACAGCATTAGAAAAAAAAGATAAAACCTAAAGTTTTACCCACAAGACAGGGGAAACAGGGGCCTTGAGGATTCACATCTTGGGAGGCCACTTCTTAAGAAAACAAATATGACACAGCGTTCTTAGCAGCCTCAAGAGGCATAGAAGCTGCTTGAGTCTGTACCTCCCTCAGTCAGGAGTGTCAGTGACTATTTACCAAAGCTAGAAGGGTCATCTGAGTTTTGCATGGGAAAGAAGACAAACACTCAAGGCACTCCCATTCCTAGCAGAAAGCAAAACAAGTCCCCCTTCCTCCTTATAGCAGACTGAGCCCGCAGAACCCAGATTAGTGCTCTATAATACAGGGCAAAGGGCAAATTGAATTCCACCTCAGAACAACTGGCCAAAGAGCTATCCAAGGCTTGTCATTAAAATAAAATAAAGCCTCTCAGCTTGCACAATCAAATTTTAAGTGGACTTTTGATTTTCAAGATCGTAATTTGATTCCCCGAATTATACTCTATGTTTGGCACCTGCCATCTTGGGTGAAACTTCCCAAACTTGACCAATAACCAGAATCGCAAGGGAGAGGGGGCATGGGGAGTGGGGGAGGCTTGAAAGAAAGGCTCAAGAACTACTGAATCACCATCCCTAGGGTGGGACTTGGAAACGAGTGCATATGTCCCCAAAAGATTCACAACCACTGTGTTTATAACGGCTCCATTCCCCATAGTTCCAAAGCAAAAACCACCCAAATTTTCAACTAGAGAATGGATAAACAAATTTCAGAACAAAATAACACATAGCAGTAAAAAAGAAAAAAATCACTGATGCAACAATGTGGATGAATTCTGAAAGCATTATGTTGAGCAAAAGAAATCAGACTCAGAGCAGCACAAACTGAGTGATTCCATCCTTAAGAAGCTCAAGTAAAGGCGAAATTAATCTATGGTGATAGAAATCAGAATGGGAGTAACTTTTGACTGTAAAGAGGTTTGAACTATAAAAAAAAAAAAGAAGGAATTTTTTGGGGTGATGAATATATATAATTATTTATGTATGCAAAACATCCATCAAACTATATACTTCACATTAGTGCATTTTTCTATATATAAATTATTTGTTTTTATTTTTGGATGTGTTGGGTCTTTGTTGCTGCACACGGGCTTTCTCTAGTGGCGAGCGTGGGCTACCCTTCGTTGCAGTGTGCAGGCTTCTCATTGTGGTGGCTTCTCTTGTTGTGGAGCATGGGCTCTAGGCACATGGGCTTCAGTAGATGTGGCACTTGGGCTCAGTAGTTGTGGCTTGCGGGCTCTAGAGCGCAGGCTCAATAGTTGTGGTGCACGGGCTTAGTTGCTCCATGGCACGTGGGATCGTCCCAGACCAGGGCTTGAACCCGTGTCCCCTGCATTGGCAGGCAGATTCTTAACCACTGTGCCACCAGGGAAGCCCTTTTTATTTATTTTTAAAGAAACTTTTTTAATAAGATAGGAACTATCTGTTTTTCAAAGGTTTGGTAAATCATTTCTGCTACACTAAATATTTTGCTTAAAAAAAATGTTCAGCACATACACACACATACCAACTCATTCCCCACTCACTTACTTGTTATAGTGTTGAATGCTGTTACTCTTAGATAACCTGCATCTTAACAAAATAAACTATGCATTTTTAAATCTGTCAAATTCACTAAATTGTTTTATTGCCTTGTTTTCATAATGTTAAAATTCCTAACAGGTATTTTATTATTTCTAACCTGGCCTTGTAATAAAAACAAGGGTCAGTATGTAACCAAACGCAGGCCAGTTCCAATCAGGAAAGTCATAAACTCCCTTTTAATTCTATTGTGAATTATTATATGTCATGTTTTAAGCTTTAGGAGTTACTTATTCAAATGTTTTAAAATATAGCTTTTTTTAAAAAATTGTAGTGTAGTTTTTTTACAATGTTGTGTTAGTTTCTACTGTATAGAGAAGTGGAGTTCCCAGTTCTATACATCAGGTCTCATTAGTTATCTATTTTATACGTATTAGTTAGTGTATATACATCAATCCCAATTCTTTTAGTCTCCTAGAATTACTGCTAAAAATATTGAATGACCTGAAATTGTAAGCTGGTTGTACAACCAATCATCACAATGTTTCCATTTTATAATTACTAGGGCACTGCTGGTATTTCTGAGGCTGCAGACTGGCCTCTGCTTATCCCATCAACTGCTCTTGTGTGTGTTCCAATTAGCGTAGACTCCTGTGTCTTCACTTCTCTCCTCCCTGCCCTACCCACCTACCCCAGCAAGGAGAGCTCATCTGAGTTCCCACAAGCTTCCTACATGTTTCTCAATGAACTGGTTTCTGGATCAAATTTTCCTTCCCCTTCCTCTTTCTCTGCTACTCATTCCCATCAGTGCTGTTTGATTACAATTTTGAAGCGTTAAAAAAATAATAATAAAATGGCAATTACATAGTCTACAATAAATATTTTACTCCCCCCCAATTGTTACCTGAGGAGTAGGTCAGCGGAAATATGCACTTTCCATCTGTAAGGGGTCCCTTATGCATATGTTGTAATTTAGTTTACATCTGGCTTTCAACTCATGCCTGCAATTCCAAATGAAACTCCTGAACAGATTAATGAGTGCTTTTATGAAATAAACAAGAAAGAAAATAACCTAGAAAATCTTCCAGCATCCAATAGAGTCCCGAAATATATAACTTTATTTCAGTGACAACTGTGGCCAAATATTAAATAGGGAATTTGAACACTGTTAAGTACTAAAGAGAAGGTGCTCGTATTTGTTAGAGCTGATGCTCATAGAACATATATACATATATGAATCTTCAAGTGTTCTCTTAGTTTCCTGAGACTCCTAGATTCACAAATCTGGAATTTAATGCAACTGGAGCTTGCTTGCATCTCTGGTTAAGTAAATTCCTAATTTACTTAATTCCCATGACTCTAAGAGGACACCTGCTCAAGGTGGGACCAAATGCCTGTGTAATTCCTACCAGCCAAAGCACCTGCAATTGAATTTTCAGGCATGACTTTCAGAAGCAAAATGCCCAGGATAGTGGGGACACATCTAACCCTTCCATAATTTTAGATACAGGAGTAGTGGCAAGTAAAGAGTGAAAGAAAACATGTGTGTAAAACTGTCAGTCTATCAACTCTCAACAAATAAAAAGATTCTACTCATCTAAACTCTTGGTCTAATGACTGATAACTTGAACTGATGGTTCCTGTGCTTATCAAAATAGCATCTGTCAATCCTGGCAAGAAGATGTATTGTGTCTGTGTGTCCTCTCACAGTGCTAAAACTAATTATTAGGGTCTTTAAAATCCTTTTGATGGATTAAGAGTTCTTGGTGAGCACAGTTAAACAAACCATTAGGTTGAGAAAAAATTTTTTCCACGCTGCAATGATCCACTAATGAGCTGACTGCTGCCACATTAATCAATTAGGAACTTGAACAAGAGAAAATCTGAACTATTTTTTTCTTTTCCTCTTTTCAAACTGAGATGATTTTTTTTTTCTTGATTTTTTTTTTTAACATCTTTATTGGGGTATAATTGCTTTACAATGGTGTGTTAGTTTCTGCTTCATAACAAAGTGAATCAGTTATACATATACATATGTTCCCATATCTCTTCCCTCTTGCGGCTCCCTCCCTCCCACCCTCCCTATCCCACCCCTCCAGGTGGTCACAAACCACTGAACTGATATCCCTGTGCTATGTGGCTGCTTCCCACTAGCTATCTAACTTACGTTTGTTAGTGTGTATATGTCCATGACACTCTCTCGCCCTGTCACAGCTCTGAGATGATTTTTATATATAACAAAACACATAGATTTTTAAGAGTATACTTGATGAGTTTTGATACATGTATATATCCATGTAACCATAATGCTGGTTAAGATATAAAATATTTCCATCACCACAAAAAGGTCCCTCACGCCCTCTCCAGTGAATCCCACCACAACCACCGGGAGGCAACCCTGGTTCTAATTTCTATTACCATAGATTAGTCTTGCTTGTTCTAGAGCTTCATGTAAGTGGAATCAGAGAGTATGTACTATTTCGTATCTGGCTTCTTTCACTCAATGTTTTCAAGGTTCATCCATGTCTGTATTTTATTGGTTATTATGTGAGTATATCACAGTTTGTTTTTTCACCCTCTTGGTAATGGACATTTGGGTCGTTTACAGTTTGAGGCCGTGATAAATAAGCTGCTCTGGACATATTTGTACAAGTGTTTTGGTAAACATATGCTTTATTTCTCCTAAGTAAATATCTAGAAGCAGACTTGCTGAGTCGTAGGATAGCTATAGGGTTTAACATTAAAAGAAATTGCTGAGCCTTTTTTTTTTATATGAAAATTTCCACCTCCTCTAATTTCTTCCGCTGATGCCCAGAGGCCAGACCCCAACCACAGGCCCATTCTAAAGATAATGCATAATTTAAGATTTTTTGTTTCTTTTTTGCTTTCTGCTCTGGCAAGTAACTTTGGTTGTCATTGGCAAGACCACTTTTAAGAACTCAATCCCAACCACTGAAAGTAAAAAGAATGCGCAAAGGGATTGTGCCCAGACCAGGCCTTCAGAGGCTCTGCCAACAAGGGATGTTTTGCTTTTTGTTACAAGGGCATCATTCCTGTGTTAGCCTCTGAGCTTAGGCAACTGGAAACTTTTTTTTTTTTTCATAATACCACTTGGTTTTAGCAGTGAAGTCGCTGCTAAAAGGGAGGGCATTATGCAAATTAATATTACAAGTAACTGCATGTTACTAAAGTAATCTTGGACAAGACTTTCCCTTTATTTCTGTTTTGGAGACTAAGGGATTCCCAAATCCTCTTGGGCAGTGTTCAATGCCTGGCATCAGCGTTAGGGGGAGAAAGCAGTTGTTCACATTAAGGCAGATCCAGTTTTGGCATGATCAGCAGCCATGCTCTTCACAGGATTAAGATTCATCCCTTTGATAATAATGAAAAACAAGAAAACAAAAGGCACTGCTTGAAAATAATGATTTAGCACAGAACACATTTTGTTTTAGTCAAAACTTTTTTTTTTTTTCCTAAGGAAAAAGTTTGTGGGCTTATTTCTTGAAAATGCCAGCATGACTGTGAACACTGGGGAAATTAAAAGACTGAATAGAACGGATTTCTTAGGAAAATCAGTGCGGTATGCAGAGGGTTGCATGGTTTATTTATTAAGTTGTGTGCTAGGGGAGGATTATCTGCCTGAGACTTATCTATTACTTTGTGGCAGTGGTTTTTAAATAGAGACGTTTTCTTGCATTGCACAAAGCCAAGTTCAAATGGAATCTAAAACTCAGTAACTTTGGCAGCTTTGGTTATGATGTGGAAATCAGAAAATCAAAGGTATAAATATTGTCTCTACTACCATCCCTTGCCCAGAAAAAGGAACGGCTTTGAAAAACATCCTGTAGCCTTTTGACATAGCACCAGGTATTCTTTCTTAGAAGCAGAGGTCAGCAGAATGTTAATGAAGGTGTCAGGCTGACAGTCAGTACATCCCCATTTACCACTGTGGCCAAAAAGGACCAAGATAAAGATGCCTCTGTCATGTGAGGAAGAGATTCATAATCTGGAATACACGTTACAGAAAAGAGAACAACTGGCAGGATTGTAAATATCAGTGCAGCTTCTAGCACGGTGGCTGGGAGCCTTAAGGTTACATGCTGCCAGCTAATAATACTATTCTTTATTAATAATGTTTTTGGTTTTTAAATTGAAAAGTGCTTTATAGTTATTAGTCAATTTTCAGAATATCCTGAAAATAAACGGGCTGAGTCAATCCTTTTATTCTGATTTTATCTGAGAAGGAGAAGACGACTAGGAATAGAAAAGTCACACAAAGAATAAAGACAAATATTGGTCCCCAAGAATGCCTCGGCCCACTCCTAACCAAATTTAGTACTTTTAACCAAAAATATTAGTCTCTACAAAGAGCCTATGAAATGCTCTGTGATAGCTCTTCAAAATGACATTCTCCAGTGAGTGTCCATGTTGAACAACAAAAATATGGAATTTGGAACGTTAAAAACAGGATGGATTTTGTCCTATTCAGGCCCCCACAGTTACTCCTGCACATGCAGCGTAATATCACTATTTCCCCCAAGGCAGCACTTGAAATTTCAGTGTCCTTGAAAGCAAACCTTTTGCCTCTTGGCAACAATCCAATTGGACCAGATATTTAATTAGAATTTCTTCCTAAATGCATGGGGTACTTGCTTTTAGAAAATACTTGCTAACTAAAGAAAAGTTTGCAATTTCCATCAGAGAGAATGAATGACCTATTATTTCAAAGATGAAGCCTTTCTTCCACAGACACCACAGTCATTTGTTTTCTTTCAAGAATCATAGTTCCAACCTAGCACATTCTTACGAGTATTGTCATGACTGACAGACACTAGGAAGCACAAGTGTAACACGACTCACCCCATAACCAAATTCAATATGAGGAGAGTGGATCTTAGAACTCAACCAGGCGGTTTGGCTCCTGTAACATAACAGTTTTGTCATCAGGCAGTAAAACGCATCAGAATGGCTCTCCGATGAGACTTGACAAGAAGTGGCTCATCTCCACGATTCCCTGAGTGGTAGGTACTCTCAGTCACCTTGGGTCCTGGCTTCCATCACTTCTCAGTCATGGAATAGAAATCCTGCTTCCTCTGAGATGACCTTGTGTTTCCTGAAAGGAGTTCATCTGGCCAGACTCAGATCATCAGGCTTCCCCTGAAACCATATCTGATTCCTGATTTCCATGATAGACAGGAAACAACAGGTTCATTGGGTAAAAGAGATCTGATTATTTGCTAATCTTCCTGTTTCAGAAGTCTAAAAACAACATTTTGGCTTTCAACACACAAATCCAATAAAAAGCCAAAGCCAAGAGTAGTTCAGAACCATTTGTTTTAACACACTTTTACTTAAGTTCTGTCCAAATTTAGAGAACCACATTGATTTAGCTACTGTCATTCAGGACTCTCTGACAATCTGCTTTGACAAGCCTCCATCCTGGGGTGAACAATTTGTCCTGGATTTCCTGGGACTTTCCTAAATTTCACACTCACTGAAAGTTCCACATCCCCAAAACTCCCTTAGTCCTGGGAAAACTGATATGGTTGGTCACATTATTTTAATAGCCAACAGCCCAAAATCCCTTTCTGGAATCTCTTTAAAGATCTAACAAATCTTATTAAAATGAATCTCCTTTCAGTATCTTTCCTACAAGTTCATGCCATACTTCTAAATGATAGAGAGCAACAGGTATACCAGTTTCCTAGGGCTACCATAACAAATTACCACAAACTAGGTGTCTTAAAACGACAGGAATGTATTGTCTCACAGTTGTGGAGGAGGCCAGAAGTTTGAAATCTTCCCTCCAAAGGCTACAAGGAATAATCCTTTCTTGTGTCTTCTAGCTTCTGGTGTTGGCCGGAAATCCTTGGTATTCCTTGGTTTATTGCAGCATAACTCCACTTAGTGCCTCTGTCTTCACATGATCATCTTTCCTGTGTGTCTATGTCTCCTTGTGTCTCTCCACTTCTAATAAGGAAATCAGTCATACTGGATTTAGGGCCAACCCTAATCCAGTCTGACCTCATTTTAACTTAATAATTACATCTGAAGAATGGATAAAGATGTGGTCATGGCAATGTAAATTGATACAGCCACTATGCAGAACAGTATGGAGGTTCCTTAAAAAACTAAAAATAGAACTACCATACAACACAGCAATCCCACTACTGAGCATATACCCTGAGAAAACCATAATTCAGAAAGAGTCATGTAACACAATGTTCATTGCAGCACTGTTCACAATAGCCAGGACATGGAAGCAACATAAGTGTCCATCAACAGATGAAATGATAAAGAAGATGTGGCACATATATACAATGGAATATTACTCAGCCATAAAAAGAAACAAAATTGAGTTATTTGTAGTGAGGTGGATGGACCAAGAGTCTGTCATACAGAGTGAAGTCAGAAAGAGAAAAACAAATACTGTATGCTAACACACGTATATGTGGAATCTAAAAAAAAAAAAAAAGGTTCTAAGGAACCTAGGGGCAGGACAGGAATAAAGACGCAGACATAGAGAATGGACTTGAGGATACGGGGAGGGGGAAGGGTAAGCTGGGACAAAGTGAGAGAGTGGCATGGACATATATACACTACCACATGTAAAATAGATAGCTAGGGGGAAGCAGCCACTTAGTACAGGGAGATCAGCTTGGTGCTTTGCGTCCACCTAGAGGGGTGGGAGGGAGAGGCAAGAGGGAGAGGGTATGGGAACATATGTATATGTATAGCTGATTCACTTTGTTATACAGCAGAAACTAACACAACAGTGTAAAGCAATTATATTCCAATAAAGATGTTAAAAAGAAAAGAAGATGTGGTACATATATACAATAGAATAGTACTCAGCCATAAAAAAGAATGAAATAAGGCCATTTGCAGCAATATGGATGGACCTAGAGATTATTATAATAAGTGAAGCAAGTCAGAAAAAGACAAATACTATATGATATCACTTATGTGTCGAATCTAAAATATGACACAAATGAATTTATCTATGAAACAGAAACAGACTCGCAGATATAGAGAACAGACTTGTGGTTTCCAAGAGGGAGGGGGAGTGGGGGAAGGATGGATTGGACGTTTGGGGGTAGCAGATGCAACTATCATATACTGAATGGATAAACAACAAGGTCCTACTGTATAGCACAGGAAACTATATTTAATATTTAAACCATAATGGAAAAAGAATATATATATGTATATATAAAACTGAATCACTTTGCTGTATAGCAGAAATTAATACATTGTAAATCTACTTCAATGAAATATATATATAAAATATATACGTATATATATAAACTACATCTGTAAAGACCCTATTTCCAAACAAGATCGTATTCACAAATACCAGGAATTAGGATTTCCACAAATCTTTTGAGGGAACATAGTTTAATCCATAACAGCAGATCATCCCATCTTCATGATTCCAGTGGTTCTCAACTCTGAACACATTAGAATCACTTGGGGGAATGTTAAACATGCAGATACACACACACACACACACACACGCTCGAATGCCCCTTCCATTTTCTCCATCACGATCAATTAAATTTGAATATCTGGGGGAAGCCTGGGCATTAGTACAGTTTAAAGTTCCCCAGGGAATTCTCATATGCATCCACTGTCCATAACCCTTCACAGCCTTGAAGAATAATATGTGTAGCTAAAGATAAGAACTACTAAAATGGCTTTAAGTATGACCTCCTTTCTCCAAAATGTGTCCCTTCCAAACCAGCCTAATTTTAAGAGGTAACTCAACTTCTTATGTTTCCCTCAGTAAATTCTGAACCGACAGTAGAAATGTACATTTTAATAATACCAAGAAAGCTCCCAACAATTTATCTCACACAAGAAAAAATGTATCTGGCAATTTAATCTCCCAAAGTCAACATTTTTAATGTAAAGTTAATCTAGATATACATTTGACTCTTTTTACTGACCAGAAACTTTTCTTAGAGCAAAAGATTTCCATACTGTTCATTCCAGAGATACTAATAAATATTTCTAACCCAAGAAAATTGTGACCTTTCCAAGATGAGGGTCAACCAAGAACACAAAATTTTTCACAATAAATGATTTGGAGGAAAAAATTCTTGGTTTCAGATATATGGGATTTTTTTTCTTCTGTACCTTCTCATTGCTTTGTGTTTTTTCCCTCTGTTTAAACAAACTGGAGTTAGGAAGCCATCTCTTGCTATTTGTTTTCCCACTCTTACCACCAGTTTTTTTTTTCTTTTTAATTTACATTTTCAAGAAACAGCATTTTCTGAAGAATACTCATGCAGAGATGACCAGCAGGGAGCCTACTGAGATCCTATTGGATGCTGAACAAGTCAAGAGGACCATGGAGAAATGAAACGAGTGTTCTTAATGTAAGCAAGTCAAAGCTACTCCATTGTGCACTCACCTTACTTCCTTTCTCTGGGCTTTGAACACTCATATGCCCACAGTACATTCATCAAGGCAATTTTCTTTCCTGCCAGATCTGTAAGGGGAAAGATTCACTTCTTCCCAAGGTGTCAAGCTTCATTGTTATTGATGACTATAAGATGGCAATTACTTGATGAAGCTAATGGGTAAAAGCACTCAAAAGGCTATGTTTTGTGGTTCCATTGTCATAATCCATGTAAAACAAAGCAGACCCAACACAGCCAGACAAGATTTCAGCCTATTATTATTGGGGGCTTATTTAAATTACAGGTTTGATGAAATTTACAATTTAGCCATTGCACTTAGCATGCTTTCCTTTTCTTTGAAAACTAACCCCAAGAGAGACATTTACAAAATTCCTACCTCCAAGCTGTCAGATGAGAAAAATGTCAAGTGGCATGGGTGGCCAGAGGGAGGGGTTGGAAGTGTACTTAGAATAGTAAACAAATACGAATGGAATTTCACAGCTAACTACTTTTCACAGCATACATATTCATCCTTGTTTTAACTCTTCTGTTAATCCTGCCATAGCATTGGGGAAAGAATGGTGTAAAAAAAAAAAAGGCCCCATATCATCCCTCCTCCCTTTCTTATCCCTTCTTGATCAGATAAGCTCTTAAAGCATGAAGCTATTGCATTAAATTTTAATGTTTTAGCTCCGGAGTAAGGATACCACTTCAGATGTCTTCCTTTGGAAAAGAGCAGTACCACCTTGAGAGGTCAGCAACATATAAATACTCCTAAGACAAGTTAGTTATGTTTTAAACATTCAAAGTGGGCACCGTAAAGTGATAACTAATGTCACACACGCACAAATATTTTATTGCAACAAATGTGAAGGCATCTTGCAAGAAAATTAACTCTAACATAAGTGTAGTGCATAGTGAATTTGTTTATTCATCTATTCACACAGTAGTCACTGAGCACTGACCCTGGGCCAAACACTGTGCTGAGTACTGGGGACGCATAGGCACAGCCTCAGTGATGAGCAGGGAAGACGAGCATGCACCTGATCATTGCAAGAGACTCTGTTAAGTTCTGTAAGAAGACTGTGTACTTTGCTCAGAAAACCCAGAGAAAAGAGACACTGTATCTCTGCCTGGTTGGGAGGTGGCAGGGAGGTTATAAAAAGACTTGAAACAGGAGTTGATTTTGATGTGGATATGTAAGAATGAACCATTTACAAAATTAATCAGCCAGGGAAGGACAGTCCAACGAACAGCACATGCAAAAGCATGGGGCCAGAAAAGGTGAAAGTATGAAATGTAGCACTGAGCGGCTACAGAATGTCTAGAGAGAGGTACGAAATGAAGCAAGAGGTGGCGCAGGTAGATTCATGAAGAAGTTTGTGTTAAGCAAAGTGGTCCGAGCTTCATCTTCTGAGCCAAAGGGCAAAATATGGTGGCTCCCAGACATTTTTAATTGACCCACACACTGTTTGTTTTTTAAAACATTGAGATAATATTTAAAATTGAGGAATTTCTCCCTTCCCCCAAAAAATCTGAAATCTGGAGTTTTTTTTTTTAATATAGAACTGCTGGTGACAGTAGGCCTTAAATCACATGGACTTAAATCAGTTGGATATGAGTAGCAGTCAGCTTCCCCACACAGAGCACTCACTTTTCAGTTGCCACAGTCCCTGAAATTCCCTACGGTCTTTCCAAGACCAAGATGAGTCTCAGTTACCATTTGTCATTGAACCTGACCTTGTTTTTCATGTAGTTGAGAGAAATGTTTCTCTGAACCCATGTGTCTGTCACAGACAGACGAACAAGAGATAGGGGGGAGACACATGATGGTCTGCTTTGTTCATTCATGTTACCTGCCTGGCTTCCAAAGGCTACAAATTTAGATTTGTAACCCCTTCTCTAGACAGAGAGAATCAAGGTACTAATAAGATGGCATAATAATAATTTGTAATATTAGTTATAATAATAAGCTGTAAGGCTTAGAAGGGCTTTGGAGTATTAGTAACTGTTACTTGACTAGAGGACTCAGGGTACCTGAATTCTGTTTTGGATTCTCTTCCATGGGATGTTCTTGATGGAGATAAACTCCCATGAGACAAGAGAAAATGGAAAACATGACCCATTTGATTAGTATGGGCTGGACTTGTACTCCTCATTCCACTGCAGAGATTTTTATTAAACTGGGCTAAAGCACACAGTTTAGGCTTAACACAGGGCTGGCCTTTCCAGGTCTCTTCCAGCAAGGTAGGGACCAAGTGACACTGACAGCCCTACAGAGCCTTCAGAGGAAGAGAAACAGTAAGGTGGCTACGCCCAAACAGGGAAGGCAGCCTCCTGCTCAGCTCACCAGCTGGGACAGGACACAGGACCAAGGAGCATATTGGCAGGCATAGTCCTACCTATTACTATGTGAGCCAATCCATGTCCAGGAATTTGAGTGCTCCTCTGCCAGATCCTTCAGAAAGGCTACCCTGGTTATAGTAAATAGGATGGCTTGGGAAGGGGGAAATTGGTGACAAGGACATCAGTGAGTAGGCGAACATGACTGTCTATGCAAGAAATGACACCCACCATCAAGGTGGGATGGAAATAATTTGTGTTTAACAAATGATATAAATACAACAGTGGGACACCTAAACCCAGTGTCATCTCCCCAGTACACCTCCTCTGCAGTGTTTGGGTTACCTCGGCACAACCAGTGCCCCAGGCTACGTAAAACAGAAAAGCTAACCAGGCAGGGTGAAAATGGTTCCCTGGAGGGGTATCAGTCCTTAGAGAAGCCAGACTTGGCAGAGGTCTCAGGAAGCCCACCAGGAAGTGAGACCCTGGACAGGACACAGTTTAAGAAACACATACTGAAAGTTCTGTGCTGCCTCTTGGTCACGACAGGGAGGAGAAGCAGGCCCACCTCTGGGAGCTGACTGCATACCACACAAAGAATCAGTTAACAGAGGCCAGACTGCACGTGCCCCCTGGAGATTCCAGTCAAACACTACAAGCAAATCGAGTTAGAATCTGGCACAACTTCCCTGAAACATGAGGCCAGAGGAGAACAAATACAACTGTCCCAGGGCCATTTGTGAATAACTGTGACAAGACTCTAAGTACCCAAACCTCCATCCCAGTAAGGCGAGTGCTCAGCCATAGGTAGCAGAAAATCCTTTTTGGTGGCTTAAACAGACGGTTTATTTGCCTCCCATCACAGGAAGTCTAGCGCGGGCAGTACAGGGCCAGTTCGGCAGCCGGACCAGGCTGCCAGGGATGCCTGCTCTCTGTTTTCCCTCCTCTGCCCTCCGCTCCTTGGCTTTATCTTCATGCTTGTCACTTCCTGGCTGCCAGCAAGAGCGTCTGGCTCCCACAGCATCCTGAGCCTCAGGTTCACGTTCAAAGCAGGAAGCAGTCTACAGAGAGGGCAGGAAGCAGTCTACAGAGAGGAGGGAGAATGAAGCAGCTTCTCAAAATCAAGCCGAGACAAAAGGAGGCACCTCCAGCACAGGCTCTCATCCTCCCAGACCTACCAAGTATTCAGCAACTAAATTCCTATCCATGCATTCCAGACAACAGCCAGTATCCTTATAATAAATGTGGCTCATTTTCTTTTGTCTTGTTTATACTAGTTCATTCCTGTTACTTGCCAAAGGAAAAAAAAAAGTCCAATCAAATGCATTCACGAGGTCAGATTCACCAGTTAAATCATACAGAGACCTCAGAGTTTACGTGGCCTTTCATAAACTTTCATAAAGTTATGTTGGAGGTCCGTTTCTAAACATTATGGTTAGTGGCTTATACAATCGTAACTGGAATGGCAGCCACTATTTATCAAGCACATGCTACGTTCCAGGCACTGTCTGGGGCATTCTACATGCATTCTTGTCATCCTCACATCCTGACAAGCAAATGTCCTTGTACATAAGGGTACTGATTCTCAGAGAAGTAACTTTCCTGAGACTGTTCAGCTAATGATGATTCAAAGACAGATCCATCTGACTCCAGAGCTCAGTCCACTCTATGTTTTTTTTTTTTTTTTTTGCTGTTTTTTTGTTTGTTTTGCTATGGTTTTTTGAAGTGTGATCAGAGGGTCATCTGTATTAAATTCACATTGGGTATTTCCAAATATTCAAATTCCTGAGTCCTTTTTAAACAGACTGATTTAGACTCTCTGAGGTTCGGACTGGAGTTTAGAGTTCAGGAATCTGCAGTTTAAACAAGTTTCTTGGCTAATTCATCTCCAGGCTGTTGATTCAAAACCATGGGAGCTTCCTGGTGAAATCTGGAACTGGTCCCTATATACAGAGGGCAAGGAAAGACCGTGGAAAGAGGCAGGCCTCTCCAGATTGGTAGGTGGCATGTTTAATAAGCAAGGGAACTTACAAGCAAGGTGCCACAAGACAAGTAGATCTCTGTACCTGCCTGCCAAAATCTTTTTCTCTCCTATTTTTTTAATTGAAATGTAGTTGATATACATTATATGAGTGTACAGTATAGTGATTCACAATTTTTACAGGTTCTACTCCGGTTATAGTTATTATAAAATACTGGCTATATTCTCCATGTTGTACAATATATACTTGTGGCTTATTTTATACCTAGTAGTTTGTACCTCTTAATCCCCTACCTCTTGCCCCTCCCCCCTTCCCTTTCCCCACTGGTATCCACTAGTTTGTTCTGTGTATCTGTGAGTCTGCTTCTTTTTTGTTATATTCACTAGTTTGTTGTATTTTTTAGATTCCACATGTAAGTGATATCATATAGTATTTGTCTTTTGCTAACTTATTTCACTTAGCATAATGCCCTCCAAGTCCATCCATGTTGCTGCAAATAGCAAAATTTTATTTTTTATGGCTGAGTAGTATTCCATTGTATATATATATATATATATATATATATATATATATATATAAACCACATCTTCTTTATCCACTCATCTGTTGATGGACACTTAGGTTGCTTCCGTATCTTGGCTATTGTAAAGAATGCTACTATAAATATTGGGGTGCATTTATCTTTTTGAATTGGTGCTTTTGTTTCTTTCGGATATATACCCAGGAGTGGAACTGCTGGGTCATATGGTAGTTCTATGTTTAGTGTTTTGAGAAACCTCCATACTGTTTTCCACAGTGCTGCACCAATTTACTTTCCCACCAACAGTGTACTAGGGTTCCCTTTTCTCCATATACTCACTAACATTTGTTATTTATGTTCTTTTTGATGATAGCCATTCTGACAGGTGTGAGGTGATATCTCATTGTGGTTTTGATTGGCATTTCCCTGATGATTAGTGATTCTGAGCATCTTTTCATGTCCCCATTGGCCACCTGCATTTCCTTTTTGGAAAAATATCTATTCAGTTCTTCTGCCCATTTTTTAATTGGGTGTTTGTTTTTTTGATATTGAGTTGTATAAGCTGTTTATATATGTTGGATATTAAGCTCTTATCAGTCATATTATTTGCAAATATTTTCTCCCACTCAGTAGGTTGTCTTTTCATTTTGTCAATGGTTTCCTTTGCTTTGTGAAAGCTTGTCAGTTTAATTAGGTCCCATTTATTTATTTTTGCTTTTATTTCCTTTGCTTTAGGAGATAGACTCTTAAATGTATATATAAAGACCTTAGGTGGGTTCAGTCACGTGTATAATCCAGGTGGTCTCAACATCACATTGCTCTCTGAAGGCTGCATGCTTGAAATAACTTCAGCTATGGAAATGGTGGGCAGAACATACAGTCCAACGAGGAAGGGGTGAGGAGCCTCCAACTGGCTGGGTCCAGCTCACAGGTCCACAGGCAGTCATGCCCTCCTGATGGAGGACCAACATATGCTAGAGCCTAGAAGGCACAGCTTCTCCTCTTGGAGGCTGTCCTGTGGTTAGTGTGGTCAGCTCTCCTGTGGCTAATGCCTGCTGGCATTTTTCACTGGAGTCAGTAGTAGTGTAAGAACAAAAAAATTTTTTTAATAAGAGGCTGAATTCTTCCTGTAGAAAATAATAGAAGAGACTTCTCCTACCTCATTTTTCTCAGAGCATTCACTTTAGAAAACTTATAATTCTTAAGTACTTTCTCCTTCTGTGATGCATATAAATCCTTTTGAAAACTAGATAGGACATTTGTCAGGTCTAGGACCCAGGAATGTCTTTCTCAGAGGACCTGGGAGTCATCTCTTTGAAAGATAAGTATCTAGGAAGGTAGCACCCCTCCCTCCTAGTTTCTGTGGGAAGGTCAGATGGGAAGGTCGGAGCCAAACCTCACTGGGGGACCTTCTCCAACTTGCAAAGCTACTTCCTGTCATAAAGACATGAAGTTTGTTTTCCTCTGGATCAAGCCAAGAAGCTAACACTGATGGTCGCCCCAATTACCAGATAAAGTTAAGATGAACGATTTGTGACATCTGGCTCCATCGAGTCCTCTTCCTTGAGGACTAGCTATTGTTTATCTTGGAACATATATGAGTGGGTAGTATCTACTTGGCTATGTAAGGGAGTGAAATTCCTTCCTGTCTTTGCAGTCTCTTAGTGGACTACCTGTAATACACATCACATCCTGGTTTAATGTTTATTCAATAATAAAACTAGGGGCTTCCCTGGTGGCGCAGTGGTTGAGAGTCCACCTACTGATGCAGGGGACACGGGTTCGTGCCCCAGTCTGGGAAGATCCCACATGCCGTGGAGTGGCTAGGCCCGTGAGCCATGGCCACTGAGCCTGCGCGTCCGGAGTCTGCGCTCCACAACGAGAGAGGCCACAACAGTGAGAGGCCCGTATACCGCAAAAAAAAAAAAAAAAGAAAATTAAACACAAAGAGAAAACATTAAAAGCAGCAAGGGAAAAGCAATAAATAACATGTAAGGGAATCCCTGTAAGGTTAACAGCTGATCTTTCAACAGAAACTCTGAAAGCCAGAAAGAAGTGGCAGGACATATTTAAAGTGATGAAAGGCAAAAACCTACAACCAAAATTACCAAGCTAGGATCTCATTCAGATTTGAAGGAGAAATTAAAACCTATACAGACAAGCAAAAGCTAAGAGAATTCAGCACTACCAAACCAGCTTTACAACAAATGCTAAAGGAACTTCTCTAGGAAGGAAACACAAGAGAAGGAAAAGACCTACAATAACAGACCCAAAACAATTAAGAAATGGTAATTACCTTAAATGTAAATGGATTAAATGCTCCAACCAAAAGACAGAGACTGGCTGAATGGATACAAAAACAGGACCCGTATATATGCTGTCTACAAGAGACCCACTTCAGACCTAGGGACACATACAGACTGAAACTGAGGAGATGGAAAAAGATATTCCATGGAAATGGAAATCAAAACAAAGCTGGACTAGCAATTCTCATATCAGACAAAACAGACTTTAAAATAAAGACTGTTACAGGAGACAATGAAGGACACTACATAATGATCAAGGGATCAATCCAAGATGAAGATATAACAATTGTAAATATTTATACACCCAACATAGGAGCACCTCAACACATAAGGCAAATGTTAACAGCCATAAAAGGGGAAATCGAAAGTAACACAATCATAGTAGGGGACTTTAACACCCCACTTTCACCAATGGACAGGTCATGCAAAATGAAAACAAATAAGGAAACACAAGCTTTAAATGATACACTAAACAAGATGGACATAATTGATATTTATAGAACAATCCATCCAAAAACAACAGAATACACTTTCTTCTCAAGGGCTCATGGAACATTCTCCAAAACAGATCATATCTTGGGTCACAAATCAAGCCTTGGTAAATTAAAAAAATTGAAATCATATCAAGTATCTTTTCCAACCACACTGCTATGAAACTATCAATTACAGGAAAAAAACTGTAAAAAATACAAACACATGGAGGCTAAACAATACACTACTTAATAACCAAGAGATTACCATAGAAATCAAAGAGGAAATCAAAAAATACCTAGAAACAAATGACAATGAAACCATGACAACCCAAAACATATGGGATGCTGCAAAAGCACTTTAAGAGGGATATTTATGGCAATACAATCCTACCTCAAGAAACAAGAAACATCTCAAATAAAAAACCTAGCCTTACATCTAAAGCAATTAGAGGAAGAACAAAAAAAATTCCAAAGTCAGCAGAAGGAAAGAAATCATAAAGATCAGATCAGAAATAAATGAAACAGAAATAAAGGAAACAATACCCAAACATCAATAAAACTAAAAGGTGGTTCTTTGAGAAGATAAACAAAATTGATAAACCATTAGCCAGACTCATCAAGAAAAAAAGGGAGAAGACTCAAATCAATAGAATTAGAAATGAAAAAGGAGAAGTAACAACTGACACTGCAGAAATACAAAGGACCATGAGAGATTCCTACAAGCAACTAAATGCCAACAGAATGGACAACCTGGAGGAAATGGACAAATTCTTAGAAAAGCACAACCTTCCGAGACTGAACCAGGAACAAATCGAAAATATAAACAGAACAATCACAAGCACTGAAATTGAGGCTGTGATTAAAAATCTTCCAACAAAAAAAAGCCCAGGACCAGATGGCTTCACAGGCGAATTCTATCAATCATTTAGAGAAGAGCTGACACCTATCCTTGTCAAACTCTTCCAAAATATAGCAGAGGGAGGACACTCTCAAACTTATTCTACAATGCCACCATCACCCTGATACCAAAACCAGACACAGATGTCACAAAGAAAGAAAACTACAGGCCAGTATCACTGATGCACATACATGTAAAAATCCTCAACGAAATACTAGCAAACAGAATCCAACAGCACATTAAAAGGATCATACACCATGATCAAGTGGGGTTTATCCCAGGAATGCAAGGAGTTTTCAGTATATGCAAATCAATCAATGTGATAAAGCACATTAACAAACTGAAGAAAAACCATATGATCATCTCAATAGATGCAGAGAAAGCTTCCGACAAAATTCAACACCCATTTAAGATAAAAACTCTCCAGAAAGTAGGCACAGAAGGAACTCACCTCAACATAATAAAGGCCATATATGACAAACTCACAGCCAACTTCATTCTCAATGGTGAAAAACTGAAACCATTTCCACTAAGATCAGGAACAACACAAGGCTGTCCACTCTCACCATTATTATTCAACATAGTTCTGGAAGTTTTAGCCACAGCAATCAGAGATGAAAAAGAAATAAAAGTAATTCCAATCAGAAAAGAAGAAGTAAAGCTGTCACTGTTTGCAGATGACATGATACTATACATAGAGAATCCTAAAGATGCTATCAGAAAACTACTACAGCTAATCAATGAATTTGGTAAAGTAGCAGGATACAAAATTAATGCATAGAAATCTCATGCATTCTTATACTCTAATAATGACAAATCTGAACGAGAATTTAAGGAAACACTCTCATTTACCACTGCAACAAAAAGAATAAAATACCTAGGAATAAACCTACCTAAGGAGACAAAAGACCTGTATGCAGAAAAGTATAAGACACTGATGAAAGAAATTAAAGATGATACAAATGGAGAAATATACCATGTTTTTGGATTGGAAGGATCAACACTGTGAAAATGACTATACTACCCAAAGCAATCTACAGATTCAATGTAATCCCTATCAAACTACCAATGGCATTTTTCACAGAACTCGAACAAAAAATTTCACAATTTGTATGGAAACACAAAAGACCCGAATAGCCAAAGCAATCTTGAGAAAGAAAAACGGAGCTGGAGGAATCAGGCTCCCTGACTTCAGACTATACTACAAAGCTAGAGTAATCAAAACAGTATGGTACTGGCAAAAACCCAGAAATATAGATCAACGGAACAGGATAGAAAGCCCAGAGATAACCCACGCACATATGGTCACCTTATCTTTGATAAAGCAGGCAAGAATATACAATGGAGAAAAGACAGCCTCTTCAATGAGTGATGCTGGAAAAACTGGACAGCTACATGTAAAAGAATAAAATTAGAACACTCCCTAACACCATACACAAAAATAAACTCAAAACTGATTGCAGACCTAAATGTAAGGCCAGACACTATAAAACTCTTAGAGGAAAACATAGGCAGAACACTCTATGACATAAATCACAGCAAGATCCTTTTTGACCCACTTCCTAGAGAAAGGGAAATAAAAACAAAAATAAATAAATGGGACCTAATGAAACTTAAAAGCTTTTGTACAGCAAAGGAAACCATAAAAAAGATGAAAAGACAATCCTCTGAATGGGAGAAAATATTTGCAAACAAAGCAACTGAGTAAGGAATAATCTCTAAAATACACAAGCAGCTCAATATCCAAAAATCAAACAACTCAATCTAGAAATGGGCAGAAGACCTAAGTAGACATTTCTCCAAAGAAGATACACAGATTGCTAACAAACACATGAAAGGATGCTCAACATCACTAATCATTACAGAAATGCAAATCAAAACTACAATGAGGTATCACCTCACACCAGTCCGAATGGCCATCATTAAAAAATCTACAAACAATAAATGCTGGGGAGGGTGTAGGGAAAAGGGAACCTTCTTGCACTGTTAGTGGTAATGTAAACTGATACCCCACTATGGAGAACTGTACGTAGGTTCCTTAAAAAACTCAAAGTAGAACTACCATATGACCCTCCAATTCCACTACTGGGCATATACCCTGAGACAACCATAATTCAAAAAGAGTCATGTACCACAATGTTCATTGCAGCTCTGTTTACAACAGGCAGGACATGGAAGCAACCTAAGTGTACATCAACAGATGAATGGATAAAGAAGATGTGGCACATATATATATACAATGGAATATTACTCAGCCATAAAAAGAAACGAAATTGAGTTATTTGTAGTGAGGTGGATGGACCTAGCATCTGTCATACAGAGTGAAGTAAGTCAGAAAGAGTAAAACAAATACCATATGCTAACACATATAAATGGAATCTAAAGGTTCTCAAGACCTTAGAGGCAGGACAGGGATAAAGACGTAGACATAGAGAATGGACTTGAGGACATGGGGAGAGGGAAGGGTAAGCTGAAACCAAGTGAGACAGTGGCATGGACATATATACACTACCAAATGTAAAACAGATAGCTAGTGGGAAGCAGCCTTATAGCACAGGGAGATCAGCTCATGCTTTGTGCTCGCCTAGAGGGGTGGGGTAGGGATGGTTGAAGGCAGACACAAGAGGGAGGGGATATATGTATACATATAGAGGATTCACTTTGTTATACAGCAGCAACTAGCACAACAGTGTAAAGCAATTATACTCCAATAAAGATGTTTTAAAAAATAGTAGTAACTCAATAAATAGGGAAAAGATGAATTTTCTAATAAATGTTGTTAGAATAACCAGTTTTACAGAAATCATTAAAACTGGATCCAGGGACTTCCCTCGTGGCGCAGTGGGTTAAGAATCCGCCTGCCAATGCAGGGGACACGGGTTCGAGCCCTGGTCCGGGAAGATCCCACATGCTGCCAAGCAACTAAGTCCGTGCACCACAACTACTGAGCCTGCGCTCTAGAGCCCGGAAGCCACAACTACTGAGCCCGCATGCCGCAACTAGTTAAGCCCACGTGCCTAGAGCCCGTGCTCCACAAGAGAAGCCACCAAAATGAGAAGCCCGAGCACCGCAACGAAGAGTAGCCCCCGCTCACTGCAACTAGAGAAAGCCGGTGCGTAGCAATGAAGACCCAATGCAGCCAAAATAAAAATTTTAAAAACTGGATCCATTCCTCCAATCAATATGAAAAGATGTTCCATTAGAGAAATGCAAACTGAAACTATACTGATACGTATTTCTCACCTATGAGGTTGGCAAATACCCAAATGTTTGACAACTTTCTCTACTGGCACTCTCATACATTACTGGTATATACTACTTACCTATGAAGGGGAATTTGGTAGTATCTAGCAAACTTGCATGTGCATTTACCTTTTGACACAGCAATTCCACTTCTAGGAATCTTCCAAAGTGAAACAGGCAAAAATACAAAGAGCACGAAGCTGTTCACTGCAGCACGCGCTGTAATAGCAAAAGACTGGAAATAATCCAAATGTCCGTCAATAGGGGAAAGGCTGAATAAACCATGGTATATCAACATGGTTGCTGTGAAGAGAAATGAGGACTAGCTCTATATACTCTTATAGAATTATCTCCAGGATACATTATTAAGTGAAAAAGATAGAGGAAAACCGTATACACTATTCTTTTATTTATCTAAGGAAGAGCTTTGAAAATATATATGCTTATGTTTAAAACAAACTTTAAAAAACTATTTAAAAAAACTTCCCTTTGGAGAGCGAGAAAATAGGATGAACAGGGGACAGAAGCCAGATTTCTCTGAATATTTTTTTTAACATCTAACTTTGAATCATGTAAACACTCTGATAATTATAAAGCAAAATTAAAATTTAAAAATCCTTAGAAGACTGAAAATGAAACACATGATCCTGTACATTCAAGTGTACATTCAAGTAATACATTCAACTTGACTGTATAACCCTAGTGAGATATATACCTAAATATACAAAAAGAACTGAGGGAGGAAAATTTTTAAACGTTTTTACTAATATTATTAATGGTAATGTAGAAATTGTTATTGTGAGACTACTGTGTGTGACTCTTGTATAAAACAAATGCGTTATAGTTAGCATCACTGAGAAGTAGGATTTTCAGCATATAATAAAGGAAATACACAAATGTAAGATCACTGAAGTTGAATTTTAAAAATGTAGTCCTAGATCTGAAGTATCAATTTGCAGAATATGATGAATGGAATTAACATATACTTACTTCTTAGCTCTGTTCACTGAACAAACAATGATCAAACCAGTAGAAATGAACAGCGCTAATGCCAAGATTACTCTCTATTTGTATTATAGTCTATATAATACCATTTCTGAAAAAGTAAACAAAGCTCTTTAGAAAACCGGCTAATTTTGGGTCTGAGGAAGGAAATATACACAATAAACCTGGAATATCTTACCATCAGAAAACCAAAGACTACTTAAATGCTAGTTTAAAATGAGACAATGGAGCTTCCCTGGTGGCACAGTGGTTGAGAGTCCGCCTGCCGATGCAGGGAACACGGGTTCATGCCCCCATCCGGGAAGATCCCATGTGCCGCAGAGCGGCTAGGTCCGTGAGCCATGGCCGCTGAGCCTGCGCGTCCGGAGCCTGTGCTCTGGGAGAGGCCACAACAGTGAGAGGCAACAGTGAGAGGCCCGCGTACCACAGAAAAAAAAAAAAAAAGAAGAGAGAGACAATGAGTATCAATAAGGGTAATAACTACAACGGATTACAATACATAATAAAATCCACGTTTATGTTAATATTAAAAAAAAAACGTATCAATCATTTTTAAAAGACATTAGAGTGACTTCCCTGGTGGTCAAGTGGTAGAGAATCTGCCTTCCAATGCAGGGGACATGGGTTTGATCCCTGGTCAGGGAACTAAGATCCCACATGCCACGGGGCAACTAAGCCCGTGCTCCACAACTACGGAGCTCACTCGCCTCAACCAGAGAGCCTGCATGCTGCAAAATACAGAGCCCACATGCCCTGAGTCCTGTGCACCACAACTAGAGAGAGAAAACCTGTATGTCACAACTAGAGAGAAGTCTGCGCACCCCAGCAAAGAGCCCACAAGCCACAACAAAAGATCCTGCATGCCGCAACTAAGACCCGACACACCCACAAATAAATAATAATAAATCAATCTTTAAAATAATAATAAATAAAAGACATTAGAGAATCAATTCATTATCCAAATGAACCAAGCATTTTACTGTTTTCCCTGTATGTATTAGATGTCAGGGTAACCAAATACTTAAGGTAAGTTCTCTTTTTGAAAGTATTATGGCTAATAGATAAATAAATCTATAATTAATTAATAGATCTAGCTAATGATCACCAATGGCTGCCAACATCACCAGGAGAGATAAAGTACTCAACATCTACCAAGTAGTACTGTAAGGAGAAAAAAAAGTGTATGAGAATCAAATGTGAATCTGATCAAGCCTCTACATCCAGGGTTGATTTCATCATCTGTGCAATCACCCAGGGCTCTGTACTCAGAGAGACCCCATGTTTGGTTTAATGTTCTGCTGTCCCCATCTTGAAATTTGAACAACGGCCCCATATTCTCATTTTGCACTGGGCTCTGCAAACTATGTAGCCAATCCTTGTCTACATTTGACTACCAATTTATATGAAATAAGTGTAGTGAAGAAAAACATGGCTATACCAAATGTAAGACTGAAAACCATAAAACTCCTAGAAGAAAAAGTCGACAGAACACTCTTTGGCATACATCATAGCAATATTTTTGGGGATCTGTCTCCTAAGGCATAGGAAACAAAAGCAAAAAATAAACAACGGGGACCTAATTAAAGGAAACCATTGACAAAACAAAAAGACAACCTACTGAATGAGAAAAATTATTTGCAAATGATATGACTGACAAGCCGTGAGAATCCAAAATATAAAACAGCTCATTCAACTCAATATCAAAAAAACAACTCAAATAAAACATGGGCAGAAGACCTGAACAGACATTTTTCCAAAGAAGACTTAGAGATGGCCAACGGGCACATGAAAAGATACTCAACATCACTAATCATGAGAGAAATGTAAATCAAAAGTACAATAAAGATATCCTCACACCTGTCAGAATGGCTATCATCAAAAAGACCACAAATAACAAATGCTCGAGAGGATGTGGAGAAAGGGGAACCCTAGTACCCTGCTGGAGGGAATGTAAACTGGTTCAGCCAGGATGGAAAATGGTATGGAAATTGCTCAAAAGAACAAAAACAGAACTACCATATGATCAAGCAATTCCACTCCTGGGTACATATCCAAAGAAAATGAAAAGACTAATTCAAAAAGATACATGCACCCCGATGTTCTGCTCAGCATTATTTACAATAGCCAAGGGATGGAAGCAGCCTAGGTGTCCATCAACAGATGAATGGATAAAGAAGATCACACACACACACACACACACACACACTGGAATACTACTCAGCCATAAAAAAAGAATGAAATTTTGCCATTTGCAACAACACTGATGGACCTGGAGGGTATTATTCCTAGAGAAATAAGTCAGACAAATACTATATGCTATCACTTATATGTGGAATCTAAAAAATAAATAAATGAATGAATATAACAGAAACAAACTTACACATACAGAGAACAAACTAATGGTTACCAGTGGGAAGAGGGAAGCAGGGGACGGCACAATAGGGGTAGGGGATAAAGAGGTACAAACTACTATGTATAAAATAAGTAAGTTACAATGATATACTGTACAGCACAGGGAATATAGCCAATATTTTATATTAACTTTAAATGCTGTATAAGCTATAAAAATACTATGTAGTACACCTTAAGTGAATATATTATTATAAATAACTTTACTTCAATAAAATAATTAACTAGAAGTTTAACTATTAAAAAAAAAGATGTCTACAAATTCTTTGATACTCCTCCCTTCAACAGGTGGAGAGTCCCAGCTTACAGTTTGAATGCAATCTCATGACAGACCCCTAGCCATAACCACTCAACAAGCCACTCTTGAATTCATTACCCACAGAAACTGTGTGAGGTAAAGTTAATTATTTTAAGCTGCTAAATTTGAGGCAACTTATTACACAGGAATATATAACTAAGACAAGAAAAAACAGAAGATATGTTAAATGACAGCATGGGTATGCAATCAGCAAAATTTCAACTGTGGGAAACTCTATAAGAAAATAACCTAATACCTTCAACCAAAAAATTTTAAAGAAAAAAGAGTTCACATCACAGTGATATTTTTGGATCCGGATTTAAGCAAACCATTAAAAAAGCTATAGAACAATTAAAATATGTAAATACTGACTGGATATTTGATATTAAGAAATTATTCATTTTTAAGGTGGTATAACGATGGTATTATCATTATGTTTTTTAAAAGGGAATCTGTGGGCTTCCCTGCTGGTGCAGTGGTTGGGGGTCCGCCTGCCGATGCAGGGGGCGCGGGTTTGTGCCCCGGTCCGGGAGGGTCCCGCGTGCCGCTGGGCGACTGGGCCCGTGGGCCATGGCCGCTGGGCCTGCGCGTCCGGAGCCTGTGCTCCGCGACGGGGCGGGGCCGCGGGGCCCGCGTACCACAATTAAAAAAAAAAAAAAGGGGGGAATCTGTGACTTCTAAAGATATATACTAAAATATTTACCAATGTTATGTCTGGAATTCACTTCAAAATGCTATGGAAGAAAGGCAATTGGTGAGGAAAAGGAAATAAGAGTGGCCATGAGTTGATAATTATCAAAGCTGGGTGGTGGGAACATGGAAGTTCATTATAAAATTCTTTATTTTTTATAGGCTTAAAATTTTCCATAATAAAGTGATTAAAAAGTATGCACTTGCATCAACATGCATAAACAAATACCACACTACAACATTTAAGAGTGGGCTTAATAAAACCAAATAATTACAAGCAAGATGAAGACCATAAGGATTTGAATGTTTTATTGTCTAAAATAAAGTAAATAATTTTTACATGTCAAAACTAAAATCCAGACTACACATTACTAACTAATGCATCTATTTATGGAACTACTCTGGCTTGCAATTGATATCTTTGGCACATATTACTTGATCCAATATTCCAAAATAACCTCAAAAGTATTAGGCCTTTTTTTTAATTGTTTGATTCAAATCATAGTCATATTTAAACACCAGATGGACTTTCTTCTTCACCTATTCCATGTTAGAAAAAGAGTGTAAATTAACACCTTATAATGACTCACGATAGACTTTTATCATCCACATAGAAAAGCAGTGAAGAGAAGGTTATGCTAACCATTTGATGGTAAAAGAGACATAAACAGATGCTATTCACAAGTCTCAGTGTGCCAATGGCAATTACCACCTGTTCTGCTTCATCTATTAGTGCTATGCATGAAAAAGAAGCCAAGAGACAGAAAACTCATGCAGACACTAATTTTTTTTACTGCAACAATGGTATTTTAAATTCTTTCATTAAAAGCATACACAATACATAGTTATAACAGGGTAACTACATAACTAACCTGGACTGAGACCAGATGACTAGCACAGTTCACAAAGGTCTCACCTCCTTTCTCTTTTTTCCTGTACAAAGAGGAGGAAGGGGCTGTTTGCTTTATGCAGATGCCTTAGGAAAAGAATCAATCCAGAAATGCCTCATTATTTTTCATTCCTACCAACTCAAAATTTGTCATAACTCATGGCTTGAGCCTGGCTGAAGGTATCATTAACATGATAAAGAAAAGGCTTGATCAGTACAAAATTGTAAAGGTGGGTTTGATTTTAGCTATGATAAAACAAAAACACTCCTCAAAGCTGTATACAGAGCTTTAAAAACCTTAAGAGAAAGAAAATATTCCAACATATAACAGAAATACTGGGTCTGGATGATAGGACTATGGCTCTATCTCTCTTCCTCCCTTTTCTTGCTGACTTTTAAGATTTTAAAAAAGAATTTTAAAAATCTTTAAAAGACATATATTAGCAAAGGGACAGGTTAACAGATGCCCCTTACTTAAAATGTTTTATTCATTAAATCAACTGCAGAAAATATGTACTTAAAATCTGTGCCTAAAGTATATGTTTCCATAAAAAATATAATTCAGACTGGCCTCCTCTCAGTGTAAACTACTGACATGTTACTACAAATAAGACTATAGATTTTTCTACCAATATGTCACAAAAATACTAAGCATAATCAGTTCCCTGTCTCAGGAAAACCACAGGTTTCTATTAACTCTAACAAAAAAAGAAAACAAGTTTACTTACTGCCAGGTATTATGTTTCAATGACCACTTGTCATTTAATAATAATAACAATAACAACAACAACAATAATAATAAATACAGATGAAGATAAACTAAGAGAAAAACAAACAATGGAAGAGAAAGCAAAACAAAAAATCTCAACAGTTGCACACAGGAATATTAAATTTTCCTTAAATGTTTTGTTAAAAAATGAAAAAGGATAAAAATCACCAGGTGTGTTTATAAAACTACTATGATAGTCTCTAAGCCTTCAAACATGGCCATATTTATTTTACCTGAAGTCATAAACACCACCTTCTCCTAGAGAGACTGTGTAGGTATAAACTCAGAGATCCAGCATTAGCTCTACATATTGATAGAATATAACACTCCTTTCCTGATGAGAGGACACCCATCTTTCAGATAAACTACCCAGGTCATGTAGAGTCTTGAGTAATGAAATCTCTTGGTTTGGGCTCTTACCTACACATAGTCATGACACCTCAGTTATGTGAGACTAGCTGCTTGGGAAAAGAGAGAAGGGAGGAGGCAAGTGCTCTAGCACAGGAAATTCAGGGGAATTAATAGTACCAAAGGTGTTTCTATTATGTTCCCAGCTCAAAGGTAAAGTTTTAGAGATCCCTTTGGCTTACAGATCCTCTTTATTCTTATTTATTTTATTTTTTGCGGTAGGTGAGCCTCTCACTGTTGTGGCCTCTCCCGTTGTGGAGCACAGGCCCCGGACACGCAGGCTCAGCGGCCATGGCTCACAGGCCCAGCCGCTCTGCGGCATGTGGGATCTTCCCGGACCAGGGCACGAACCCGTGTCCCCTGCATCGGCAGGCGGACTCTCAACCACTGCGCCCCCAGGGAAGCCCCAGATCCTCTTTAAATTGAGTATTTGGATAGGCTAGCAGGCTGAGCTTCCATTTACTTTATACAGAGGATGAATCCATGAAATTGGAAGGCAGTGTGTAGTTTTACTGGTTATTCTCACAAATTGTTAGGTCTAAAACACTTGATCATAAAACTGGAAATGGCTACATTACTAGCAACTTCACTAGCCCTTCAACCAACCATTCCCACTATTTAAAACCTTTCCACAATAGTACTAGGGACCTGCTAGCAATAATCGTACTGAGAGTGCTTCTTCAAACAAATATTTCTATAACCAAACAAGAAATATAATTAGGGGAATATACCTCCAAGAATATAGAGGAGTATAAAAATGAAGGGCAAACTTTGAGACAGATTTTCTCAACTTCTTTCTATACCGCTTGCTGATGGAACCAAGTCCACTGTTCCAGAGAAGACACATAATTATTTACATTCTTATCACAGTTTTTATGATAAGTTTTTGAGGACCAACAAAATACAGTAGAATTTTAGAGAGTAACCAATCAAAAATACTCAGAGGTCTTGAAACTGTACCTGGCACGATACCTGAAGATCTATAAAACATGATCTTCATACAGGTTTACAGATAGATGGTAAGAACAGATCTAAAGTTAGAGATATCAACTGATCACGTGACATAAATGTGACACTTGGGCTGCCTGTCAAAGATTATGAATGTCATAGGTGGTCATGGGACAACAGAAGTGTATAACTGATCTGGGAAGTAGGGCCACCAGAAAGCTTCATATCAAGACACTTTCTACTTGGGCAAAAGGGAGAGGGAAACGGAAAAATGAAGTTCAATGAGTATATATACAATAACACAAATGAATCTGAAAATGTGCACAAAAGTAACAGGAAACAAAAGACAGCATAGTGGATGATTCCAGGAAAAACTGATTTTTGGTGCTAGAACCCAGAAGAGTAGTTACTCTTCTGGCAAGAGCACAGTAACTAGAAGGGCCACAAAGGGAACTCCTGGGATGTTAATAATTCTGTTTCTTGAACTGCATGCTGATTATGCAACGTTTTCACTTTGTAAAACTACAGTTGACCCTTCAACATGTTTGAACTGGTGCAGGTTTACTTATACACAGAGTTTTTTCAACAGTAATACTACAATACTACACAATCTGCAGTTGATTGGCTCCATCGTTGGATGAATCCATGGATACAGACAGTTGACTATAAGTCATATGGAGATTTTCAACTGTGCAGAGGGTAGGCGCCTATAACTCCCATGTTGTTCAAGGGTCAACTGTAATCTGTCTGTATACTTATGATTTGTGTACTTTTTTATATATGTGTTAAATGTCAATAAAAAGTTTACTTTAAAAAAAAAAGAAATGATGTCCAGATTACCACTATTACATCAAATGATCACAGAAAGATGTCCTATGACAGGAAGGATCAGCAGGAAATATACTTAAAGGACAACATCAGATCAAGGAAGGGTAAACTCTTGACAGTTGTTATTAAAACCAATTCGCATCCTGCTCTGGATGTGTACCACCATTAGAAAACTACTGTATGGAGTTCTTCCTCAGGTTCACTGTGACCTTAAGAGTATTAAAGCACCATGGTGCATGTAGGTCAGAGCTTAAAGTTCACACTAACTGGATGTATCATTTTGATCAGAGGCTGTGACTATAATTCACCTACCTTCAGGTACTTTTAGATTAGACTTCTCACTGAGTCCTTGTTATTAGTCATAAAAATCATAAATATTGTATTATAAAATAGTCTAAAAGAAAGATGCATTTATACAGTAAGTAAAATCATTTATGTTTTAAATACTAAGGGTTTTTAATGTATCTGAAATATTTTGAGATTTTTAAGAATAAAAGCTCATTAAGTTATGAGTAGTTGAATTTATTACATATTTGAACATGAACAAAAACACATGAAAAGATTCACCCTCAAATGTAAACATTCTATGTACAATGGACCCTAACAAAAAACTGGCTATGTAAAAATCAGAGACTTAGGGTTTGGAAAAATACAGACATTTAAAAAATATTACATAGTACATACTTTTTTAGAATTTAGTAACTATCAGAATTTCCACCTGTTTTTCCATATCCACCCTTATCTCTGCCTGTATAACTACAGTCAAACTCCCCACCCCACAGGCAGCAACTACAGCCCTAATCTGTGCTGAATTTAGTCATCCCCCTGGACCCTAATGTCTCCATCATTTGGTACGCCATCATCACTGCTTTTACCAAATAGCAAAAGCCTATCAGAGATGAATCTGGCTAACCCACTCCCATCTATTTTAAGTCACAGTATCCCAATAGGACAGAATATTTGCCCTCCTTTGGACCCCATCTCTAGTTGTCTATCACAACATTAATGCATTCATAACCTTTTTCTCAAGACTATTGCCCACAGCCTCTTAACATAGCTCACCTGTTACGGTGTTCAGTCCTCTCTGACTCTAGATTCATATCGAGCAATTGCAAAACCAATGAGGCAGTGTCTCATTAACCTAGGATGTTAAGGTTTAAATTTCATGGACTATTTGATAATGTATCCAGATAGTAAAAAAGAAACCCACTATAACATTAATAGAACTAGCAATCATTGCTTCACAGGATCAAAGGTGCCCTCTGATTTGGAGGCTGAATGGAGCTTCAGTTTTATTTGATACTGAACAACTCAGGAATACATACCTTTCTTTAAAGATGGTACCACAGAAATGTCTCTCCCAGTCTCCTAATTAATACTGTGTAAAATGCACATTTATCTCAATACCAACCTAATTCTTTTTTTTCAACTGAGCATATCTTTGAGTTTAGGTCTGTTCTTGCCTTTGCAGAAACAGGAATCTTTTTTAGCCAAAGAGAGTATCAAGGAACTGGAAAAAAAAAAAACAAGAGCAAAATGATTCATTTTCTATAGTCTTTAAAGAAAGAATTCTCCCCTGAGTTTACCTGTGAAAAGCCAATGAATTTCAACTGAATTAAGAGATGAGAATAGAATATAAGATAGTTCTTTTATAAATATAAGAGAGATTTAATTCCACTGTGTATACACATCCAGTGAAGTTTTATGCATTCCCTTCTAAATACTAGCCCTAGGTAAACACAGAATCATAGGTGGAAATACACCATGTTTAGCCACAGTTCATTAACAGAATAAAGCAGAAAATCGTTAGGTAATTTACAACATAAAGTGTACTGATGATAAAACTGCAATAAAGTAACATTAGTGAGGTTTATACTTTTTTACCAGGGAGCTTAGTTGTAACCATTTGCATTAAACTACTGCCCTCTAAAATCTAACCAACCACACAAACAAAAATCATCTTTTGTGACGATAAAATCGTGAAGAATTTGTACTCCATGGCTCCTTATCTTGGTGGTTTTCAGAGCAAGACATGACCTGTGTTAAGTAGCTTCATTGATTTCTCCATCTTGAATAACTGCCAGTTCTGGAACTTCATTCATCCTCAAAACCTCTGCATAGAGCAAATAATCATGTAGGCTTCTGGGAAGTGGCAACTGACAGATAAAACTGTTAGATCGTAGGTGCTCTGGTTTTAGACTGGACCGAATTTCCAAACGACAAAGGTGGGTCAGGGATGGAACAGAGGCTGGAGAAACAAACAAAAAAAGGAAGATTAAAATGTTTGAACCAGAAAGATATAACAGTACATTAAGGTAAATGCCCTTTTTTTCCCCACGTCTGCGTAGTAGAAGAGAAGTGATATGTTACTTAGACTTACTTTTGAAAATAGATTACTTGGGCCAGAATGACCAAAATAAACTTTATTTATTTATTCCTTTTTACAGCCTTCACTGGGTTCTTCTTCCTCCGATTTCTGGCCACACATTCCAAATCAGTACCCAGGGCCATATAAAACTAAATGTTCAAAATCTAAATTTCTGCCAATACCAGTTTGGACTTAAGAAATGGGTGATCTAACTTTAGAAATGATAGAAGCACACAGTAGCAAACGTTATTTTCCTCTTACTCTCATTGCAAATAGTCTCCAGACCTACCACATTCAAGTGAATAAAAATGTAGCTTACGTAAGTTTTGCTCTTTTTATCCATGATACAGAATGAAATTTAAAAATTGACACAGAGAGAAAAGGACCATCTATCAAATGCCTACTATGCTGTATGCCCATACACATCTTCTTTTTATCTTCATTAACCCCCGTGAGGTAGATATTCTCATGCTCTCACAGAGATAAGAAAACAGAGGTTTAAAAAGAGGTTTAGGGCTTCCCTGGTGGCGCAGTGGTTGAGAGTCTGCCTGCCGATGCAGGGGACACAGGTTCGTGCCCCGGTCCGGGAGGATTCCACATGCCGTGGAGCGGCTGGGCCCGTGAGCCATGGCCGCTGGGCCTGCGCGTCCGGAGCCTGTGCTCCACAACGGGAGAGGCCACAGCAGTGAGAGGCCCGCGTACCGCAAAACAAACAAACAAAAACACACACACACAAAAAAAGAGGTTTAAGTAACTTTCCAAAGGTCATACATCTAGTACATGGTAGACCAGGATTCAAACTCAAGTGCATATGACCCCAAAATGTGCATGTGTACATACACATGCTAAAACCACTGCTGCCAAAAGCTAATAACCAATTAAAGGCTAACCCACATATGCCTGATTAAGAATCGTAAGATACTGGTTTTGTTTTCCAAGATGAAAAGTGTTAACTAAAGAAGTTAATGTCCATGAAAACCAAGAGCACTAAAAACAGCTAGTGGTTTTATGTGAATCAAATCTAATGTCTTTTATTAGTCCAAGAAATCTTTTGTAAATCCCTGTGAAATGCACCAATGACTAACAGGCCAGGATCAGAGCAGCAGAGACAAGCACTATCAAGAGCCCAGCTGATGTAAGAGCAGCTGGTCTAACTCCAAGTCTAGGGTTCTTTAAACTGTAATAACCCACAGGGCCTGAGACATGCTAATTCTCTAACATCTTCCAGACCACTGAAGTTAGTCCATCATCTTACATTTTAGTTTCAGCTTATTGGTTTAAGTTTAGTTTAGTTAACTCAGGGTTTGGGAAACTCCTCAATCCAGGGTTTCAAAATGCCAAAAAAGAAAAGCAACAGAGTTACCTGATTTTGTACATAAAACCTGAGTCGAAGAAGAGTATTTCCTTAAACCATGAGTCACATAGACTCCCCATTATAAATAAGATTACAGCATCTACAATATATAGCACATTTACTTTCACTGTTTTCATATTTACATATTGTTTAAATTTTAACCTTTTCTGTAAACTTAAAGGAAGAATCATCATTCTCCCTTCTAAGATGAGAAAACACAGATAAAGGGAGCACTAGAGAGATTAGCAGGAAACCACATGGAAAGCATGCTCAAACTGCAAACCTCCACAGTTTTCCAAAGGAGTAGTAAGCAGGTTCAATTTCAACAAGTAGGTTGCCCATGTTCAACTATTACACATAAGGAAACCTTCTCACCCACTGAGATCAGGAACAATAATTGGTCCTAATGTCACTGGGTATGCACAAATGTAATAAAAGTTTTGGAAATGAGCATAACTGATTCTTGGTAAGCACACAACTCAGCTGGTAGGGCCAAAGTATGCTGGCATACTGGAAAGCGGCCTATCAGCTGCAAACCCTGAGCATGCCATAAGCATAGTCAAATGGGACTGACAGAGAAAATGACAAGACTAGATTGTGTGGATCACAGTGAGATTGGTGAAGAGAATTTTTACTCCTATTTGGTTAGAGTTTAATATGCATCCTGTTAAATTGAAATCTCTTCATTCTGCACATTTTTGTTAATGTAGATACTTACCACACACCCAGAAGGAAGACAAAGGATGGCTGTGTAACCTGGAGGAGAGCTGCTCACTCGGAGGTAAGGAATCCTTAACACTTCTCCAGCTTCACCAACTTGACAGACTACACTGACTTACAACTCCTCAGGCTGACTGCGGAGTGTTCCTCTGGCTGTCCCACAGCCTCCTGCAGTGCAGACAAGCCTTTCCAAGAGGCAGTCTGGCTACATCACTGCAGCCCTATCTTTTACAACTAAATAAACCATTTGTTTGTTTATGCTGACATGGGTGTGGAAGCTTAATCATCTGTGATCAAGCCAAACTGGACCAGTACACATTTGTTATGGAAAGCTTAAGTGACTTGCCTGTGTTGACATCATACAGCAACAGAGCTGACACTAGATCCAAATGATTTGACCCCAAGTCTAGGGTTCTCTAAACTGTGATAAGCCTAAAATATTTCTCTAACAACTTCTAAACCACTGAAACTATTGTAAGTTTCGGAAGATCTTTCCATTTAATAATAAAAAAGGAAAGGGTATAGCTACTTCAGTTACTGGTTCCAATTTCAACTGCACCATTTTGGTTTTCGTCCTGTGAGCAAAATAAATCGCTGGCCTGATGAACAATTAGAGGTAAGAACTGTATTCATTTGAACTTGAGGGAGTCCTTTACCTATGGATTATTAACACAGACAGTAATATACCCATCAGTGCCATCTTAGTTTAATATGCTAGTAAATACTAAGGGAACTGTATAATCATATATGCAATATTTCAAAGCATGCAAAATTCCTATGAAAGTTTTAGTGATGCATAGTATTTCCAGATGTGTTGTCACCAGGTTGAGAGAAGATCAAGTCATGCCTTGAATTTATAATATGGAAAAGCCCATGGGACCTTCCCTGGTGGCACAGTGGTTAAGAATACGCCTGCCAATGCAGGGGACACAGGCTCGAGCCCTAGTCCAGGAAGATCCCACATGTTGTGGAGCAACTAAGCCCATGTGCCACAACTACTGAGCCTGAGCTCTAGAGCCCATGAGCCACAACTACTGAGCCCGCACGCCTAGAGCCTGTGCTCTGCAACAAGAGAAGCCACCGTAATGAGAAGCTCACGCACTGCAAAAGAGTAGCCCCTGCTCGCCACAACTAGAGAAAGCCCGCATGTGGCAACGAAGACCCAATGCAGCCAAAAATAAATAAATTAAAAAAAATAGATTTAAAGAATCATACATTATATATATATATACATATATATATATAAAATATGGAATAGCCCAGAAGCTGTATGTAAAACATAACTTTCATGAAAACTTGTTAAAATCAGATTTTAATTTCTTAAATAAATCTCTCTTTTCCTACATTATGGCACTGATCATAGTCTAGAAAATGATGTCTGAAACCATGCTATATTTTTAAGTCACTTTTCTGACCCAATCAGTTTCAAATTAGTATGTTAAACCCAGTTATCTCTAGATCTGTTAGATAAGCAACTTTTAACTATTCATTTCTCTATATATAAAGTCTTCAATTTTGTTAATTTTGTTGCACATACACAGAACAATCAAAATAGAAGGCCACATGTTCTGTGGAATTGTACTAAAATCAAAACAATGATCAGACTAAACCCCACAATTCTTAATTCATTATTCTTGTTAATGCCAAGTTTACTATAGCACAGAACTACATGTACATCATACACACCCATTATCTATATTTCCTACAACCATTCAGCTCTAGCCTGCCCTCGTGCCAATATTCAAATGATGTATCTGCCTAGACTTCAGTTCTATGGTTCTTCTGCATGGTTTTCTACATCAAAGGTATTTATCTGACTTTTGGGCCATCTACTACAATGTGTATTATCATCATTAATATAATGTCTTTATGGTTCCATCCTTTTCTTCCCAGTCCTTCTTAATTTACTTGTACAGTCTCTCTCTTTCCCACTGACTACAACTAAATACTTGGACAAAATTAAAAAAGCAACAACCTGAGGACTCTGAAGAACAAATAAGAGACAGATTAGGGCAGGAAATCAAAACTTAAAGAATGACCAGTAGAACAGCAATGAATGGAATGAATGGGAAAAGCACCACCCAGTAATAAGCCTGGAGCTGGGAGTTGATGAGCCATTATTAACTACTTGTGTGACCTGCAGCAAGTCATTTAAATGCTCTTTCAGTTCCTTTTCTATGAAATGGGAATAATACCTCATCTATAAAATGAACATAACTGACACCCCTGTGCATCAAAAGGTTGTTGATAAGGTTCAAGTTAGAATACACTTGCAAAAGCATTTTATAAACTGTAAAATACCATACATATCCTAGGCACCATCTAATCTAGTGATCTCCAAATGTTGTTTGACTGCACACCCAATTAGTGAAAAGTCTTTGAGTACATAACCCCAATGTATGGATATTTATGTACATATAAATTATATATGTATACTACTAAATTAACATTATCTACACTAAGTACAAATAAAATACATAAAATTAGAAGAATAAGCTAAAATGAAATAAGGTACATATTTAAAATAATTTCGTTTATCTATTAACGGTGTAAAACCCTTTTTACTTTTGCTAAATATGTTAATAATAATATTTTAACAAAAGCAAGGTGACTAAGGTTCATTAATTTAATTTGTAGTGATGTGGCAAGTCCAAGATTTGGTTCTAGGTCCAATCTACTGATGTAGTTAAAAAAATATCTTACAAAAACCATGTAGATTCAAACCAGAGGAGTACATTGTGGCTTAGCTGAACTAATCAGGATACTAACTTATCTCATCTAGCAATTATGCAAAACTTTTATCAAAATTCAACTGGTAAATTTCCATTTTTCCTGGTATCAATCAGTTTACAAGCTAATTACAAAGTTTCGTTTTTTCACATTTTTATTAAATGTATTCAAGATCTAAGGAAACTGTTTCCAAGTATTTTAAGTGTGTCAATACAAGAGTCTTTCTAGGTGATGCACATTGTTTTTGGCAAGAAAATCACATAACAATAGAAATATTTCCCAGCATCTGTTTTTGAAATCATCTCCCCGTAGCAAAGTTTCTTTCAGAAAGTAGTTTGCTTTCTCACTCAGTTAAAATATCATTTTTACCTTAAATCAACAGAATATTAGGAAATATGTACTAGGTTTCATACTATTCATAGCTATTTATTACCAAGAAAAAAAAAGGTTAAGAAAATTGGAACAGTTTTATTTTTGCAAAAGAAAAGTACATAATTCATTGTTAAGGATTCTTTTTTATACTGTCACAAGATAAAGACCAAACCTCTGGATGTATAAACAATAATCATGGTCACTCCCATCTCATCATAAAGTACTACAAAGACTATATATTTTTTCTTTTCTTTTTTTTTGTCCTTCTGTAATGGTTTATTTCACTGAGCATATATATATTTTAAAGGTCATGTTTTTATAAAATTATTCACAACAGTATTACTTCGCAATTCTGGTTTCAACTCCTTTCCTGTATTAGCCTATTAATGATGCAATAAACTCCTTTCATGTGTGATGTTATCTCCATTTCCTCACATTTACAGAAAATTAAGTCACTCCATCAGCAGTCAGTCTTACACAGCTTTTCCAAAAAACATTTTTCTATTAAATAAGTCATTACCGTTGCAAATATATTCTTTCTGGTGCATATTTCCTTTAGTGGCTCTCAGAAAAGTAACATTATTTATATTTTCTTACTGAAACATAATCTTAAAACAACCCTAAGCTGAGACATGTTATAAATATTATATATCTTCTTCCAACTTAGTATACCATCCTTCCTACTTGCAAGGTTATATTTTTATTCTTTTAACTCTTTAGCAATGTTTTCTATGCTCCTTTCAACAATATTTGCTAATAAGAAATGCATTTTACTTTGTCCCCATATTATTTCAGTCTGTTTTACTGTGGCAGCAAGAACATGCATTTCCCCAACGGTATGTAACTTTTTGTCTTTTCACTATTGAATAAGCAAATTTAAAAGGAGCTCTAAGCATCTGTCATTATGTTTAGTATACTTCATAAAAAGAATGGACTGAGCAACATATGACTTAAATATTGATGAAAAAATCACAGGGTTTGTCTTTATGTTCTGGTTGCTTAGAGTGTCTTGCAGATTATGATATTTTCATTACCTAATATCTCAATGCACACTACATACTAACATCAAGGCTCACTGTTAACATTAGTGGAGGTAAACCATATTTTATTTTATTTTTTTAAGGTGAACCATATTTAAAATATTTTTCTTGATACTTTTGAACTTCTCGTCAGCTCAGATTGGGTGGTCAGCTTTTTTATCATATGACATGACTATCTGATAAAAATAGGAGTGTAGGGCTTCCCTGGTGGTGCAGTGGTTAAGAATCCACCTGCCAATGCAGGGGACACAGATTTGAGCCCTAGTCTGGGAAGATCCCACTTGCCGCGGAGTAACTAAGCCCATGCGCCACAACTACTGGGCCTGCGCTCTAGAGCACATGAGCCACAACTATTGAGCCCATGTGCCACAACTACTGAAGCCCGTGCACCCTAGAGCCCGTGCTCTGCAACAAGAGAAGCCACTGCAATGAGAAGCCAGCGCACTGTAACAAAGAGTAGCCCCCACTCATCACAGCTAGAGAAAGCCTGCACGCAGCAATGAAGACCCAACGCAACCAAAAATAAATAAATTAATTAAATTAAAAAAAAAAAAAAAAAGGGCTTCCCTGGTGGCGCAGTGGTTGAGAGTCTGCCTGCTGAAGCAGGGGATACGGGTTCGTGCCCTGGTTCTGGAAGATCCCACATGCCGCAGAGTGGCTAGGCCCGTGAGCCATGGACGCTGAGCCTGCGCGTCCGGAGCCTGTGCTCCACAACGGGAGAGGCCACAACAGTGAGAGGCCCGTGTACCGCAAAAAAAAAAAAAAGAATAGGAGTGTAGCTCTATGATTATTTTGTTGGTTCACTTGTATTGGTACCTTTAGTATCATCCACATAACACGTTATTTTTGCAGGAATCTTTTTAAGCCGCTTGACCAATTTTTGAGAATTGGTTAGGTTAAAACTAGATGATGTAATCACAGGTCCACTGAACAGAAACATGAACTACAATTCATTAAGGTACACCATAAGTATGGGTGCCAGGTCACCCACTTTGGGAGTGCGAACCTAATCCATATAGCTATGTAGGTACAAGGCACTCGGCCATGTGTGCTAAGTGGAAAAAAAAAAAGATGAAAGCTCAATTTGTGTAACTACCTCACTATTAGAGAAAAGATAAAGTGAAAGGGAACTTAATCAATGATAAGCAATTTCATCTTCCTCTCTCCCACCTTTAGGATGCCTCTCTCTGGAGCCTGGAATACTTGAAAATTAAGTAAAATCATCTAGCCTAAGCATTTTCCTGTGGTAATCAAATGAAAGAATGAATCATGGTCTCAGGATCTCTCAGAAAATACAAATCCATTCTTCATTTCCCTAACTTGTTTAGGGAACTATAATATAACACAGCAGTCTGAGACAATAAGAAAAAATTAAGTTCAATATTATAAAGTAAATTTTAAGTCCCTCCAATACCTTTCCATAAAGTTCTCAGGAACCCCTATATTCTATCATAAACAAATCTGCCTTCATCTAGAACACTGTCCAGAACACTCTCTTCACCTCTTGTCCTCACAGAAGCCTGATCCTCCCCCCAAAATTACTTCCTTGACCAATTTCTAAGATATAATTTTCTTATTCTTCCACACCTTGTCACACTTATCATAAAGTCTAAGTGGCAATTTTAGCATTCTCACAGTTCTTCTGCACCACCTTCAGACCCACATTTTTCTGTCTTTAAATTCCATCATACACCACTTACTATCCTTCCAGAGTGTGCTCTCTCTTACTACCACCACGCCTGATCGTTAATATCATTGAGACCTCGGGTCCCAACTCCTCCTGCCGTCTGGTTTATCAGGTCCCTTTCCTTTCTCATTTCTTTTCTTATTTGGTGTTCATGGGCCCATCACTGATGCTATTTTATTTTATCATCCTCAATTCTTCTGTACCTGCTCTGACAACCCCCAGATCAATCTAACCACTTTCCTTCTTTCCAATACAGAGAAAGTAAAGAATGCTGGGAAAAAATTACCATATAACCATATGAATGAACTATACCACTTCCAACCTCCACTTGGGCCCTCAGTGTTGCTCAGTAAATCTCTTTCACTGGTTCCCAGTTTGCCACAACAAGCATTCTAAATCAAGTCTCTGCTACCAAACTCTCACTTCAGTTTCCTTTTTAGCAAGATTTTACCTCCTACTCCTAAGTAAAAATAGGAGATCTTCTAGGCTCTCTTTCTCTGAGTTCCTAATACTCAAACTATAAACTTATCTACATCCACCCCACCCTCATCTCTCTTATTCTCAAAGGAAGGGGCCTATTTGAGGCTAATCCTCCCTCCGGCTTATCTGAAATCTTATTACATAAACTATTGCTTTTATCTCCATATCTTTAATGTTTTCCTTAAACAAACTGAGACCCTTTAATCTATAAAACATGTTCAGGCCTCTCTCACCTTAAAAAGAAAAAGAAAATTCTGCCATAACCCTGCATCATTCTTTTTTAGCCATTGCACTAGAGAACTGTTTATTTTTCACTCACAGATTCTAAATCAGTATCTGATACATAGTTGACACATAATTAAAGAACCCACTTACTAAGGAATTAATGAATATAAACAGCTAGATTTGTAAATGCCCACCTACAGAAATATTTACATGATAGATTCTCCTCACTAACGACTTCTGCTTATGGTCCACATTTAGAACTAACTAAAATTACAGATGAGTGTTTAAAAGTTCTCAAATGAACAAGCTATCAAAAATTAAAGCTTCTGTCCTAACTGCCATATCTGTCCTAACTTTCCATATCCCTAAAATATATATCCCTAAAATAAATATTCCAAAGCTTCTGTCCTAACTTTCCATATCCCTAAAATAAATATTTGGGATATGGAAAATAATTTTCTTTTAATTAGGATATAGCTGTCCCAGGGGTCTGCCAGCACACATATCTAATGTACATATATGGGAAGAGTAAAATGGGCCTTCAAATAATATTGGTGACCCAATACCTAAGACACTTAAAAAAATTGTTTTAATTGCTCTAGAGCAACACTTTCTCCTCTCTTAGCTTATCAATAGATTGCTGACAAAATAAAAGTAGTTTTACCAGCAAAATGTCCCAGCAAATGTGGATACAACTCATTGGTACCTAGTTTAGTAAGGATTTCCCCACCACATACACACAGACCCAAACAAAAAATAAAATCCACCACTTGGATTTATAAGAGGCTGTGTGAAGCTAAAATTATAAAAGGGAAGATGGAACCTTACTAAAATTTTAAGTTAACTATAAATTTCTCTTAAAAAAAAAAAGCTTGGCTCTTAAATCCAGTAATAAGGGCAGCCTGCAGAACACTGTTAATCAAGGCATGATTCGCTTAAGCCATAACATGGCTAGTATCTGGGAGGTCAAAGTTTCCTACTCTACAAATAGAAGGTCACATGCTCAATTTTTAAAGATGAAAGGTAATTACTAACGAGGTTCTTTTTTTTTTTGGCTGCGCTGGGTCTTCGTTGCTGCACGTGGGTTTCCTCTAGTTGTGGCGAGCAGGGGCTACTCTTTGTTGCGGTGCACAGGCTTCTCATTGCGGTGGCTTCTCTTGTTGCAGAGCACAGGATTTAGGCACGTGGGCTTCAGTAGTTGTGGCACACGGGCTTAGTTGCTCTGCGGCATGAGGGATCTTCCCGGACCGGGGCACGAACCCGTGTCCCCTGCATCGGCAGGCGGACTCTCAGCCACTGCGCCACCAGGGAAGCCCGAAAATTGTGTTTTCTTACCAATATGTTGCTGTAGAGCCCAAGAGGAGTTTGAGGCACGAGCAGAGAGCATCTTTTCAACAGCTGGAGGAAGCCTCCTCCAATTAGTAAACTCCAAAGTGAAGATAAGGATGTCATCGCTGATTGAGTCAATCCTATATTGGCAAGATATTAACACAAAATTAGACACAAAATACACCAAGGTTCACCCTGAAAACAAACACCACATAACCTATTCTTACAACATCCTGATATGGAAGACAGACAAAGAACTGCAGCATAGAAAATATTCATGAAACTAGAGGCAAGTTCAGTGCACATGAAAAATCAGCTATAGTTGCTACAGGAAACTCAAGTGACTGTGCATGTTGTCGTCCAATGGATGACAAAAGGAGTTTCTACTCTTACAGAGGGTAGGAATTTTCCTTCCCATTCCCCAGCAGCAGTGGTAAGAAAAGACAGATTCAGTGTCACTGTCATTAGTGGATTTGCCATTATTTCCTCCCAAATGGACCATCTTGCCAAATCTAGATTGGTCATCCTCACAGACACATAATTTAACAGTTCTGAAAGAATAAAGCCCAAACACCCAAAGCTGTCCCTAAACTGAGTGCATGAGAGAGATGGCTTGTTTCTGACCAGCTCTCAGAGATGTACTACAACTGTTCTCCTATAAGAACCTTTCCCATTATATTGTAGATACGGCTCTAAAGGACATATCAGAATAAGTTGTCTTTAAGAACTGAAAGAAGTTGTTGAAGACAAGCAGTTCTCCTTCTATTTTTTAAAAATAATGTCATATTTCCTACCAACCCACCCAAAAGAGACTTCCCAAATTTTATAAGCACTTGAATCCTAATAGAAAGAGCACTGACCCAAGAAAAGCTCTGATTTCTAACATCACCTCTACTACTTACAAACATGTTGCCTAAATTCTTTAAGCCCTAGATCCTGGTCTCTAAAATGAGAATAACACTTAACCTACCTATTTTAGGGGACTATTCATGAAAATAATGGAGACAATATAGTAAACAGACTTTTAAAACTATAAAATGTTATATAAATATTTGATATTACTAGAACTGGTTTGAAATGTTCAGTATTATATTTTCAGTGGGCCTTATAACATTGTACACATGAAATTTAGTCAAAGCTTAAAGAGAACTCTAAATTCTAATAAGATACTTATTTTGTACTCAACTAGATACTCCCCTACCATCACATTGTTTGAAGAAAAGTAAAATCATTAGGGTCTCTGGTGATTACTTCAAAAACAGAAATTCTTTTCAAGGTCACTTTTTTGGAGACATTACTGAGCAAGGACAAAATAAGGGAAAAATAGAAGTAAAGAAACTGAATAATACTCTAAACCTGTCATCTCAAAGACAACTTATTTCTCGTAATTCAGGGTCAAAGTATCCTTGAAATGACTGATTAGAGAGTATGAAAATTATTTCCTAAAATCTTAATTCTCTAATATGCAAACTTATATAAGGAAGAACTTAAACTGTAGCACAAATGCTTTGGGAAACATTTTACTTCTCAAAAAGCTCTCAGTGAAGTCACGATTTATCAGAAAATACTGAGAATAAGTGAAATGATAAAATATATTCAAATGCAAACAACCTTCTTCACTTTCTAGGAACCCCACACCAAAGGTTACTTGGTTCTGGTTGCTAGTTTCTTTTTTAATGGTTTCATTTTTCTACCATAATGTGCTGTCTCACTGTGACCAAAAACAAAGTCATTTCTGTGCAGTTATCTAAACACACACATAAGAAATAAATCTATTTACACAGCTTTAGTTAATATAATGTTGAGTTTATTTTACCAATGCTGATAATGGCACTGAAAATGTATTGTTACTGTACTACATTGACTGTTACGTTGTACAAAGCAGTTGTAAAATCATAAACCTGTGACAGTTAATCAACTAAATGCACAGATGACATTTACTTTCTATCATTCATGTACTGCATTGGGGGTGTGAGGGAAACCTAGTCTTGCATTTAAAGCTGAAAAAATATTTCAACTCTGCAGATTATATTGTGACAAGCAATTATTCAGCCAGATACATCTTTAAAGACTGTTTAAGACAAACAATACCTAGGAAAGACATTTATAATTTACATGACAAAGATTAAGCAACAGACTTATATGTTATATAAATAAGATATAACCAAAATCCACTTTAACAACATATTGACGTTTTTATGGGATAATTATTTTATAACAGCTCTTTGAATGTAAATTTGATCAAAGAAAGCAAAACATTCATCACATTCAGCGTAAACACTTGCGTTATTCATTCAATAAAAGATCAGTAAGCAAAAATTTGACCATGTTAAGCATTTTTATTGCTAAAGTGAAATTTTCCATCATATATTTTCTAATGAATATAAAGTGACTAAAGTTACTCCTTCAGAGTAAAATGTATGCAACTGGCGTTCTCAATTCAAATAGCTGAAGTTTTACAATTTACTACAAAATAATTTGTAGTTTACTGTTTATTAACTCTTTTCTATCCTAATACATCCAATAAATATAACACAAACCCAGTGGCTTATTACCACAAAAATTCTCAAATGGGCTAGTCCCATGGGGGGAAGGGAACCCTGTATAAGAACTAGGGATGGGAGAGTATATTTTACAAAGCCTTTTGGGAGGATAAAGCAAATTCCCTTTCCTTCCAGCAGTCTATGTAGTTGTCTGAGGAGGAAAGGAAAAGAAGATACATTTAATTTTTTCCCTGAATAGGTTCTTCCTAATTTAGGAATAGGAAAGAGCAAGAAAAGTTGGCCCAGATCCCCCTAGGTTAGGCAAGGGATTAAGTGAATCCCTAAAATTAAGTGATAAAAACTACCACATCCCTGGGGATACATAGGGCTAAGGCAGCATAGCACAGGGGTTACAAAGACAGACATGAGTTACACTACTAGACAGCCTGAGTCCAAACCTAAGCTCTTGCACTAACTAGCTGTGTGAGCTTGGGCAAGTTATGTTAAATACTTTGTGCCTCAATTCCCTCCTCTATAAAATATGGATAATGGTAACTACTATGTTTTGTATTAAATGAGCTAATAGTAAAAAACTTAAAATAGGGCTTCCCTGGTGGCACAGTGGTTGAGAGTCCGCCTGCTGATGCAGGGGACACGGGTTCGTGCTCCGGTCTGGAAAGATCCCACATGACGCGGAGCGGCTGGGCCCGCGAGCCATGGCCGCTGAGCATGCGCGTCCGGAGCCTGTGCTCCGCAACGGGAGAGGCCACAACAGTGAGAGGCCCGCGTACCGTAAAAAAAAAAAAAAAGAACTTAAAATAGTACCTATGGTGTATCAGGCAATATTTTAAGTGTTGGTTAAAGAAATAAACTAGAAACCAGAATGGAGCATGAAGGCTGAAAGTAATGGGCAAGTAATATGGAGTCGAGTTAGTATCTTCAGTAGAAAAACACAAGAAGCATGGCTGAGAAGAAAGTGGGTGCCTTGGGAATAAGCACTAAGTGAAGTGACAGAGGAAAGGAAACATACTGTCAGAACTGCCCACAGCTATCTAACGTGTTGGTTGGATTTACAGTAGCATTTTGGGGAGTGAATCCTAGAACGGTGAGGGGTAACTGCTGTTAGCTGTCAGGAGCCCAGACACAACAATAAAATTCACTAAGTAAAAAGTTAAGGGTATTACATAGCTTCGTTAATAGCTAGATATAGCATTCATTAGTGAGCGTTTCTATCTCAGTACTGAGTGTATGTGTGTGTGTGCACATGTAAAAGGGGATTTGTTAGGACAAGTAAACATGCACAAATAACTTTTAAAAATTAGATTTCTCAATGAATTGTCAATAATTTTAAAATCTCATTCAGTTATCTAAAAAATACAATGGATTTTTGTAAAATTTTATTGAAATGGTATAGAGGGAATTGCAACAGTGAGTGATTTGACAGATAACTGTGTATTAATCAGCTGTTGGAGACAGAAGTAAATACAATCGGGTATTCAAACCACTGTAAACTATAAACAAAAAGTAAAGTGGAGATCAGAACATGTATCTAAACTTTGCTTTACTTCTATATTCCTCAAACCACCTACCAGAAAGCAGTTTTTCCTCACAAGCCACATATCTGAAACATTTAGTATCAGAAAGGGATGATAGTCCTAAGCATGAAACCTCTGCTTAGTGAAAATTCTTGAATTCTATATTATGGCAGACATAATAAAAAGGTGAGATACTGGGATCCTGCCAAACAAAGATATGTTCTTCATTTACAGATGGAGAAGCCACCAGGCAGAAGATGGAGTCCCAGAAATGCAAACAAAATTTACAAGCAGGAACCACTAGTGTTGCCTGCAGGAATACCAAAGAGGACCTCTTTCGAAAAGCAAAATTTAAATAACAAAATATCAGAGCACTTTTCTGCTGAAATCCAAAATCTCAGTATTTGTCTAAACATTATTTTGGTAAATGGTAATTTTTGAAGCACAAAAAAGAAATCTTCTAGATGTTTTATTGAAATTTCATAAAATACATTTAATTTTTATGTTCTTTATATTCTTAGAGACTTTTATTCTATTTCCTCATTTGACTCGAATTATCAGGCCAAAAGAGTTCTCTCACCGCTACAATTACCTTCTTGGTCCATCTAGACACATAACTCTTGAAAAGGTTGGTAAAACAGTTTTTATCCTTTTGCCCTAGAAAATTTCTGACTCAACTTTCATATAATCACTCATAGGGGATGCCCTTCTGAGAAACCACTTGAGGTAAAGAGTTATTTACTCAGCTACTTCAGAAATCAGTATTTATTGAGGGAGACTAAGTTCAAGTAGACAAGTTGCTATAGGATAGGAGTATTCAATCTACTTGACTAAGGGATGCTAGAAATCTCCAAAGCAGCTACAACCATTCTGTCACAGACATTTTAAGAGCAGCGTGAGGGATGGCCTAAGTAGAAGAAATAACCCTCTCAGGAGGGTTCACTGGCACCCATTCCTTTCTACTCCCTTCCAGCCACCTCTGACCTTTTTCCAGGACTCTATCCTTACACTCAATCTCACCATTAGCAGCCCCCCCCAATTCCTTCACCCCAACCCAACCATCACAGTCAAAACACACACAATAACAACCTCCTCCCAACACAGGGATCTCAAGAAATTGGGGGAAATTAAAGGTAGTACACTCACTCAAAAAGAGTAAAGTCCACATGGCAGGATTTCTTACCAAGTACTGCAGAGGAGATTCAGTGGGTCAAATCCAGCAAGCAGCAGAGATGGCAACCATTCTTTATATTTTGTCTGTGCTTTAACTGCATGACTTATAAATTCAGATATGTGGCTCCATGATGTCAATGGGCAACATTTCTTCAAAAAGTAGCGAAACACTGAAAACCTCTCATACTTCAGGCAGTATGCCAAATGAAGTTCATTTAGCTGGGCTCCATATTTCAAAAGAATATTCACAATTCCAAAGAAGTCACAGCTCCACCACAAAAAAGAAAGAAAGGAAGGAAGGAAGGAAGGGAGGGAGGGAGGGAGGAAGGAAGGAAGGAAAGAGGAAGGGAGGGAGGAAGGAAAAAGAAGGGAAGGGAAGAGAAGAGAAGTTAGATTTTCAGATTAAAAAAATAATTCTTACAAAGTTAACAGTAGTTACAACTGGAAAATAAGAATAGCAAATAGGATAGTGGATGATTTTTACATGTCTAGTGGATTGAGACTAGGGGACCAGAGGAAAGGGAGGGTTTTACTTTTTAATTTACACCATTCTGCATGGTTTTTAGTTTCCAACTATGAACAAGTCGTGTCCTTAGAATTTAAAACATTTATCTTAAATAAGTTAAGTTTTAAAATTATCATTGACAAGTAGAAAACTCTTTTCAAATTGTGATTTTTTTGCACAATTAAGTATCCATAATACAAAATACTTGCTAAACAAAGTTAATAAAACAATGTGACTGGTCCCTAAAGACAGATGATTCAGTCTAGGAATCTCCAAGATACCACTTCCTTCAACAATATCTTAGTCAATTTCCCTCTTACTTTTAAATTTCTAATGGTAAAAAGCAATCATAGAAAAGCTTTTTTTTAATGAACAAAAATTTAACTTACAGCTTTAGATTTTTAAATTAATCTTCTTTATAAAGTGTTTTACAGAACAAATGTGTTATCATTTTATACCTATTGAATTGGTTACTTTAAAAAAGAAAACATTATCATCCAATACTGCTAAGTTGTGGTTAAAATGATTGAAAATAAGTGTAACCCTTTTATGAGAGAGCTAACTGGCAAAATGCATCAAAAGAGGGCTTCCCTGGTGGCGCAGTGGTTGAGAGTCCACCTGCTGATACAGGGGACACGCGTTTGTGCCCCGGTCCGGGAAGATCCCACATGCTGCGGAGCGGCTGGGCCTGTGAGCCATGGCCCAGCGTCCGGAGCCTGTGCTCCGCAACGGGAGAGGCCACAACAATGAGAGGCCCGCGTACCGCAAAAAAAAAAAAAAAAATTTTAAACTAAGTGTGACCTACAGAAATAAACGCTACATACCAAATACATTAAAAATGCAGGAAAAAAAAAAAAAGAAAAAAAAAATGCAGGAATACCTAGAAAACTAAAGTTTTATTTTAGGTTCATAACAAGTCTTGTAAATATAAATTTCAAATGATAAATAGCCTGACACACGGTCAATATCATACTTGACAAAGATATTTTTAACTCTTTTTTATCTTTTTGCCTCCCAGCTTTATTGAGGTATAACTGACAAATAACATTGTAAGATAGTTAAAGTATATAATGTGGTGGTTTGACATACATATACATTGTGAAAACATTCATCACCTCAAATATTTACCTCTTTTTTTAAGAGCATTTAAGTTGTACTCTTAGCAAATTTCAATTATATAATACAGTCACCACATTATAACTACAGTCACCACATTATACATTAAATCTTCAGCCCTTATTCATTGTGCAACTTAAAGTTTGTTTTAATTCTTAAATTGCTTTGAAGACCAAGGGTATCAGAGAGTTCCTGCATTTACTTTAATATATTGAAAGTATGCTCTAAAATTGCTACACCAAAAATATAATCCAGAGCCAAAGAGAGAAGGAAAAAAAATCTGACATTATCACCTAATTTTTATTATAGTTTGACTGAACAAGGTGCATCACAGAAGGCTTTTGTTTTTGTCTGTTTTTTGTTTTTAAGTTAAAAATTTAGCTCTAAGACATATTGCTTCACAAAAGAAAGTCATTTGGAAATACATCTCCATATAGCAAAAAAGAATAAAAATACAGCAAATATACATACTCCTTTTGGAAAGCCATACACATGGGAGAACTGAATCCGAAGACGAGGCACATCTGGGCATCTGGGCGGTAGCCAGACTGGAGCAACATTTCTAGGCACTCTTCATGCCCTCCAAACACTGCTGAGTACACAGGACTCACTTTGTTTGGCCCAGTGTCACAGACCCGGTTAGTAAGTGGTATTAACAAGTCCAAGATTCTGCAAATACACAAATTCAGGGGTATATAATGCTTTTATATGTACATAAGTGCAGACATTTCTACAGCACATATTTTGAGTCACCCACTGATTGATTTTAAAAAGTCTTTCTGTCTTCAGTGTACTTTCTATCTACAGTAAATTATTACAAGCTACATACTCTGAAATGTTACACTCATTATTGATGCTTAGTAGAAAGATCCTTAAATGTATCTGAAGCAGAGCTAAGTAACATTCCCATAAAAGTAAACAGATAACACACAGTCCTTTATTTTTCACGAATTATTTACCTTCCCACCAACAACCACCTTCCTCCCCAAAATTCAAATTTTATATTAGATATTTTAGGATCTAATAAATTTTTTAAAACTTCATTATACTAAATATAAACTTGTTATCAAGAAAACAAGTTATTTTCCTTCATAGAGTAGCAACCAAAGTTTTATTTTTCTAATCAGTAAGAATTTTTTAAGACGGTGAGTGACATGAAATGAATAGTATTGTCATCAGGAAGAAGTCAGAAATTCTGCTAAAATATTGTATTCTCAGAAAAGAAGATGAGCTCTTTAAATATTAAGGCATATTTATTTAAAAATTAAGAATAGGGCTTCCCTGGTGGCGCAGTGGTTGGGGGTCCGCCTGCCGATGCAGGGGACGCGGGTTCGTGCCCCGGTCTGGGAGGATCCCACATGCCGCGGAGCGGCTGGGCCCGTGAGCATGGCCGCTGAGCCTGCGCGTCCGGAGCCTGTCCTCCGCAACGGGAGAGGCCACAACAGTGAGAGGCCCGCGTAACGCATAAAAAAAAAAAAAAAAAAAAAAAAAAAAAAAAATTAAGAATAAATTAAGAATTGATAACATTCTTTCTCTTTGCTACTTTTCCTTAGGTAAGGTAGGACTAAGATAATATTTAAGGAGAACTTATATTTCACCATGAAGGAAATCATCAGTGACCAACAGAATTCTCAAAATTGAGAACAAATGAGGACAAATTCTCAAGAGGGTTTTGGTATCAATTTAAAGCTCAGAGTATAATTGTACCTAAGATTTATGATTAAATAAACAATCAACAGTTAAGAAAAACATCAAATTTTTAAACCTAAGTACTTTGTTAAAATAAAGAATCTGTTTAGTGTCTCTTATATGTAATAAATGTGCTAAATTTTTTTAAATGAGTTGGAAAAATTATACTCTTCAACAGGGCACAAACATGATTACAAATATCTTTAAGGAAATAGTAAAATACCATGCCACCTAGTGGCATAATAACCCAATTACAGCATCTGTTTTCCTACTATGTATACATACTAAAGACAAGACCATTTCACTATTACTTTTTAAATTAAATAATACTAACAAGAGCTATAAAATTATTATTGTAGTAGTATAACTCTAAAAACTTTAAATATATATTTAAAAAACTGTACCAATCTGTGTTAAGACAGGCTGCCATATTCTCACAGGTATAAAACCAGGTTTAATAATTTCTGAGATTCCTGGAACCCCCAATTTCAGGGAGTTCCAACTTTCGTTAAGTCTCTCTCTCTTCAGACAATATCAAAAATTTCATTGGAATTTCTGGCTAAGGAAGAAGAGTAATAGAAGCAGGGGAAAGTACCAAGTTGAATTTGAAATAAGACAAAGAGAAGTCCAGTCAAAGGGTTCAAGATGTGGAGGACTACCCAGTCCACACAAAAGAGATCACAAACTCAAAACATTCCTGGGGCCAAGGAGGTAACAAAAATAAGTTGAATAAAGCCATCAGATCAATACCTAAAGATGCCTGGGACAAAACTGGAAAGGAGTGGGAGAGTACAGCCACAGCTTAAGAAGTCAGAGAGAAGACTTACCCTGAGAAAGCCCCTGGGGCCACTCTGCCTCACACTAGGAAAGAGCAAGACTACGAGTTGCTGGGATTGCAAGGGGGACAAATGTGGGGGGTGGATCTAGTCACCCAGCAGATCAGTAGGGAAGGGAATACCAAGGGTTATGCCTGGAGGTAAAGGGTCTGGCCCAGAAGATCTATTTCTATTACCTTTGAATTATGAGACCATTTTTATTTTCCATTTTTAACACTTACTTTGTATGGCCCATTTGTGCGGCTGCATGAATAGGTAACTGCCAATTGTCCTCATTACAGTAAAGATCAGGATCTGCCCCACTGGAAAGCAAAAGCTCCACACATTCTGTGTGGCCCTCTTGAGCAGCAATGAACAAGGGAGTAGCTTTGTCCAAGGCTTGACAATTGACATTTGCACCTAAAATAAACATTTAACATATAACCCTCCTTAATGCAAAAAATAATAATAATAATTAACAAAAATTTCAAAGCAGTTGCCTTAAAAGGGTTTCACAGTACAATAGCTTTTCTTCCTTAGTGGATACTGTTGTTAAAACATATTAATTTTCATAACTTATTGGTAATCATTTACATTGTTTTTACTTTTATGTCAGCACGAAAACAAGTGATTAATATTTTAGAATTCATTTTTAAGCTAAAATAAGAAACTTATTCAATGAAGGATTCATTTCATTCCAACAAGCACTCTGAGGGTCCAGTAAGCAATCATTTAAAAAAGGAAAAATGCGGGCTTCCCTGGTGGCGCAGTGGTTGAGAGTCCGCCTGCCGATGCAGGGGACGCGGGTTTGTGCCCCGGTCTGGGAAGATCCCACATGCCGCGGAGCGGCTGGGCCCATGAGCCATGGCCGCTGATCCTGCACGTCCGGAGCCTGTGCTCCGCAACGGGAGAGGCCACAGCAGTGAGAGGCCCGCGTACCACAAAAGAAAAAAAAAAAAAAAAAAAAGGAAAAATGCAAACCATCAAATATGGATAACATTTCTGATCATTACTGAAAGGATAAGAAAAAAATCTAAATTATGAGACTTTACAGATGCCACTAATTGATTCCGGCTAAGATTTGTGAAAAAAAAAAATTCCAGTAGATATGATAAACATGGGGGCTATGCCTTTAAACTAATGTTGACTATACTCTTCATTATATCACTTTTCTTCATGACCAGTGCATGATAAACAGAGCTCACATTAAAAGGAAAAAGGTTTATTTAAATGGGTTTGTAAGCTGATCTTTTTAAGCATAAATCTAATCAATTATTTAGACCCAAGTGTACAAAGATGTGAAAAAGTTTAGTGACCTCAATTTTTGTTAAGGTTTCAAAAATAGCAGACTTCCTCAAACTTTTCTCATTGACAAATAATGTGTTAAGTATGCTAAGTATGGTGTTAATACATGACCATGAGAATTTTTTAATTTCTGGAATACAGCTCAGTGAAAAATCATCATCATCAAGGGGGAAAAGACTACTTTTTTATTTAAACGGATGTTCCATAAATATACCTTGAATAAACCAAAGCCCTGAAATTGGTAAAAACAATGTAAAACACAAATGGTAACTTAGAGTTTATGGAACTGTCAGAAATTCCAACTGGATATTCAACATGTCTAGATACACAGAATATTCCTGACTTGTACAAGGTGGCTTCACCTACTGTCAGCCTCAGAAAGAAATGAACACTATAACTGAGAAAATACTAAGTCAAAAAAGAAACCTACTTAACTTTCTCTTTTAAGCAATGTTTTGTTTTGATTGACAATTTCAATGTATAAGGAAGAATAAGGAACTAGACCTTGTAAGATTACAGGTAGAAAAGTTGGGAAAATGAGAGATAATTCACTGAATGGAAAGTCACTTTAAAGAGTTAGAAACATGTATAGTTACATTATAAACATACCTACATAGCTTTTCAACTTGCCATTCATAACTATTCAGAGAGGGGAAGAAAAAAAGAACAAAGGAAAACAAAACAGGTGCTTAGTGTTCCAGGAGACAGGCTCAGCATGAGGAGTCATTAGCTGCAGTTTAACCTATTTCATTCTAAATATTAGCTACACACTAATAACTGGAACCTACGGACTGGAAGTCGCAGAATATATCACGACAGTCCTTGGGAAGGTACAACATAGAAGAAGGAAGATGAGAAATCACAAGTCCTGGATCCAAGTCCTGATTCTGCCAGGGAATACTTTCTAGATCTTTGGCAAGGCACTTAAATGCTCAGAGCCTGGGATTCTTTTTTTTTTTAAATTAATTAATTATTTATTTGGCTGTGTTAGGTCTTAGTTGCAGCATGCATGTTCTTCTCTAGTTGTGGCATGTGGGCTCCAGAGCACACAGGCTCAGTAGTTGCAGCATGCAGCCTCTCTAGTTGTGGTGCACGGGCTCTAGAGTGCACGGGCTCAGCAGTTGTGGCACACGGGCCCAGATGTCCTGTGGCATGTGGGATCCTAGCTCCTCGACCAGGGATCGAACCCATGTCCCCTGCATTAGAAGGCAGATTCCTAACCACTGGACCACCAGGGGAGTCCCCAAGCCTGGGATTCTTAATACAAAAAAAAAAAAAAAGCTTGCACAAATGATTTGGGGGATTCTCTCAACTTTAAACTTTGTTTTGGTAATTTATTAAAAGTTTAGGTATTACAGAAGATATGTGAAAAGTCTAAGTATTAAAAAAAATTGCGTGGTGGCAAATCTGGTGTATTTCCCATCTGCTCCTGACTATCCATGCTTCGTCAGGTTAGCAGTGTGAGTGCACACGCAGTGCCTGGAAGAACTGAAAAGCTCTTACATAACAAAAGTTTCTGGTCACAGAAATGTCACACAGAGTAAGAATGCCACCTCAACACCATCCTCTCTGACAATGCTGAATGTGTAATCGTTGTCACTGAGAATCCTTTAACAGGCTTCTGTTGCTATTTATTAACATAATAAAGTATAAACATGCTTTGAAATAAATCCATTTAAATATCACACAATTGATCAAAACATACAACTCAAAGGGTTAATACACAAAATATCTAAAAAATTAATTAAGCCTATACTAGTCTTTTTTTTTCTTGTACCCTAGAAAGTTGGAATTGCTCAGGTCCCTATAATAAAAGACAGCACCATCATTTAACTTGCCAATAAACCTGCTTTAATGATAGGTCATTATGGTCCTACTCAGATAAATTAATAGTTGCACAATGTATTATGTTAGTAATAGAGACTTAGTAACCAGGCTTATAAATGAGCTTGTATGTACTCTTATTTACCACTAACATAAAAGACCATAAATTCCAGAACCTGATTTATATCTGGTCAAGAATTACTCTTCCTAAGAAGATACAAAGTTAAAACTCATGATCTTAACAGTGTAAAGGCTAATGGATTAGTCTTACCCAATGAATTAGTCTTACCCGATGATATAAGTATGCTCAAGCTTTCTAGCTTGCCATATTGAGCAGCCACAAATAAAGGTGTGATTCCAAAGTCATCCTGGCATTCCTTGTTTGCTCCTTTTTTAAGAAGCAATTTTATGATCTCAGCATTTTCCTAAGGCACAGATTCATATTTTAAATAAGAGAAAACAAAGAAAATAGAAGATATCTTTTTTATTGTTGTGTGTGTGTATATTTTTTATCCTCACTAAAGGAAAAAAGTGTATTGGTGGATGGGAAGAAAGTGTTAAACAATCAGATTATTCTGTACCTTTAGCTAGAACATTAAACATAAACAGATAGAACACTGGGAATCTCTAGGAATTATAATCCTCATAAAATCCTGCAAAATTAGTTTGCAAGTACAAGCACTAAGATGTCATCACAGTTTCTAAACACAGTGCTATAAATAAAATAAGCCAGTGCTATCAATTTATATCCCAAATATTCTGATGGTCTCTTAACTATGCTATCAACATTTGAAAAACTTAGATAAACCCTGCAGCCCAAAGCTACTAGAACTACTAGAGCAGTTGGCTTATTCAGAATGACCGTTAGCATTTAGACTGCCTTTTCTGTACTGCACTAACCATCATAAATCACAGGCAAGTGGGAAGCAAAAACTGTATTGAACTGTCATTTTAAAAGGGTAAAACACACAATTTACATGGAAATGAAATAATAAATTCAGAGTTTACCTGAAAAGTAGCCTGGTGCAAGGTGTTCCATCCACACATAGAATGGGATCCATTAACATTTGCTCCATATCGAAGTAGCAGCCTTAACACATCTATCTGTCCATTTTCAACAGCTGCAATACAACAGTCAAAAAAATTGTCAGTAAAAAGCCATGTTTGTAGGACTGGGCACTTCGGTGATGTTACCATCACTTATTCAGCTTTGAACTCACAATACTGTCATCATTCCTATCAACAAATCAGAACATATATGTACTCCTTATGCAATTCCAAAACATTTATCACAATTGTCTTAGCCCAAACCCATTAATATATACATCCTTTTGGTACACATATAAAATTATTTTCAATTGTATCTTAAAAGATACAGAGGAAATGGAAGCAGGAGGCAAACATATTTTCTTTGATAATGGAGATAATATGTGTTTCTATTTTGTTAAAAATGCAGTTGGGAGGGGGATGGGATGAATGGGTCAGAAGAAACAGCAGCAGTCTGGAGAAACAGTCTCAAAAGAATTGAAAGGTTGGCTATTACCATCTGATCACAAATGACAATAGTAAATGACAAGCAAACTGAAAGCACAATACTGCAAGTCTGCATCTTAGATATTTTTACCATAATAAACAACTATCATTGTTAAAATGATGTTCTTATATCAACCAATGAAAATTTAGTAGAATCTGTTTCACATCCAATTCATACATCATTATCAGTGACTGCTGGCAAAAATCACTCCATAGCCAAAAGCCTGAGTTGAAGATTATCAGGTTGTCAGTGGTGATATATGAAACAGAGTTTAGATAAGTTTGTTTCCATGAATTAGGGAGACCTTCTAAAAATGAAAGTCGAAAAAATTTGTTTTGATTATTAAATACGCTATAGAAGTCAGACAGAGAGAAAAATTTTAATATCATAAATACATTAAGATATCTGATGTCTGCATCTCTAGTGAAAAAAATTTCTCAATGGCAAAATGGCATTTTTACAGCTCTTGCTAATTATTTCAAAATAAGGCAAATGGTTAAGTAATGGTTAATCGTTAAGAAATAGTGGTTTAGGGACTTCCCTGGTGGCACAGTGGTTAAGAATCCACCTGCAAATAAAGGGGACACAGGTCCAAGCCCTGGTCCGGGAAGATCCCACATGCTGCGGAGCAACTAAGCCCATGCGCCACAACTACTGAGCCTGCGCTCTAGAGCCACAACTACTGAGCCCGTGTGCCACAACTACTGAAGCCCGCGCACCTATAGCCTGTGCTCCTCAATAGGAGAAGCCACTGCAATGAGAAGCCCACACACCACAACGAAGAGTAGCCCCCGCTCACCACAACTAGAGAAAGCCTGCGCACAGCAACAAAGACCCAACACAGCCAAAAATAAAATATTAAATAAATAAATAAACCTTTAAAAAAAAAAGAAATAGTGGTTTAGAAAAGTGTATTTACAGCTTACATCCTACTACCAAGGCCTCTCCTTTGGAAGAGTTGGGTTAACTTCTTTGTCCTTATATAATAAGTTACCAAATTGGAGACGGAGTGGGAACCATACTGTGACCAAGTATATTATACTTCAATGAAAGTTATTTTAAAAAAAACCCAAAAAAACCCAGACTCGAACTTACTATTTGTTTGCCTCCTTATCATTAGTAAAGTACGCTTGAGGAGAGAAACTGTGTTCCGTTCGCCTTACGTGCCCAGTGCCAATCGCAAACAGAAGACAGGCAATAAATAAGCACTGACTCAGGGAATGAAAAATAAATGTCTAAAATAAAATACGATTTTCTTTTTAAGAATTCATTCCTCTCCAAACAGAACAGCCTTCAGAACTATACTTCTGGATATGACAAAATAACTGGTACTAAACTAGCCATCATAAGAGTGGGAAATATACATAAAGCAACTTTTTCTAGCATTAAACCATGGGTAAAAGACTGATTCCTAAGGAAAGGGAAACACATGAGGTGAGCCCCATGATCACCCCAGCTTTCTGCCTGGGGACATTTCTGGATTATGGTGCAATGAGCTGAAGTCCAAGCACAGTAAGGATAAGGTTGAAGAAAGAATACTCCAAGCAGAGGAAATGGTCCAAGCAGAGTGAAGCAGTCCGCTGAGCTAAGGAGGAAAATATTAGAGTTTAAGCAGTTGAAATCAGTGGGGCAAACCCCAAGAGAAAAGAGAACTGTGTGGAGGGGAGGCCCCACTGTGGAAGTTCTCCAAGAATCCTTGCCTGAGCTCTGGGCTACACATGTACAAGGCAAGAGGAACTGCTAAAGGGTTAAGAATGGAACAGAGGTAAGTAGAAGACAGTGCTGAGGGGCAATGGAACTCCTAGGAGTTCTGGCCCAGTCAGAGTGGTGAAACCACACTGATACTTCGATAGCTTGTTAACACTCTGGGCATCCGGCTGAGACACCCAAAAGGCAGAGCCCTAGGAAAAAAGACCACATCTGAGACTAAGGCCTACTCTAGACCTGCTCTAAGGAAGCCTAAAATAAGCCCTGATCAGGAAGGAGGCAGAGGCTGGGAACTGAGTCCTCCTGGGAGTTAGATCTGGGAAATACCTTATGCTCTCAACAAAGCATAAAACCAAACCTAAACAAGTTCAAGGTCATAAGCCAGTAAATAATCTACCTATTATTTAAAAAACAGAAAAAAACTCACTATTCTCAGAGAATAAGGGAATTCAAGTCTGTGACATACTATTCACAATGCCCAGTATACAAGTCAGAAAGCAGTGAGCAGAAACTGATCCCAAGATGGCACAGACATTGGATTTAACAGATTAACTAATGTAGCTACTATAAATATGCTTTAAAACTTTAAGGAAAATATGTTCAACGATTTTACTTTGTTTGTTTGCGGTACGCAGGCCTCTCACTGTTGTGGCCTCTCCTGCTGCGGAGCACAGGCTCCGGACGCGCAGGCTCAGCGGCCACGGCCCACGGGACCAGCTGCGCCGCGGCATGTGGGATCTTCCCGGACCAGGGCACAAACTCGTGTCCACTGCATCAGCAGGCTGACTCTCAACCACTGCGCCACCAGGGAAGCCCCAAAGACTTTACTTTTAATATCTATGGTATATACACAGCATACACAGAGAATCTGAGTAATGAAACTTTTTTTTAAAAAAGAACCAACTGGAAATTCCAGAACTGAAAAAAGAAATGGATGGGCTTAAAAGAAGATCAGAGATGGTAGAAGAGTGGATGAACTTGAAGACATCAATATAAATCAACCAGGGACTTCCCTGGCGGTCCAGTGGTTAAGACTCCACGCTACCACTTCAGGGGGCATGGGTTCAATCCCTGGTTGGGGAACTAAGATCCTGCATGCCACACAGCATGGCCAAAAAAAGAAAGAAGGAAAATAAAACAAAAAACAAAAACATATATATATGTATATCATCCTATCTGAAGAACTGAGAGAGGAAAAAAAAAAGACTACAGGAAAATCAACTGTACACATCTAACAGTCCAGCATACATTAATTGGAGACCCAGAAGGAGAAGAGAGTAAAAACTGGGCAGCAAAAAATACATTTGAAGAGAAAAAAATGCCTGAAATTTTCCAAAATTTGATTTAAAAAACAAAAACAAAAGCCACACTGACTTACAAATCCCAGAAATTCAGTAAACCACAGTGCTTTGGAAGAAGTCAGTATACTTATGACTTCACATTCTATGTAAATTAAGGATGATTATATGAACATACCTGACAGCTCTGTGGAAGAATTTAAATGATTATAAAAGCAGCTGCAAACAACAAGCCATTGAAATCAACTTAGCTATAATAATAGTTTAATTTTTTTTCCAGGGCTTTTATTTGCATTTGAAATAAAATCTACCATTTTACCATGTCCTTTAAGACTCTGCAATAGTTAAATAATTAATCCAATCATTCAACAGTGCCATGGACTGTACTAAGCACAAGGGGCATAGCAAGCAACCAGACTTACAAAGTAGTTGCCTTCGTGGAACTTCCATTCTAGTGGGAGAGACAGATAATAAACAAGCACACAGATAAAGGAAATAAGTTCTGATAAAAGAAACTGTGAAATTGCTTTTTGTGGGGAAAAAAGTGAAAGAAATTAACAAGGTAAAGTAAAGAGCAGTGACTGAGTATGAGAGTGCTATGTTAGAAAAGAGGATGTCATCTCTTTGAAACAGAGACCTCTGAACAGAGAAATGAAAGATAAGCAGTAAGCCATGCAAAGAGGTGCAAGAAGAGTACTCCAAACAGGAAATAAGTGTAAAGGCAGTGAAGTACAAATGAGCTGAGTATGTTTGGAATAGCCAAGATGGCCAGTGTGACTGAAGTGAAGTCAAGGAAAGGAAATAAAGCAAGAGAGGTAGAAAGAAGCCAAATTTTGTAAGCCTTGGCAAAAAGTTAGCTTTTTTTTTTTTTTTAAGGAAAAAATGAATTTGTAGTTGGAGCTACTCCTAGAAGCACAGCTCATCACCTGCTCGTTCAGGACATAAATCCTGAGGAGCTGAGTGATCTGCCCAAAGTCACAGAGCCAGAGCCCAGGCTTCCTAGTTAGTCAGGACTCCCTCAACTATACCTGGTAATATTAACAAGAATAGGAGTCAGCAAACTGTTTCTGTAAAGGGCCAGAAAATACAGACAGTCCCCAACTTAAGATGGTCTGACAACAATTTTTCGACTTTACAGCAGTGCAAAAGGGATACACATTCGGGAGAAAATGTACTTCAAATTTTGATATTTTCCTGGGCTAGCAATATGTGGTATGATCATCTCTCACAATGCTGGGCAGTGGCAGCAAGCTGCAGCTCCCAGTCAGCCACAAAATCACGAGGATAAACAGCTGATATACTCACAACCATTCTATACCCATACAACCATTCTGTTTTTCACTTTCAATATAGTTTCAATAAATTACACGAGATATTCAACACTTTATTATAAAATAAGCTTTGTGTTAGATGACTGTGCCTAATGTAAGGCACAATGTAGGCTAATGTACGTGTTCTGAGCACATATAAGGTAGGCTAGACTGAACAATGATGTTTGGTAGGCTAGGTGTATTAAGTGCATTTTTGACTTACAACATTTTCAGCTTACAATGGGCTTATTGGGATGTAACCCCATCCTAAGTTGAGGAAAATCTGTACTCTATTACATCTAGTTTCTCTGGTTCAATATTATGCTTGTAAAATTTATCAATATTGTTGCCTCTAGCTGCAGATCATTCCTCTTCATTGCTGTGTAGTAATCCATTGTGTAAATAGAACACAATTTATTTACCTGTTCTATTGCTGGCAGATGGTCTTTGGATAGCTTCCTGTTTGGGGCTGTAATAGAGTGCTACAACAAGACTACTCTAGTACATCTTTTTTTTTTTTTTTTTTGTGGTACGCGGGCCTCTCACTGTTGTGGCCTCTCCTGTTGCGGAGCACAGGCTCCGGACGCGCAGGCTCAGCGGCCATGGCTCACGGACCCAGCCGCTCCACAGCATGTGGGATCTTCCCAGACCGGGGCATGAACTGCCGCCTGCATCGGCAGGCGGACTCTCAACCACTGCGCCACCAGGGAAGCCCTCTAGTACGTCTTTTACTGAACACTGATACACATTACTGTTGACTATATGCCTAGGAATGGAATTGCTGGGACAGAGTGTATGTATATACTCAGTTTTAGTAAGTTCTTCCAAACCGTTTTTCAAAGTGGCTATACCAAATTCACACTCCCATCAGTAATCTATCTTCTGGTTGCTTCACATCCTCATAAACACTTGGCACTTTCAATCTCTTTCTTTTTAGCCGTTCTGGCAGGTGTGTAGTGTTTACTCTTACCTTAATCATCAGTCACTTCAAATTCTCTTTGGAAGTAGTTGAGATACGAATAAATAAACAAAATATAACATTGTCTTTATCCTGAGTTCCTTTGGGACTCACTAGCCTGGGAGTACAAGTGAAGTTATGTTAAACTGCAAACTAAAATTTCAAATCCTGACATTGGGGTTACAGAAGAAACAAGCTGATAACAGCTATAGCTGGCTGATGGTACAAAGGAGTTCACTATATTATGTTCCCTACTTTCGTATATATTTTAAATGTTTCACAATAAAAGTTTTTAGTGTTTTTCACCAGTTCATGGCCCCACTTGCATAATATGGAAGCTATATCTCCTGACAAATTCTACCCCACTAAGGACTTCTGATCTCCTAAATAATCCTGTCATCTTCTTCTCTGAGACACCTTCCTGATGTCCACAGTTGTAAAGGCCACTTGAAGGTTATAACTGGCACAGTGTCAATGAGAATGATGTCACCCAGGCCATAGGTGCCATTTATTTCCCAATTCTGAATATGCAAGATGCCAAAGTGATGCTGGTTTCCCTGCAGTGCCCACTGTATAGGCAACATGCTACATCTGAGCAGCAGTGGAGAAGATGCCCTGTTCGCAACCTAACCCACAACATGCTCTGTCACCGAGCTTCCTACAGAGCAGGGCTCCTCATATCCCTGTGCCTCTCAGAGGTGCTCATGGAAACAGATCCTTCACCTTCCGCCTTCAGCTCCTCTCACTACAGGGCTCAAATATGAATCCCGGAAGCTGGAAAACCAGGCTGTTCTTCCACCCTTGTCTCCCAGAAGCCCCTCTACCACCCAGTTACTCAAATAAAAATCTCCTGAAAACCATTCATTCTGCTCCTGAATTTGCCACCTACTTATTCATGACACAAGTGCTCAGGCATCTCAGACATATCTGAATTATAATTTAGGATCAAGATGATACCCTAACTCTAGTGGAAAGAACACAGATAGTGTAGTCAGGCACTCTCTCCAGCTGTGAGCAAGTTAGTCTCTCAACCTCATTACACATATAAAATAAGGATAATCTACTTACCTATGGGCTTTTAGTTGATTGAATAATTAATATAAGTAAATATAGTAGGTGCTCAATAAATGTTCCTTCTTTCTCTCCCTCAGTCTCCCTTACCCCTTTCCTGATATATAACTGGTCAACTTCTTTTCCTAATAAATTCCACAAATAGGATACTCAGAAGGTTAGCTTTTCAATCATGAGGAGTTAGGCCATAATTACAGTTCCCTCAATACTAATACAGCTCTCTGACTAAACCCATATTGGTCACCTTCACTCCATGCACCGTAAGGACAGCCTCTTCCCTTTGCAGGATCAATCCTTTTGTCCAACAACCTGATTAACTGCAACCATCATCCAGCACTACAAGAAGTGCATATCCAGGTTCCCTCCTAAGTGAGAGTGCAGACCCTCAGGTTTACCCAGTTTATTGTCCAATTTACTTCCTCCATGATAATTACCCACAAACCAGTCTTACTAGTTTAAATAAATGTTTATGCTTATCTTTCCTCCTCCACAGCCATACTGATCTTGTCTTACAAACATATACACTATTTCCCATCCTCAAAAAAGGAATCCAAAGCCCATAATCCTCTATCTTTCCATGGCCACCACCTGTATTCACTTGCCAGATTTTTCTCTCTTCCAAAAAACAGAACTAGGTCTATAGGCAGATGCTGCTTATACAGAACTTTTATGCTCTTTCTTTTCCTTCCACTTCTTGTCCAAGTTTGCAGAGACCTAAAGACATTTCCTTAGACTGGAGCGTGAGTCTGATAATCACTTAATCAACTGAGGATAATGAGGGAAATTCAGTTGCAATTTCTACCATCCCACTGATAAGCAAGCTGATTGGCTAAGCTGGTGTTTCTTTGCTCCCTCACCTCTCTACATGGGACCCATCTAGTACCGCATGATACGGCAAAGGAGGCCAACATTTCAAAGATAGAAGAGGACTACAGCTCAGTTAAGGGTATACAAAGAGCTGTGCTCTCTGATACAGAAGCCAGTAGCCATATGTGGCTATTTAAATCTAATTAATTAAAATTAAATTAAATGAAAATTTGAGTACCTCAATCAAACTAGCTTCATTTGAAGTGCTCAAGAGCCACACTTGGCTAGTGACTGGACGGTACAGATTTAGGACACTTCCGAATTCTATTGGACGGCTCTGGTCTAGAGTTTAGAATTTAACTAAATTGGAATTTAACCTAGAATACTAGGCATATCTGTCTCCAAGATACATGCCTGGCAATGAGGACAGGGAGCCAGGCCATTAGTTGTGGCTCCTATGGTTTGGGGCAGATGTTCAAGGACAGAAAGGAAATGAGTAATTCTGGAACCTGGAAAAGTACTGTGGATTCCCAGAGAGAAAAAGAAAGCAGAATCATAGGATCTGGTATCACACTGGCATTGAACAGAGACCAGAGCCCAAGGATAAAGAATAAACATGAAATAAAACACCCCATTTGGAAGACAGAGCTCAACGTGTCTGGGGTACACACAAAGATGGGAGAAAGGCTTTCTTCCCTTCAATCCAAACAGGTATTGTCTGTAAGACTCTAGCTGAGACAGCAGAAAAGAAAAACCAGAAGCTCTGATGGCAGGGACACTGCCCCTCCCACAACAGGTCAGGTTATTGAGCTGAAGAAACCTGTAACATCAAAATCTAACAAAGTAAAAATGATATGAGAACATCATTACCTGCAATAATTTCTAGGGAGACATTTGTATTTTTGAAGAAACACATCTTTCCATTTCCTATATTTAAGAGGGAAAAAGAAGTAATCTGGGATAACATAACCTGAATAACAAAATATTGTTGAAAAGGAGAAATCAAGGAAGTAGAAGCAGCTGCTGACCCACATATAACTTCTAACCAAAATCAAAACTCAGTTGAGGCATGTAGCACACTGAGTGCAGTCACAAGCCCCACATGAAGATTTCATGAAGACATGGACTCAACATAGGATTCTCATCTGGGAGAAATATGGCAGAGCTATACATACATGTAAGTAATAAATCTAACTAGCAGTACTAAACTCTAACTAAAAATAGTAAACAATGATCATTATTTAATGCAGCACTCATTAAACAATAAATTTCTAAAGGAGGGATTTTTTAAAATGCAATTATCCTATTGAATGCTCTTTTGGAAAAATGCCTAATGTGACTATATGTTCTAGGGAATTACTGTAGACAAGTTCTGTACCAAATGCAAATTGCAGTGAGCTGAGTTTTACATCTATAAGCTAGAATATACTCTTTCATCTTGAGGCTCAGATTGTGACAGTAGTTCTGCTGAGAAACATCACAGTCAGTAAGGCTGTAATGAACAGTTTAACCACAGGCTGTCCATCTTCTCTAGTTATAGCAACAGGTTGGTGATTTCTGAGGGCCTCAGAGGTCACCTACGTATTCTATTAGTACATTTGATTTATATATGAATTTTTAACTGTATCTATGCTTCTTAAATTCTACATGTACTCTATTCTCCATTTTGCACTTCATTTTCCTCTACAATTCACTGATAAAATAATCTTTCCATTGTATATCTAATTTGAATAAAACTTTTTTCCCTACCTCTTTCACAAAGCAAAAAAGAATGTTCGTAGCCATTTTATCTACCGTGTATTTCTTTGGTCCTGTGGTAACACTGACATCTGGTGGCACTAGAAAAGAAACTAGACTGCAATGACAAGTGATTTTTTTTCTAGTGTTTTGAATTTATTCTATGTCACCTCAGATTTTATGTTTTTCTAAGACTTTACCTATACCCAGGACAGGAGAACTATTAAAGTACTATACTAACTCCACTGACAGCATATGTTAGTTTCAACTTTTCACTCTGACAAAATGACTGGCAAGGATGCAGAATTATTTCAAGAATGTCACTGGATAAGTAGGACTACCCACAGTTATTTATTTCATAATTAAAATTTATAATCAGAATGGTTATAAAGTAAGGCTTTCCCATCAAAGACATATATCATAATTTCAAACCACTCTCCCTATATATACAGATATATTTCTATAATGTGTCTTGGCCATGAATCCTTAGTCTGAAATGTAGTATTTGATTGCGACTTAGAAAATTTTTTTCTAAAATTGTAATGAAAAGTTACACTTCTTTCTTACAAAGGACCTCGTGTCTGCCCAACGACTAACAATCTTAAAGATGTATACTGATGGTAAAAACCATGACCAAATGGACAAAATTCATTGTTAGGAATATAACAGAAAGATTGTGGTCAGTACCCCAAATCTAATTCTACATGTTGCCACTGACATGTCTCTGTTTCTGACAGAAAGAAGTCAAATGGGCACTTAGCCATCAGAGATCATATCCAGAAAAACACATCTTTCAATCACATGAAAGTCTTAGAAGACAAAAACCTTATCATTTTTCCATATGTCTCCCCACCAACAGAGTCAAGAGAAACGTTTGATTTAGATAGCAGAGCTAGAAAAGTGAATTCTACCACTTTCTGTAATTATCCAATTCACGTTTTTGAAGTACTCATATAGCAGTAGTTTCCTTATAGGAGCCACCTCTGTATGACCTCCACAGTATGGCTTAGAGAAACAGATCATTACACTGAGGAGTTCCTATCAAAGAAAAAGTATGTGGCAAAACATCCCTCATCCCAAGGACCACTCCAGTATTTAGGACCCTGCACTCTCACTGCCAAGGGCCTGGGTTCAATCCATAGTTGAGGAACTAAGATACCACAAGCTGCAGCGTGGTATGGCCAAAAAGTAAATTAATTCATTAATTTAATTAAATTAATTATTCAATTATGAACATGCAAGAACTCAAGGAACATTATTCCCATGGGTCCTTTCAGAGGACTCTGTTAAAGGAAGAATTTAGTTAATCAAACAAGACTGGAAAAACCATGGCAAAATAACTGATGATAAACTTCTAAGCTACTGAACCACATAACTATAAGAATAAAATAAAATGAAGGTATTAAGATGCCAGAATAGGATGCAAAATGTTATTTCCACTGACAACGTTAATACAATATAACTAACAAAATTTGGCAAAGGACAGAAAAAAGAAAAAGAGTTACACAGGAGAATACAGGGATATTGATTTCTTCATTTTTAAAAGCCAGAAGTTTAATTCTATCAATCAAACATGACTAATAAAATGACAGATGGTGTAAATACATTTAATTATACGAAGGTAACACAAGAAAGATAATAAATATACTAGCTTCAAACTGCTTATCTTAAGGAATGAAAAGATAGTCTTAAAGCATTGAAGAGTATGATATAAAATAATAAAAAGTTACATCAAGAAAGTAAATAGAACATGAAATTAACATTTAAAAAATGTAACTTTTTAGTGAACAGCCATACTTCAGACCTGAGAAAACTCAAACTCCTATTTTCAAGAACATGTCCTCAAATAAAAATGCTTAAGTTATAATCCTTAAGGAAGATGATTAATCTTTCCATTGAAAGATCTAAAAATAACTCCAAAGATTAAGTTTAATTAATATAATACATATTAAATATATGAATGCTACACCTCAAAGTTCATAGCACCTCAAAAAATAACTCTATGAATGATCACTAATCCATGAAAATACTAGTGAAAAGTGAAATACAGGTTGGTTTGTTCAACTCTGCAATATATCAACAGTCAGAGTTAAAGGATAGGCCACACGAGCTAAAGTATGACATATTTTACAATTCAATATTGAAATAGGCGGCCTCACATAACACTGCTTATAAAAAACTTTGTTCCTAATAAACATTACAGCTATGTTTAACGTTGAAGGTTACACAGACTAAGCAGAGACTCAGAAGAACAAAAAATGAAAAATAATCCATCAAAAGCCAAAACAGCATGCTGTGCAGTTCTCATAGAAATTGTTCTGTGAGGTTGCACTGGGTTGGATTTGAGCCTCCAATTTATCAGTGTTGTTTTAAATATAGCAAAATAAAAAGAAAATCTATTTCCTATATAATCAGCTATATTTTCACTTAAATCTACTATATTTATAAATAATGGTATTCATATTTCCAAAGCAGTTTTTACAAATCTATCCTTAGAATATTTACTGTGTATGCATTTATAAGGCAAGGGAAGGGGAGTGGAGAGAGAAGACACAGTAAAGAAAGGAAATAAGAGGTAGACTCCTTGTTAAACATAAACTTTAAATTGCATGTTAGCAAATGATGTTCTATAAGAACAATTTTCACGTGGAAAGATATGGAGGAGAAGTTTCCTGAATTTGTGGGATTTTCTCATTTTAATTCTTACTGTCATTGAACTGAAAAGCTTCCTTCCAAACTCCATTTTATGAAAATCTTGGTGAGTTCTGTGTAGGAAAGATATTCCCACTATAAACAGTGGAGTAGTAAATTTTCTAACTGTCTGCATTTAGCCTTTAGTTCAATCATAATGACACACCACTGATGTTGATGACTTTTGCAGTCACCTGAAAGTTTCCATAGTTCTGTATTCATTTTCTATCCCTTGATCCCCCAGTTTAGGTGTTAACTGGGCCACAGGATAGGTACTACAACATGCAAGGGAATATAGCTTCCCTTGCGGGGAGGGGTAACATACTCCAAAGTTTCAGCAATGAACAGTTTGGAAAGATAAAGCTACAGATGGGGAAGGAAGCTATACTAGACGGGCAGTCCTCCTTTCTCACTTTAAGTCCAGGTGGTCCAACCACTCTTCCTTACCTAGAGATTATCATCTATAGCTTGGTGCAAACCTTGAAGTGTTCTGGATTTTGTTTTAATAAAAAAACCTCTTCCATTATAGATGGAAACACAGATCACTATGGTTATTTAAAAGAGGGAGAAATATACAGGTAAGTAAAGCACATTGCTAAAGTTTGTCATATTATTTATGGGTCAGAGCAGACACTAGAGCCCACAACACCTAACTAAACAAAACACCTAAGTGAAGAGTCACATATCCATTCTTTGTCACTATGCTTTTGCAAAAGCTCAGCCTGTACTTTTCATTTTCTCTTCCTTTTTAAAAAGTACTCTACTTCCGGGCTTCACTGGTGGTACAGTGGTTGAGAATCTGCCTGCCAATGCAGGGGACACGGGTTCGAGCCCTGGTCTGGGAAGATCCCACATGCCACAGAGCAACTAGGCCCGTGAGCCACAACTACTGAGCCTGCGCGTCTGGAGTTTGTGCTCTGCAACAAGAGAGGCCACGACAGTGAGAGGCCCGTGCACCACGATGAAGAGTGGCCCCCGCCCACCGCAACTAGAGAAAGCCCTCGCACAGAAACGAAGACCCAACACAGCCAAAAATAAATAAATAAATAAATAAACAAAAAAAACCTCTACTTCCAAACAAGGACCTAATACAATTGATGCAGTATTTGAGCATGCTGAGTACTCTATATCCTTGGGCTTAAACTCTCTGCTTGAGTCAAAATATTTTTTGTATTAGCCAATACAAAACATAATTAGGATGGTAGTTTGCTGCCAAAGAAACTAAATAAATCCTATTACTAAAAATAAGTGATTTAAAGTTTTTCACTGGTGTGAATTATCCTGGCAACTCTTCCTTCATTAACATAAAAAACAGCAAGTATATCCTGAAATATAAATCACTAAAAACTCTGCATCTCTAATATTCTCCAAATAGTTATATAATGAGTAAGCACGATGCTGAATTTAGTAAATGGGACTATTATATTTTGAAACTGTAAACTAAGTGATCAAGCTAGCATTTCTCAAATAGTCCCATGGAATATTAATGTTTTTTGAGATAGTCCCAAGTGTTCCACAAATAAAAATAATATTAAGGTCAAATACATTTCAAAATGCTGGATTAAAGTTAACATAAGTGATATTTAAAAAAAATAAGTGATATTTTATAAGAAGCTATTTCAGAGACCTTCATTCTTTCATTCAACAAATAATTTACTGCATGCCTACCATATACCAGACACTGATCTGAGTTTGGGAGTTACAACAGTGAACAAGATAAATAAAATCCCTGCTCTCATGGAACATTCTTTCTAGTGAGAGGAGTCAATAAACAAAGTAGCAAATAAATAAAATAATTGCAGCCAGTGATAAGAACTATGAAAATACAAACACAGGATAACATAGAGTACAGAGGATACTGCAGACTAGGTGGACACATAAAGCTACATGGCTACTAATTTTTGTTTTTCTACACTGGGGAATACAGAACATAGCATTTCCCAAACATATGTTGATCAGGAACACTTCTGTCAATGAACATCTATTAATAGCTCACTGAATCAATTCAGGAAATGCTATTCTAACCAATACACAGACAGTAGAAAGATCAAAACTTAAATACAGAACTTCTGATCCTAAATACAGTGTTTTCACACTTCCTCATCTGTGATAGTAGAAATAATAATAGTACATATGTCATAGAATCATGGTGAAAATTAAACAAGGTAATTCATGTAAAACATCTGACACAGGGTTTGGTACACATTCTCTGCTTAATAAATTTTGCTGTTACTATTAATACAGTACTCTGCACATGATATCTTCCTCTGTCATCCCAGGGTGACTTATTTTTCCCTCTTTTAATACCCTGAACACGTTATTTCTAACTCTTTTACAGGACTTAATTCCTTTTGTTCATGCCTCTATGTTAGATTCCTTGAAGATAACAACTAGAATAGAGATTGCACTTAGCACGGCTTCAATGAAAGCTTAAGCTTACTATGTAGTTGTACAGAATATCTGAAGTGGGTTAAATGTGGATGTGGTAAAAAAAAAAAAGAAACTTTACATAAAAAGTAATCTCCCCTCTAGGAAACTCAAACCATATTACAGCAAGGCTTCCATGAAACATCTTCATAATAGTATATATCACATATTTAAAACACTTTTATAAATTAACATCACCAGTAATGGGGCTTCCCTGGTGGCGCAGTGGTTGCGCGTCTGCTTGCCGATGCAGGGGACACAGGTTCGTGCCCCGGTCTGGGAGGATCCCACATGCCGCGGAGCGGCTGGGCCCGTGAGCCATGGCCGCTGAGCCTGCGCGTCCGGAGCCTGTGCTCCGCAACGGGAGAGGCCACAGCAGTGAGAGGCCCGCGTATCACAAAAAAAAAAAAAAAAAAAAAAAAAAAAAAAAAGTGGTCCACATCACCAGTAATGGATCATTTTCTTCCTGATAAGATGCACTAAGATACCATTTCACTTCTGTGGTATTCCTGGAGAAATGTATAACCTGTACTTTACCAAGAAAAAACATCAGACAAACCCAAATTGAAAGGCATTCTACAAAATAAATGGCCTGAACTCTTCAAAAATGCTAAAATCATAACATATAAAGACTGAAAAACTGTTCCAAATTACGGGAGGCTAAAGAGACATAACATCTAAATATAATAAATAATCCTGGACTGATCCTGAACCAATTAAAAAAAATTTTTTTATTTGCTAAAAAGGACATTAGTGGAGCAACTGGCAAACCTGAGTAAAATCTGTAGATTAAACAACAGTACTGTATCAGTGTTAACTTCCTGATTTTGATTATTTTATGGCACTTACATAAAAGAATTTCATTGCTTATAGGAAGTTCACACAGAAGTATTTATGGGTAAAGAAGCTTTATGTCTACAATTTAATCTCAAAGGGTTCCAAAAAAATAATACATGGATAAATATATAGGGAGAAAAAATGATATAGTGAACAGGGCAAAAGAACAGACTTTGGGTGAAAGGTACACAAGAATTCTTTGTACTGTTATTTCCATAAGTCTGAAATTATTTCAAAACAAAACACTTGTCTAGTAACAGAACAGAAAAAAAAGGAAAGATGGCAAATAATCATATGAAAAGATGGTCAACATCATTAGCAATCAGGAAAAATACAAATTAAAATCACAAGATACCACTAAATCCCTATTAAAATGACTAAAATGTAAAAAAAGAAAAATTTATCAATACCAAGTGACACGGTGAGGATGTGCGACAACTGAAACTCTCAAACATTACTGGAGGGGATGCAAAATGGGAGAGTCACTATATAAGAAACTTACAAATTGTTTTCCAAAATTAAACATACACTTAACACACGAACCAACAATCCTAAATATTAATTCAAGAGAAATGAAAACTTATATTCAAACAAAACCTGTGTGCAAAAGTTTGTGGCAATTTATTCATAATCACCAAACACTGAAAACTCAGATGTCTATCAACTGGTAAATAGATAAATTGTGGTGCACTCATACAATGGAATACTACTTAGAAAGAAAGGAATGAATTACTGATACATGCAACAACATGTATGAATCTCAAAAGCATTATGCTAAGTGAAAGAAGTCAGTCTCAAAGGTTACATGTTGTATTGTTTCATATATATTTATGACATTCTGTAAAAAAAAACAAACTACAGGGGAGTTCCCTGGTGGCCTAGGATTCTGGGCTTCCACTGCTGTGGCCCAGGTTCAATCCCTGGTCAAGGAACTGAGATCCCACAAGCTGCAAGGCACAGCCAAAAAAGAAAAAAGCAAACTACAGGCATGAAAACAGAAAACAGATCAGTGGTTATCAGGGGTGAGGTAGGGGGAAAAGGTTGATTAAAAATAGGCAGCATGATGGAATTCTGCAAGGTGATGGAACTGTTCTGTGTCTTGACTGTCATTGTTATTACACATTTTAATGCATATATCAAAACTCGTAAAACTGTACACTAAAAAGAATGAATTCTACTGCACATAACTTTAAGAATATATATTCTTAAATTTACAAGGAAAAAATTATTTTCATAGATATTTTATTCTCAGCCCAATAAAGACTAGGTAGGTACTATTACTCTCATTCTATAAGTGAGGAAACTGAAGCATACAGTAAATAAATGAACATATGAATTACATGTGGCAGGACCAAAACTATAATCCAAATACACTGATTCTGTACAAATGTTTTATTCTCTTAATCTTCTCATGTTCCACTAAACTTTATGGGCCACAATGTCCCCAAAGACAAACAGGATGAAAGGGAAGGAGGAAGCTAAAAAGACAGGTATTAGAAGTATGCCCTTCAGAATTTGGCCTTTTTTTTTTTTTTTTAATATTTACTTATTTGTTTGTTTGTTTATTATTTATTTTGGCTGCGCCAGGTCTTACTTGCAGAACACGGACTCTTAGTTGAGGCATGTGGACTTCTTAGTTGCAGCACGTGAACTCTTAGTTACTGCATGCGGACTTCTTACCTGCAGTATGCAGGATCTAGTTCCCCAACCAGGAATCGAACCCAGGCCCCCTGCATTGGGAACACAGAGTCTTACCCACTGGACCACCAGGGAAGTCCCTGGCCTTTGTTCTTAATGAATTAAAAAACGACCATAGCGCTTCCCTGGTGGCGCAGTGGTTGAGAGTCCACCTGCCGATGCAGGGGACACGGGTTCATGCCCTGGTCCGGGAAGATCCAACATGCCACGGAGCGGCTAGGCCCGTTAAGCCATGGCCGCAGAACCTGCGTGTCCAGAGCCTGTGCTCCGCAACGGGAGAGGCCACAACAGTGAGAGGCCCAAGTACCGCAAAAAAAAAAACCAAAAAAAAACCAGACCATAACTGAAGAAGTCTGAATAGTGATCCATATAGGCAACAAATTAACTGGCGTTAAAGGTTTAGCTCATGATTTCTTCCATAAAACATTCTTAATTTCTTAATGCTAAGAAAAAGCAAAAGCAAACATAAAACATTCACAGGTAACCCTGTAACTACTGCTACAATTTAAACTCTACCTGGTCTTCAAAACAACATTGAGAACAATGATAATGACTACAATTCAGAACAAGTTTTACAACTTTAAGTAAACATTTAAAAGATATTCTCAAATGCTATCACCCAAGGGTAGAAAACAATAAAGAACCTTTAAAAATACCTTTCGGTTTCAAAATCAAAGAAGTGACAGTATAATATTTGCCAGATAACATACTATAAATACAACAGCTTTAGGGAAAATTAAGCTTAGTTTCTTTAGCAAAAAATAAAAGTAAAAAATAAAAAATTGTATCTGTACCACAAATAATATACTTCACCTAAAAACAGTGGTGTGGTTTCCTCTAAAGTAGTGGCATTAGGATCTGCCCCAGCTTCTAAAAGAATCTGTATGATCTTCCAATGTCCTTGACTTGCAGCAAGATGTAACGCACAGAAACCCTCAAAAGTCTTTGCCTTAATGTAGTTTTTAGATGAATCTATGAAAGAATAAAAAACTATCAATTAGAAGGTATCACTTCTATTTCTTGGATTAAAAAGCAAAGATTCCAAGAAGAATTTAATAAACTATTAAAAGATAATTATAAATGGGAGGTCTCATAGTTTAAAACTCTCTAGAAAATCAAGAAAAAGTTCTACAAGGGTCACAGTATAAACAGCTTCCCAGTAGTCTTAATACAAATTCTGCCCACACACTCATTTTCTCTTCTCTAATTTTTGGTAAGTGGGGGAAGGAGAGCAGCAGGAATTGAAAAGTAATGACACAAAAGCAAGATCCAAAATGTACTGAAATATTAATAAATTTGATTCTTTTATTTCTAAATTTCCATGAGGAAAGTGGTCTCACCTGTAGCATTACTTCCTTGTACTCAACTAATAAGATGAAGGTATTTAAAATACTCCTTTTCTAACCTAAAACTACATTCTAATCATTAATGAAGCCTACATTTCTAAAATAATAAAATGCACTCCAAAGAAACTGAACAATGGCATACAATTTATAAGGAACTTATGAGTTGACTTAAGTTTTCTGGGTTTGTTATGAAAATCTCAAAGTTTTGGTAACATTCAAATTATGTAAACAATGTCCACATTAAATTTTTTGTAAGTCCACAGCAAAAGAAAATATTAAGTGACTTTCTTACCTTTGCTTCCAAAACAATAAAATTCTAAACCCACAATAGAATGGTGGGTTGAATGGGGGAGGCATTTCTGAGAGCATTGATAAACAAAAACAAAAAATAAACAAGTAAAAAAAGGTTTAAATAATATTTTCTTGAAATACCAGAATTAAAACTAACGCTCCTGACTACAATAATCATCTGTTTTAAGTAATTCCTGCAATCATAACTGCTGAAACTGTCAGTCTAAGCCATAATAATATTCAACTAACAGCTTGTAAGCATAAATAAACAGCCTCCAACTTTACCAGATACACAACTAAATGGCAAGATAGGGTAGTTATATTTTAAAAGTTCCTATCACAAAAACAGTGTTCCCAGATTAGTCAGAAACTGACATATATTCAGATATCCACAAAACTATAAGGTTAAGACATGAAAAACTAGGAACACACAGATATATATAGATACAGATATGTAAATAGCTCCCAAATAGAAAATTTCAACATTATAAAGAAGCTGATTCTTCCCATAATAATAATAAATTTATTATAATTCTAATCAAAATGTCAACAGAGCTGGGTATTAGTTCATTGATTGGTTTTATACTTGTAAAGTGACTCAAGTTGATAGGGGTTACGGAGGGCAGGTAAGAATAACAAAGAATTTAGAAAAATAAAAGAAGGAATATATTGGGGGGAAGCTAGACTTACTATTAAACTATGTGCTAAAGTTAGAATAAGTAAAATAACATGGTCCATCTGAACACAACTCTTAATCACTACGCTACACTGCCTTATTTATCTAAGGATTTCCAATATCTGTTATCATGCCCAGTATAACAGTGTAATATTTTCTTAACATGAACTAATAAAAAGTACTATGAATTATTAGATCATATATTGGCCACATAAAAGTACTTGTTCACAGTACGTTATAATTAATTGCAAGAGTTTAGGTGACCTTTCATCAGCAAATGGTTTAATATAGAACGGCATGATTAACTGTCACTGAAGATCATTATTGTTCTTCCAGATTTAATAAACTTCATGAAATCTCAGTACCTATTACACTAAACTGTCAATACAGAAGACAAGCAAATTTGTTATTTGTGCTAATACTTATACAGAAAGCTAAAGTGAAATATATATACATATATATATGCATATTAAATTTCTAAGTAATCCATACTTCAGTGTTCTTCTCCAACTTGAATGAAAAGGCCATGTATGACTTCTAGGCTAGATTCTGGATCTAAAATGAAGACAGTAAAGCAAAACCTTTCTAACCTTTTAAGACTCTTCCATCCTTTTTGTCTAGGCCTGAGCACCTTCATACTTTAGTACACTAATAAAAAGTATGTTTCAGGAATCTCTGGCAGTTAACTAATATTAGATGAATTTAAGGAGGCAGAAATTATATAATAAAAGACAATTTTATGTATACCAGCTGAGCTACAAGGGACAAGAGAATTATGAATCATATAAAACACAGGTATAGCAAGTATAAAGAATGACAGAAATGTCAAACTTGCTTTTGAAACTTTTAAGATTAACCCATAATAACAAGTTAACTGGTTACAGATATGAAGATGCTACTGTCATCATTAAGCAGAAGAGACCTCACTTCACTCTTCAAGACTAGAAATGTTTCTACGTCACCATCACTTTAAAATACCTCCTTCCATGAAGCTGTATGTTAGCTAGACATTTTACAAAGTAGTCAGCTACCATTCCCCACTGGTAAATATTTATGAACTTGAACTAACCAGAAAAGTTTAAATTATAATCTTTTTTAGAAGGCAGTGGATCTGAATTAAGTATGGACTTTAATTTACAAAAGAAGGGATGAGCCAGGGGAATATAGAAAACATTTTTGAAAGTGACCAATAGGCTATATAGCCCTTTTGCTTCATTTTAGTTTGATTTTTCTAGTGAATCAAGTAACCAAATCTGACAGAATTTTGGACATTAGTTCCAACTACACAGAACAACCAAACTCATGGAAAACTGAGACCAAAAATGTCACCACCTCCCAGAATAAGTCATACAGCTGCTTCCTACCCTCTGCAAACCCTATTTCTTATCTCCCTACCCCTACCCTAATCTTTGTGTATGTACTGCACATAAATTAGATTTATCCAAAATTTATTTCTTAATAGTGAACTCTAATACAAATTGTGAGAAATTTTTATTTGACCATTTATATCAACTATTCACATAGTTAACTATGAGTGACTTACCCTCCAAAAACATCAAGCCTAAAAAAAAAAGAATAGTCATTAACAATGAAGGTGATACTTTTAACTTCTAAAAGAAAACATAGATGACTTAAATAGCCAGTTCAAACACATTAAGTCAAAAGCCTGCCTAATTTTATTCGGCAGCTAAAAGGAAAAAAAATTATAACATAAAACTGATGTGGGAAGAGATAACAGTATAACTGGAATGAACTTTTTGACTAGAAACAAATATTCAAATTCATGCCTTTGGGGACTTCCCTGGTGGCGTAGTGGTTAAGAATCTGCCTTCCAATGCAGGGGACACGGGTTCGAGCCCTGGTCCGGGAAGATCCCACATGCCGGGGAGCAACTAAGCCCGTGTGCCACAGCTACTGAAGCCCGTGCGCCTAGAGACCATGCTCCGCAACAACAGAAGCCACCGCAATGAGAAGCCCACGTGCTGCAACGAAGACCCAACACGGCCAAAAATAAATAAATAAAATAAATTTATAACAACAAAGAAAAAATTCATGCTTTTGTCACTAGAGATAGTTTGGGAATTCAAGCTATAGAATTAACTTCAAACAAATTCTGAAAACATATATTTTTACATTTGAGGCATAAACTCTATCTTTCCAATATCTTTAAACATTGAACTGTAATAGACTCTAGGACACGTGATTTAAAAAGCATTCATGGTAAACTTCCTGTATTATGATTTGGAGAATTTAGCCTTGTCATCTCTCATCCCTTAAAACAAAACAAACAAAAAGCCACACCAAAAACATTTTGAGGATTACTTTCTTTCCCATCCATGAAGTAACGAGTTAGTAATTTTGATGAGCTATGGTCCCAAAAGTCTACCTTCTGAGTGACTGGTGATGGTAAGTACACAGGGGAGAAAAATATGAATGTCCATGATTAATGAAATGTAAATGGTGCACTGAGTGTCATGGAGTGTTATATTCAAACTCAGTTTAAATTAACTGAATGTTAAAAATGTTTACTTTGATTAAACGCTGGAAACATACTATAGTGGAAAAACATGGGCTTTAGAGTCAGAGAGAAATGGGTTCCAATCAAATATCCTGGTTTATTATATAACTTTTGACAAGTCAATTTCTCTGAACCTTGGTCTTTTCAATAAAATGGGGATAACATGTTCTCAATAGCAGTTTTGCATATTTAGATAAATAATGTAAATCAAGCATCTAGTACAATGACTGCTACAAAGCAGTGCTTAATCACCATTAATTCTCTTCCCACACCCTGCTTCCTGAGTGTCACACTGTCTCATTTAGTCTCATTTACTGAGCCCCTCACTCAGTTGTGTGCTGGCTGTGTAACTGGCTCTGAGGGAGTGAAAAAAGAAAAAAGAAAAGTTTATAGAATTGGTTTGTAACACTGGCTGATTTCTGTGGTGTAACTACTCCCACATGGCTGATCTCAACCTACCAGCTTTGAAGTCTACCAAATACAGAGCTGGAAAGAGATGTACATGATTACTCTCTGTCCCATTACTCTGTTTTATTTTTTCCACAACACTTTTACCTTTTGAAATTACCTTGTTTAACTGTTTAGGTATTTATTCTGTTCCCACCCCTACCCCCAAAGGGAATAAAAACACTACGGCAGGGACCTTGTCTGTCCTGTTCTCTTCTGTGTCCTCAGCAAGTACAAAATCAAGCTAATTGGTAAGAGTCCCCAAATTCAGGAAACTGAAAAGTATTAAAAAAAAAAAAAGACTAATTCAAGGAAAACACTCATACCCTCAATTTTGGCAGCACTGTTCTTTTTCTTTGGAGAAGGAATAAAAAATAAACATGACCAGTAAGTACCAAATGCTTAAATTAAAACAGCAGATTACTTCTGCCACATCACCTAGCTTAGCAATAAAAATCGGCCAGGCATAAGCACTTCCATATAAAGGACAACATTTCTAAATGTCCAGCTGGAACACCATACTTATATAATTCAAGGTAGGCAACCTTACCATTCTTAATAACACAGAAGCAGTTATTGTATGGTTATAAAAAGGTAAACAAATACTACTGTTAATAAGTCATGTATTACCATTTTTTTTCTTTTATTAATCCAGCTTGCAAGCCCAGCCTCCCACACCCTGAATTTACTTTACCTGCACGAATTAACATCCGCAAACATTCTATAGAGTTGTGATAAGCTGCTTCATGAATTGGCATCCAACCCCTGTTATCAGCAACATCAACACTACGTCCGTTTTTGAGTAGTTTTCTTAAGACTTTAACATTGCCTTCCCTGGCAGCAAGTCCAACCGTGGAGCATGTGTCAGAGTAAGCCTCTGTAAAATCCATTCTTTTGACCAGTCTACAAAACAAGGCAGAAAGAAAACACTATCGTCAATAAAACAACACTGCACTCCTAGATATTAGCAGATCACTGTGGACCTGTCTAGCATCTCTCACATAACTGCTGGGGAACAGCCTGAGGTGGAGATAGCAACCTGTCAGGCCATAGCCTCTGCCAGTCTAAATCAGGAAGTCTCTCTGTTTGGGGGACTGGGCTTCCTTAGAATCCTCTTATTAAAGATATCAAGGGAGCTTTAAGTGTTCTATCACTCCTTGTCTGAGCAGCTCCTTCCTGCAGGCTTCTGCTCCCATTCATACTCCAACAAAATGCACTCACTGGAACACTGTTGATGAGAGAGTGAAATTCCTTCAGTTAATCCGAAATGTATATACTGTGTAGAGACAGCCATTTAACTACCAGCAACGCTCAGCCTCAAGAACTAATTTTATAGCCCTCTACAGGGAAAAGCTAAACCCAAAAAAGCCAGAAAGAAGTGAAGGACATTTCTTTTAAAAAAACAAAAATAAGTAGTAATTCTAGTTTTTATGTCCCTGCTGGTTCTTTCCAGAAGCAGCAAAACACTCGGGTTCTCTTTCCTTGAGGAAACAGGCCCACTGACTGAATATACTAAAATGAACAAAAACCATCATAGATGGGTCCAGCTTTCCTACACTAGCCCAGAAAGTTTTTCACAGCATTATTAGCCTCTTCCTCACAACCTCCCTTCAAAGTTCAAGTTCCCCTGGAGTCAGCGTCCAGTATAGCTCAGCATATGACTCTTACAAAGACAATTTCTTGTTAGTCACACTATGAGGCAGGTTGGGATAAGACCCAGGATTCCCAGGGCAACAATTATCTCCCAAAAGGCAGTCCCTCTCAGTAACATTTCAGTTCCATCCTTCCTTTTAGTTTTTCTAAATATCTTAGGAGGTAGGTCAGGAAATACCAACAACATGTCTAGTCCAATACAGGTAAAAAACTTTCTAGAGTGATATTCTAAATAATTTAATCAGAACGGGAGGTTTGAGGGAAGAGGTTAAAAGTAAGCACACAGCAGTTCCTGTAGTAAGTTTAAACTTATCTATGGTCATGTTTAAATATAAAGCTGTATCTGCAGAACCTGATTCTACAGAAAGCTAATATTAGCTATGAATTAATCTGATTAAATCAACCAGTCCATTACTAAGGAAGCGAAGGTATTTATTATAGGACATTTAATTATTCAGTTAATAATTATTTACTGAGTACCAATTAAATGATCAGCAATGTGGAGGATATAAAGATGACACAGAAGTTGCAAGGAGGGGGAATGAGAAAGACACTGAAGGAGATCTTCAACATGGTGGAGGAGTAAGACGCAGAGATCACCTTCCTCCATACAGATACATCAGAAATACATCTACACGTGGAATAACGCCTACAGAACACCTACTGAACGCTGGCAGAAGACCTCAGACTTCCCAAAAGGCAAGAAACTCCCCACGTACCTGGGCAGGGCAAAAGAAAAAAGAAACAACAGAGACAAAAGAAAAAAGAGACAAAAGAATAGAGACAGGACCTGCACCTCTGGGAGGGACCTGTGAAGGAGGAGAAGTTTCCACACACTAGGAAGCCCCTTCACTGGCGGAGATGGGGGGTGGCAGAGGGGAAGCTTCAGAGCCACGGAGGAGAGCACAGCAACAGGGCTGCAGAGGGCAAAGCGAAGAGATTCCCACACAGGGGATCCGTGCCAACAGCACTCACCAGCCTGAGAGGCTTGTCTGCTCACCCGCCGGGGCGGGCGGGGGCTGAGAGCTGAGGCTCGGGCTTCAGAAGTCAGATCCCAGGGAGAGAAATGGAGTTGGCTGCGGGAACACAGCCTTAAGGGGGCTAGTGAGCCACAGCTAGCCGGGAGGGAGTCCGGGAAAAAGTCTGGAACTGCCGAAGAGGCAAGAGACCATTGTTGCGTGGTGCGCGAGGAGACGGGATTCAGAGCACCGCCTAAACGAGCTCCAGAGACGAGCACGAGGCGCGGCTACCAGCGCAGACACCAGAGATGGGCATGAGATGCTAAGGCTGTCGCTGCAGCCACCAAGAAGCCTGTGTGCAAGCACAGGTCACTATCCACACCGCCCCTCCCGGGGGCCTGTGCAGCCCGCCACTTCCAGGGTCCCATGATCCAGGGACAACTTTCCCGAGAGAAAACACAGCACACCTGAGACTGTTACAACGTCACTGCGGCCTCTGCCGCCGCAGGCTCTCCCCACATTCTGTACCCCTCCCTCCCCCGGGCCTGAGTGAGCCAGAGCCCCCGAATAAGCTGCTCCTTTAACCCAGTCCTGTCTGAGCAGGGAACAGACGCCCTCAGGTGACCTACACGCAGAGGCGGGGCCGAATCGAAAGCCGAACCCCAGGAGCTGTGCAAACAAAGAAGAGAAAGGGAAACTTCTCCCAGCAGCCTCAGGAGCGGCGGATTAAATCTCCACAATCAACTTGATGTACCCTGCATATGTGGAATACCTGAACAGACAATGTATCATCCCAAAATTGAGGAAGAGGACTTTGGGAGCAACTGTAGACTTGGGGTTTTCTTTTAATTTGTTTCAGGTTTTATGTTTACCCTAGTTTAGTATTTAGAGTTTATTATCATTGGTAGATTTGTTTATTGATTTGGTTGCTCTTTTTTTAAATATATATATATATATGTTTTTCCTTTTTCTCTTTTTGTGAGTGTCTATGTGTATGCTTCTTTGTCTGATTTTGTCTGTAGAGCTTTGTTTTTACCATGTGTTCTAAAGTTCTGTCTATCCGTTTTTTGTTTTTTCCTTTTTTTTAAGTATAGTTCTTAGTGCTTGTTATCATGGGTAGATTTGTTTTTTGGTTTGGTTGTTCTCTTCTTTCTTTCTTTATTAGTTTCTAATTTTAATAATTTTTTATTTTAATAACTTTATTTTATATTTTTCTTACTTTCTTTCTTTTTTTCTCCCTCTTCCTCTGAGCCATGTGGCTGACAGGGTCCTGGTGCTCCCGCGGGGTGTCAGGTCTGTGCCTCTGAGGTGGGAGAGCCAAGTTCAGGACACTGGTCCACCAGAGACCTCCTGGCTCCAAGTAATATCAAACAGTGAAAGCTCTCCCAGAGATCTCCAGCTCAACACTAACACCCAGCTCCACTCAATGACCAGCAAGCTACAGTGCTGGACCCCCTATGCAAAACAACTAGAAAGACAGGAACACAACCCCACCCATTAGCAGAGAGGCTACGTAAAATCATAATAAGGTCACAGACAACCCAAAACAAACCACCAGACATGGTCCTGCCCACCAGAAAGACAAGATCTAACCTCATCCACCAGAACACAGGCACTAGTCCCCTGCACCAGGAAGCCTACACAACCCACTGAATCAACGTTAGCCACTGGGGGCAGATACAAAAACAACAGGAACTACGAACCTGCAGCCAGTGAAAAGGAGAACCCAAACACAGTAAGCAAAATGAGAAGACAGAGAAAGACACAGCAGGTGAAGGAGCAAGGTAAAAACCCATCAGACCAAAAAAATGAAGAGGAAATAGGCAGTCTACCTGAAAAAGAATTCAGAGTAATGATAGTAGAGATGATCCAAAATCTTGGAAATAGAATGGAGAAAATACAAGAAACGTTTAACAAGGACCTAGAAGAACTAAAGAGCAAAGAAACAATAATGAACAACACAATAAATGAAATTAAAAATTCTCTAGAAGGAATCAATAGCAGAATTACTGAGGGAGAAGAATAGATAAGTGACCTGAAAGATAAAATAGTGGAAATAACTACCACAGAGCAGAATAAAGAACAAAGAATGAAAAGAATTGAGGACAGTCTCAGAGACCTCTGGGACAATATTAAATGCACCAACATTCGAATTATAGGGGTCCCAGAAAAACAACAGAAAATGAAAGTGACTGAGAAAATATTCGAAGAGATTATAGTTGAAAACTTCCCTAATATGGGAAAGGAAATAGTCAATCAAGTTGAGGAAGCACAGAGAGTCCCATACAGGATAAATCCAAGGAGAGATACGCCAAGACACATATTAATCAAACTATCAAAAATTCAATACAAAGAAAAAATATTAAAAGCAGCAAGGGAAAAACAACAAATAACATACAACAGAATCCCCATAAGGTTAACAGCTTATCTTTCAACAGAAACTCTGCAAGCCAGAAGGGAGTGGCAGGACATATTTAAAGTGATGAAAGGGGAAAACCCACAACCAAGATTACTCTACTCAGCTAGGATCTCATTCAGATTCGACAGAGAAATTAAAACCTTTACCAACAAGCAAAAGCTAAGAGAATTCAGCACCACCAAACCAGCTTCACAACAAATGCTAAAGGAACATCTCTAGGCAGGAAACACAAGAGAAGGAAAAGACCTACAATAACGAACCCAAAACAATTAAGAAAATGGTCATAGGAACATACATATTGACAATTACCTTAAATGTAAATGGATTAAATGCTCCAACCAAAAGACACAGACTGGCTGAATGGATAGAAAAACAAGACCCATTTATATGCTGTCTACAGAGACCCACTTCAGACCTAGGTACACATACAGACTGAAAGTGAGGGGATGGAAAAAGATATTCCATGCAAATGGAAATCAAAAGAAAGCAGGAGTAACAATTCTCATATCAGACAAAATAGACTTTAAAATAAAGACTGTTAAAGAGACAAAGGAGGACACTACATAATGATTAAGGGATCAACCCAATAAGAAGGTATAACAACTGTAAATATTTATGTACCCAACATAGGAGCACCTCAATACATAAGGCAAATGCTAACACCCATTAAAAGGGGAAATTGACAGTAACACCATCATAGTAGGGGACTTTAACACCCCACTTTCACCAATGGAGAGATCAACCAAAATGAAAATAAATAAGGAAACACAAGCTTTAAATGACACATTAAACAAGATGGACCTAACTGATATTTATAGGATATTCCATCCAAAAACAACAGAATACACTTTCTTCTCAAGTGCTCATGGAACATTCTCCAAAATAGATCATATCTTGGGTCACAAATCAAGCCTTGGTAAATTTAAGAAAACTGAAATCGTATCAAGTATCTTTTCTGACCACAATGCTATTAGACTACATATCAATTATAGGAAAAAACCTGTAAAAAATACAGATACATGGAGGGTACACAATACACTACTTAAGAACCAAGAGATCACTGAAGAAATCAAAAAGGAAATCAATAAATACCTAGAAACAAATGACAATGAAAACATAACGACCCAAAACCTATGGGATGCAGCAAAAGCACTTCTAAGAGGGAAGTTTATAGCAATAAAATTCTACCTCAAGGAACAAGAAACATCTCAAACAAACAACCTAACCTTACATCTAAAGCAATTAGAGAAAGAATTTAAATAAACCAAAGTTAGCAGAAGGAAAGAAATCAAAAAGATCAGATCAGAAATAAATGAAAAATATATGAAGGGAACAGCAAAGATCAAAAAAACTAAAAGCTGGTTCTTTGAGAAGATAAACAAAATTGCTAAAGCATTAGCCAGACTCATCAAGACAAAAAGGGATAAGACTCAAATCAAAAGAATTAGAAATGAAAACGGAGAAGTAACAAATGACACTGCAGAAATACAAAGGATCATGAGAGATTACTACAAGCAACTCTATGCCAATAAAATGGACAACCTGGAAGAAATGGACAAATTCTTAGAAAAGCACAACCTTCCGAGACTGAACGAGGAAGAAATAGAAAATATAAACAGACCAAACACAAGCACTGAAATTGAGACTGTGATTAAAAATCTTCCAACAAACAACAGTCCTAGACTAGATGTCTTCACAGGCGAATTCTATCAAACATTTAGAGAAGAGCTAACACCTATCCTTTTCAAACTCTTCCAAAATATAGTAGAGGGAAGAACACTCTCAAACTCATTCTACAAGGCAACATCATCAGCCTGATAACAAAACCAGACAAAGATGTCACAAACAAAGACAACTACAGGCCAATATCACTGATGAACATAGATGCAAAAATCCTCAATAAAATACTAGCAAACAGAATCCAACAGAACATTAAAAGGATCATACACCATATTCAAATGGCGTTTATCCCAAGAATACAAAGGTTCTTCAATATATGCAAATCAATCAATGTGATACTCCATATTAACAAATTGAAGGAGTAAAACCATATGATCATCTCAAATGATGCACACAAAGCTTTTGACAAAATTCAACACCCGTTTATGATAAAAACCCTCCAGAAAGTAGGCACAGAGTGAACTTACCTCAACATAATAAAAGCCATATAAGACAAACTCACAGCCAACATCGTTCTCAATGGTGAAAAACAAAGCATTTCTTCTAAGATCAGGAACAAGACAAGGCTGTCCACTCCCACCATTAGTATTCAACATAGATTTGGAAGTTTTAGCCACAGCAATCAGAGACGAAAAGAAAGAAAATGAATCCAAATCGGTAAAGAAAAAGTAAAGCTGTCACTGTTTGCAGATGACATGATACTATACACAGAGAATGCTAAAGATGCTGCCGGAAAACTACTACAGCTGATCAATGAATTTGTTAAAGTAGAAGGACACAAAATTAATGCTCAGAAATCTCTTGCATTCCTATACACTAATGATAAAAATCTGAAAGAGAAATTAAGGGAACACTCCCATTTACCACTGCAACGAAAAGAATAAAATACCTAGGAATAAATCTACCTAAGGAGACAAAAGACCTGTATGCAGAAAACTATAAGACACTCATGAAAGAAATTAAAGATGATACAAACAGATGGAGAGATATACCACATTCTTGGACTGGAAGAATCAACATTGTGAAAATGACTATACAACCCGAAGCAATCTACAGATTCAATGCAATCCCTATCAAACTACCACTAGCATTTTTCACAGAACTAGAACAAAAAATTTCACAATTTGTATGGAAACACAAGACCCCAAAGAGCCAAAGCAATCGAGAGAGAAAAACAGAGCTGGAAGAATCAGGCTCCCAGACTTCAGACTATACTATAAAGCGATAGTAATCAAGCAGTATGGTACTGGCAAAAAACAGAAATATAGATCAATATAACAGGACAGAAAACCCAGAGATAAACCCACGCACATATGGTCACCTTATTTTTGATAAAGGAGTCAAGAATATACAATGGAGAAAAGACAGCCTCTTCAATAAGTGGAGCTGGGCAAACAGGACAGCTACACGTAAAAGAATGAAATTAGAATACTCCCTAACACCATATACAAAAATAAACTCAAAATGGATTAAAGACCTAAATGTAAGGCCAGACACTATAGAACTCTTAGAGGAAAACATAGGCAGAACACTCTATGACATAAATCACAGCAAGATCCTTTTTGACCCACCTCCTACAGAAATGGAAATAAAAACAAAAATAAACAAATGGGACCTAATGAAACGTAAACTCTTTTGCACAGCAAAGGAAGCCATAAACAAGATGAAAAAACAACCCTCAGAATGGGAAAAAATATTTGCAAATGAAGCAACTGACAAAGGATTAATCTCCAAAATTTACAAGCAGCTCATGCAGCTCAATATCCAAAAAACAAACAACCCAATCCAAAAATGGGCAGAAGACCTACATAGACATTTCTCCAAAGAAGACATACAGATTGCCAATAAACACATGAAAGGATGCTCAATATCACTAAGCATTAGAGAAATGCAAATCAAAACTACAATGAGGTATCACCTCACACCAGTCAGAATGGCCATCATCAAAAAAATGTACAAACAATAAATGCTGGAAAGGGTGTGGAGAAAAGGGAACACTCTTGCACTGTTGGTGGGAATGTATATTGATACAGCCACTATGGAGAACAGTATGGAGGTTCCCTAAACAACTACAAATAGAACTACCATATGACCCAGCAATCCCACTACTGGGCACATACCCTGAGAAAACCATAATTCAAAAAGAGTCATGTACCACAATGTTCATCGCAGCACTATATACAATAGCCAGGACATGGAAGCAACCTAAGTGTCCATCGACAGATGAATGGATAAAGAAGATGTGGTACATATATACAATGGAATGTTACTCAGTCAGAAAAAGAAACGAAACTGAATTATTTGTAGTGAAGTGGATGGACCTCAAGTCTGTCATACACAGTGAAGTAAGTCAGAAAGAGAAAAACAAATACCATATGCTAACACATATATATGGAACCTAAAAAAAAAAGTGGTTCTGAGGAACCTAGGGGCAGGACAGGAATAAAGATACAGACTTGAGGACGTCAGGAGGGGGAAGAGTAAGCTGGGACGAAGTGAGAGAGTGGCATGGACTTATATATACTACCAAATGTAAAACAGCTAGCTAGTGGGAAGCAGCTGCAAAGCACAGGGAGATCAGCTCCTGCTTTGTGACCACCTAGAGGGGTGGGATAGGGAGGGTGGGAGGGAGACACAAGCGGGAGGAGATATGGGGATGTATGTATATGTATAGCTGATTCACTTTGTTATAAAGCAGAAAGTAACACACCATTGTGAAGCAACTGTACTCTAATAAAGATGGTAAAATAAATAAATAAAATTGTTTGGATGTCTTAAAAAAAAAGAGATGACATAGACACAGATTCTATCTCAAGTTATGTACTGTGTCACAGAAATGATAAATATACGTGATTCAAAATAGCAGAAAGTGCCATAAGAGAAGTACAGATAAAGAGCCATGAGTAATCAAAGAAGGGGAAAACTACTACAACTTGGTGGGGGATATGAGCTGTGCCTAAAAGATAAGGGAGGCCGTGACAAAGAGATAACATGTAAAATAGCATTTCTTGGGTAGAAGAAAAAATATAACCAAAATTATGGAAATGAACAAGCAAGGGTGAGTAAGGTTCAGTGAATAATGGAAACAATTTATCTTGGAAGGAGGATTAGGTAAAAAAAGAATAGTAGAAAAATGAGGTTACAGACATAGCCAAACTATGGAGAATCTTGAATGGTAAACTGTATGTTTTTAAATATATTACTTCTAGCCAAGGCCATTACATCCAAATTTCACAAAAAAGAACAAATCACACATTTTAGGTCTATTTATAAGCATACTTATCTAATAGAAGAAAACTTTTTTCATACATAGGAAAACCACACACAAACACACATATAAGAATACTATTCCAAAGACATGAAAAACAACTTCAAGTAAAAACAGATAAGAATCCCCTTCTAAATTTACTGGGTTTTCTCACAGTTACAAATAATGTTAACAGATCCAGATTAATACACAATAATCTGAAAAAATTAACAGAACTGGATAATATCTTTCCGCTTAAGGGAAAGAGAAGCCAAAAGACATGTACTATAATAGCAGGATCGTTCTCTTCAACCTTTAATACCAACTAGTCAACATGAATAAACTGTTAAGATCTCCCTTAATAAAACCTCCCTATGTTCTAGACTAAAATAGAGTACAGACTCAAACAACAAAATACATACAATGTAATAACAAATATGTATGATACATAAACATCACCTAGACCTGAACTGGTAAACAAAATATCAGCTACAAAAATAAATTTTCAGGCAATTAAGGTAATTTGAAGATGGAATAGATATTTGATGATGTAATTATCGTTAGTATTCTTAGATGTGATAATGGCATTATGGTTATCAGGAAAATGTCCTTATTCTTAGAAGTATTTAGCAGTCAAGTCACAACACATGCAGCTTATTTCAAAGGTTTTATTTATTTTTTCTTTTTTTGGTGGTATGTGGGCCTCTCACTGTTGTGCCCTCTCCCGTTGCACAGCACAGGCTCCGGACGCGCAGGCTCAGCGGCCATGGCTCACGGGCCCAGCTGCTCCACGGCATGTGGAATCCTCCCGGACCGGGGCATGAACCCGTGTCCCCTGCATCAGCAGGCGGACTCTCAACCACTGCGCCACCAGGGAAGCCCAAAAGGTTTTAGATTTAAAAGTATATAAAGAGAAAAAGAGTAAAGCAACTATGGCATAATGTTAATTATTGGACCCATGTGGAGAGTATATAAATGGTCACCATGTTCTTTTTTTCTAACTTTTCTGTAGGTTTGAAATTTTTCGAAAAATTTTGGGGGGGGAACTAACCATTCCAGGCAATGTGAAACCACAGCTTGGAGAAAATTAAAAGACCTGGTTATTCTTTTTTTTATATATAAATTTAATTATTTTATTTTTGGCTGCGTGGGTCTTCGTTGCTGTGCACAGGCTTTTCTTCAGCTGTGGGGAGAGGGGGCTACTCTTCATTGCAGGTTCGCGGGGCTTCTCATAGCAGTGGCTTCTCTTGTTGCGAAGCATGGGCTCTAGGCGCACGGGCTTCAGTAGTTGTGGCACGTGGGCTCAGTAGTTGTGGCTCACAGGCTTTAGAGCGCAGACTCAGTAGTTGTGACTCACGAGCTTAGTTGCTCCGCAGTACGCGGGATCTTCCCAGACCAGAGCTCGAACCCGTGTTCCCTGCATTAGCAGGCGGATTCTTAACCACTGCGCCACCAGGGAAGCCCAGACCTGATTATTCCTAAATTAAGTTTTTCTTTGTGACATTTTCCTGCTGATTTCTTAAGAGCATAAATAATACTCCTTGAACCTGGATGTTCTAGCATTCTTTTATAAAGCTAAAGACTACCAACAGAAATCCTCAAGAAAGAATCATCATTTGTTAAAGCTTCTGCTTTCACATACAGAAACACTGCACTGATGGTCCAAGTGAGCTTCCTGAACAGTATTTTGGAGCAGTAGCTCTAGCCTTCAGATCAAAACATTTTTTAGGATACTTGACCTGTTGGATAAACTCATGAAAGCTATTAAATTTCTCCCCAGAAAAATGTACACAGATCCCAAATCTTGTATACAACTTCAGGTCTCACATATGGCTTCCAAAGCCTATACACGAGCTAAAAACCTTTGCCTACACTTTTCTGAGTGACTCCTGAGAATACTAAAGATGAATAAGGTCGTTTCACGCAGAAAATTTAAATATGCAAGCAATTTTTGTTGAAATAATATTCAACAGCTCTTCTACAGGCACAACACTTCTGTAGTAAACTTTCTGCTTTTATTCGACAGGTAGAAAGATTTTTTTTAATGTAAAAATACAGATTACATTCCCTGCAAATCCAGTTTTCAAACCATAACAAAATGTCTTTCTACGTACCAACTGCGGTACCAATAAACAGCTCGCCTCTGTATCTAGACCACACCAGCCACAATTCCCACCCTCTCTCTTCTTCCTCTCTGCATTTGAAAAACAGAAGACAGTTCCAATCTTAGAACCACAAAACCCATAAAAGGATTGTGGGTAATGTAGTCCTCTGACCACGCGCACCTCAGGAAAGGTAGGGTGATTTACAGAGGCTGCTGAAAAAATCCATTGCTTAGTTCAGAGGAAGTCAATGCTTCCGGATACCCTAAGCAAGCAAAAAAATAATAATAATAACTGACTGAGCTGCAGTAGGAAAACATTCTTCGAACTGCAAGTCCCAGTGTGCTTTGCGTCCCCAAGCAGGGAGTGCAGACTTTGCGCCTGCGCAGCCGGTTTCTTGCGTCCGGAAAGCTGTAGTCCCTGCCTGTAGCTCAGAGACCACGCCGAGGGGACAGCCGCCACCAAGGAGGAAGAGCAAGGGAAGGATGTGGGTTTTTGGTTACGGGTCCCTCATCTGGAAGGTGGACTTCCCCTATCAGGACAAGGTGGTTGGATATATCTCAGGCTACAGCAGGCGCTTCTGGCAGGGCAGCATCGACCACCGCGGGGTTCCTGGCAAGGTGAGGCGCTAACCAGTCCCCCACACTTACTGACCCCGGCTCACTGCTCCCCATCTCCTGGCCCAGCTCTGTGGGACTTAACACCCCAACGGCCGAGTAAACTCATAAAATAGTTTATAATGCTTCTACCTCTCTGTGTACCTTCCTCGGCCACCTGCCCCCGACTCCCTCTCAAACCAAAGGCAGTCCTTCCGAAGCCACTTGACATGCTTGGTGGTAGGTAGTTCTTGAAGAGGAAGAAGCGTGGGCGTAAACTCGCACAAGGCTAGCGTGCTGGGAGGGGACCCCATCTCTTGGCAACTACTGCCCCCACCAAAAGGTGGGAAGATAAACCTTCCTGTCACCACGGAGTTGAAATACTAAAATCAACTAGCAAATTCAGCTTTTTTGCAATTAAGTTTATTGGCATTTGTGCATTCTGCCAGGCTTTGACTGGTCTGAGTTTAAACGTGCATGTTATTTCTGGAGTTTTTTAGTATCTTTCCAAAGGTTTTATTTATGACACCTAAGGTCACAGAAGAACTCGTTTCCAAAATTACCTTACTTTGATCACGTTGGTTGTCCGGTACTTCCCAAGTTAAGCGAGTCCCGCTTTGTTACCTAAATAGCAAAGTACCAATACTATATCCAGCATTATTTTAATGTTTTTTTTCTCAGTGGTTCTCCTCTAAATTATAAATGCAAAATGTAAGTTCTTTGATCCATTTTTCAGTCAGCCATGCAGAGACATTTATCTTAATATATGTGAAAAGAGAATAAGAGCTCACTGCTTATGCAAATCAGCCTCATTTTGGCTGCAAAACAACTAATCCATAAGGAAAACTAAATTTTGAGTAACTGATAATTTGGATAAGTTGAACACTTATTATAGTTAACCTCCTAACTTTTAGAAGAGTACAAAGTGTTTAATTGCTTACATATTCTCTAAAATACTCTGAGAGTTATATGAGCTTGATTACCACTTTTTTAAAAAAGAAATTAATATTGGTTCAAAAGCACAATATCTAAAATGCTAGAAATCAGATGTAGCAAGAGATTGAGGTTAATTCCAAAGAAATACCTGTAGTCTTGCATCATGGAAAAGGGAAGAGAGGAAGGCTGTAGTTTGCACCTGCTCATCAATGAGACATAGGATGGAAATCACAAAAAGTTAAAAGCTGTTCTACCTCAACTAGAGTTGGTGAATTAAGAATTTGGCTTTAAGGCAGACAGATAACTTGAAAACAGAGGGCTGATTTACCACAAATGCACATTTACAGGCCAACAGAAACTTCATGGCCAAGGTATCTCCAAGAGTGTTATAAAATAATATTTAAGACTTCAAAGAACTAAGTTAAATAAAATGCCTTTAGAGTTGTCAGATATGGGCACTTAAAACTGCCATTCTGAAGAATGCCTTAACCCAGGCTTCAATTTCAATGACCAAGTATTAATTACTTATGAGCACGGTTATATAGCATATTTTACTACTCTAGTCTCAACCAAAATGTTTGTTTGGTACACAGCATAATGAGTTATGTACACCATCAAAACAAACCGATGATAAGAAACTGTCATGCCAATACAACAGTTCATGAATCTTTAAGAAAGAAAAAGGTAGCTATAAAAGCCAATATCTCTCTTTTTACTTAAATATACTAAAATATAGGGCAGGAAATTTGGGGAGAAAACGCAATGGCTAATAGTTTGATACCTACTTTTATTTAAAGAATCCATCCTAGCATATTAAAGGAAAGCCTAAGGCACTAAACATTTTCTAAATATAATGTTCTATTAAGAAAACTGGAAAGAACATTACCTTACTTCACATTTTTTATTATAATGGATCACCAGCCTTTTATAAATATTAACTGTCTGACAAACAAGAATATAAAAGGCTACAGAAATATCTAGCAAATTAGAATAACGTAAATGCTATATAGGACTATGTTTTTACAGCAACATATGCTTCTAGTGAGCATATGATCATTACATATGAAACGTGATATTATTAAACAAATGTTGGACTCATTTCCACATACTGCAATGTGACATTTGTAGGAAAAATACCAAACTTACTTTCTTTACTAAATTATGCTTTCTTTTTAGCTTCATTGAACTTTAGTATCTTCCTAAGTTTAATTAAGCATCTCATTTATTTCTACAAAACTGGCCAGTTCTCATCAAATTAAGGATATTTAAATGTGAAAAAATTTTCATATCAGAAAGAATATATTTCAATTTCAAAGAGAAAACATTTTAACACAAGAGATAATCATGAATATTTACTAAATCCCTCACTTTTCTAGATGTAGATCAGAAACATTACTCATTACCCAATGAAAGCACCCATCATGACTCATATTTCACAGCATACTCCAATCCCATTCAGCTTCCAAGACCCCTTCTTCAGTTTCAATACCCCCAAAACACATTTAAGTGCATTTACAAATTTACATTGTTTCCCAATAATATATTTTATTTTAGGGATAAACAGCTTAAATTTTAGAAAATATTTTTGAGTAAATATATCAGTAGTGCCAAGAGTCAATGTCTGTTTCATCCATAAACAGTCACAGGGACAAATCTATTTTCCCTTAATGACTCCCTATATATGCTCTTTGTTTTCTGTTTCAATTGCCACCACCTACATCGAGGACTTTACTACCTCTCCTCCTTTCAACAATTACTACTGAGTACTCACATGTAAGTGGGAGACACCTATGCAAACAACAATACCTGATAAGTGCTATAAGGGAAATGAATAAAAGGAGCAATGAGAGTTTAGAAGGAGCTGCTGCAAAGTCATCTGGGCAGACTGCCAAGCCTTTATGGAGAGAGTGGTGGGAGGATATCCAAGGGATTCTAAAGAAGGAAACGCATTCCATACTGGGAACTAGTATATCCAAAGATGTGAATGTCTGTAAAAGTTATAAATAATTCATTACAGCTTGAGAGGGAAAGTGGTTAAGAAATGAGGTTTGTAGTTAACTCATGCAAAATAATTATTTTATCCTGTAGAATATTACAACCCTGAAAAATTAAAAGCACAGAAGTGAGTGGCCCAATTTTTGCACCAGAAAGTCAGTCTAGGGCCAAGTAGAGAACAGTCTGGAGGCAGGCAGCGAAATCCCTAAGGAGACAACTGAAGGATGAAGAGAAACCAGATTCAGAAGATAATCAGAAGATAGAGCTACCAAAAATTGGTGACTAGTCTGGTGAAAGGGGAAGGAAAGAAAAGGTGGAATGAAGAACTTGTCCCCTCCACCACTAACATTTCTTACGCACAGTCTACCTCCTTCGCACTTGAACGTGTATACTATATACTTTACCACACCCATATTCCCAAAGCACTTCTTTTATCATGCCAGTCACCTACTACTCAAGTGCTACAGTAGCTCTTCACTTCCTTTTTCTCCCAAATTTCAGTGGCGGCTTCTTTTCCATTGACCCCCAGTTTCAACTCCAATCTCAAGTCTAACTCTATCCTATTTCTCCAGTTATGTTTCTGAGTCATCTTCCATACATGGAGGACCCTCTGCTAAAGTCAGACACTTGGCCTGGTATAATCTTGCTTCTAGACCCTCACTCATAAATCTTGAGTCACAGTGCCCTTTTGCCAGAATTTTGTCTTTCTTTCTGACCACCCAAGACTCAGAATTCTTACTGCACTTAATAAATAGTATACATCATAGCCCTTAAGTATTCTCTACCTATTTCACATGTTAAGTTCATATTCCAGAATTACAATATAAGCTCTTGAAAGCAGGAATCAAGGTTTTATCTTCTCTATAGCCCAGAATAGGTATTCAATAAATAGCTCCATATTCACTTTGATATTGAAGGTAACATGGCAATAGCTACATGACCCACACCAATATATGTATCCTCACTTTAGCATTATCTTAAATAGAAAATAAGTCAAATATAAATGTCCAACAATACAAGAATGTTTAAATTATAGTTGACAGTAGAATATTATGCAACTATTAAAATGGATGAGAAGACAAACAGTAAAATATAATTAAATAAAAAACATAATCCAAAATTCCATGCGTTCCGTGATTATGAATTATCTATACAAATGGACAAAGACTAGAAGGAAATAGCAACAAGGATGACACAAATATCTGAATGATGTAAGTTCGCTATGTGCCACACAATAGGCATACAAGTAGGTAAAATTGTGGCTTACAACTCAACTTTCTCACTAATGATAACATGTCAGTAGACACAGACTTTGGCACCAGGTAGGAATTGTATTTGAAAAAAAAAAAAAATGCAAATTCTTAGACTGCTCCATACCTACAGAATCAGGAACTACCTCCAAGTAATTCTGATCTACACTTAAGTTTGAGAACCACTTCCCAATAGGAAAGCACCCTGGCATGTCATGTTTTGTTCCTCAGTGAAACTATAGCAATCTTTTTTTCCTGAAGAGAAAAAAGTGATCAGAACATTTATTTATAATTGCTTCTTCCTTTTGCTTTTCATTTTAGATGAGCCTTAGTCACATGTGTGTGTTTTTTAATATATCAATTCTAAGTGAACATAATATACCTATTATATACAAATTAAAGAGAATCTTTTAGAAAGGCCAAGATAATTTGGATAAGGTAGACTCTCTTAATTCATTTTAAAATTTATCATAAAAAATAAGTACTTTTGAAAAAGTGTTTAGTATGAGCCAACAAAGTTAAAATATTCCACGTCAACAGTAAGTTGCTAATGCTCAGTTATTGAACTTTAATTCGGGAAAAAAAATATTTTTTTTTTTTACTTTTTTAAAACAGCCCGGAAGAGTTGTGACTCTTGTTGAAGATCCTGCGGTATGGTATAATTATTCTTTTTTGTATAGTCTTTAATCATAAAATGTTAAGATGTTTCTCAGTTTTAATAATCAATGAAATTTTATTAGCAGTCATCACAGACAATTTGAACTACACTGAGTCTAGAATTCCTCTCTGTATTTGTTGTATTTCTTTTCATCTGTTGGGAAAAGCTGGAATACAGAATTCAAGGTAGACAACAAAAAAAACGATGGCATATAGTCTCATTTTTCCTTTCTTGATGAGTTTATTGACTGAGAATTTTGTGGTCTCCTTTGAAATTAATGGAGCCTACCCTCAGACAGACTACCACCAAGAATCAAATGAAACCCTAAAGCTTTCCTCTCATTTGCTAGGATTCTAATATTTTAGCAAAAATCCCAGTCATGAACTATCACTTTCTTTACTGCCTAATTTTATCAAGAGCACAAGAGGTTTTTTAAAAAGTTTAGAGCACTAGAAAACTTTTATTTACCTGGTAGTTCTCTGTTTCTTAAATATTTTCAATCATTTTACTGACATTCAAATTTTATATTATGAAGTTAAATATTTAACTTTAGAAAGGACTCTGATATATAAAATCAAGCAGCTAGCAACAGCAGATGAATGGTGAAATTATGAAACGCTTTCATAACTTACATTAGGAAAAGCATCTATAAAAATGGCTTCAAACTGGTAAAACTCCTAATTAGAGTTAATAAAACCACTTTGTTTCTACAGAATGTTAATTTATTCAAGATGCTTAGCAACCTAAAGTTTAATAATCAAGTTAATAATTAAAGGTTGTCAAGAAACTAGAAAATCTGTTACAAACTATAAATCTTGCTTATATCACAGATATTTTATTAATACTACAAAGAATCTTTGCAGCTGAAGTACACTGCTTTTACTGACACTGTTCATAGGCTCTCTTGACAAAGAGGTTGCCATTTAGTATTCTGGATGGAGTAATTTACAAAGGATATTTGAAAGTTTAGGCAGTGAAGAAATGAACAGATAAATGAACCTATCGCCTTAATAGTTGATTACTTTATTACAGAGCTTTTAAAATACAGAACACTTTCTGCAAATAAGGGAACACCAAATATATAAGTGATACTCACCTCCAGCTGAAGGGGGTTGGGGGTCAAACCCCTCCCAGCCAGCACGCCAACACTTATATCCAGAAGCCCTGAAGTAGGCTTCAGGGTGGCTACAACACTCCCTCAAGCAGTTTGGAAACTGCTGCCCCTATACCATCAGTGAAATGTTTATGGATTTAAAGCTTTAGAACTATATTTAATGACTAAATGAAGACCTCGTATTTTAATTTCAGTCCCATTAGTTAAAAGACATAATTTGAAAAACTTAAACAAAGATAAATATCCTGGTATACAAGGAAATCATTTATTCAGATTGAAGAATGTAAAATGCTGATTTCCTTTACTGTTTAGAATATACCTGTTTGGTGCACATTAAGTGAAGCAAAACTGCACTGATTTCTAAGAATATACAAGATATTTTCTTACATCATAATATATCTTCACCTATTTTAGCCTTGTAAAAACTATAATATATTCTTTTCATTTTTCAACAGGGTTGTGTATGGGGTGTTGCTTACAGACTGCCAGTAGGAAAGGAAGAAGAAGTAAAAGCATACCTTGACTTCAGAGAGAAAGGAGGCTACAGGACCACAACAGTCAATTTTTATCCAAAAGATTCCACAACAGAACCATTCACTGTGTTGCTATATATTGGAACATGTGATAATCCTAATTATCTTGGTCCTGCACCTCTGGAAGACATTGCTGAACAAATTTTTAATGCAGCTGGTCCAAGTGGAAAAAATACAGAATATCTTTTTGAACTTGCAAATTCCATTAGAAGCCTTGTGCCAGAAGATGCAGATGAGCATCTTTTCTCTTTGGAAAAATTAGTAAAGGAACGTTTAGAAGGAAAACAGAACTTCAATTGCTTAAAAAGACCTAACTGACTTTTCCCAACAAGCAGAGCTTTTAGTCTTCAGAGAACAGCACAATGGCATTATGATTTGTAAATGTGTTTACTTGAAAATCTTAGTTGTGTTTAATGTTGTAGTCAAGATATCATCTAAATTTATAGTTTAATTGCAAGTGGCCTGAAACACATACATATTCAAGATATTGGGGTATAGTTAAAGAAAAAATTTGTTTCAATAATATAATGATTTTCCAGCTATGTGATATTAAATACTTGCTCATGAGAAGTGAGTTCTTTAGAAAAATATGATGAAGGACTCAGTTCAGAACTTGTTTTTACCTGAGTAAATATAATTCTGTTATTTCATACCACAGTACTATTTTGAAGTTGTAGAGAATTAAACCAAAAGACCAGTAAATATAATAAGGTTATACCTTCAATATATTCCCATATATCAACTCTGTAATCATGGTTTAAAATAAATAAGCTTAAAATAACATGTAATTAGAAACGTATGGTAATATAGATAAGATTTGGGCCTTGAATGTGAATCTCCTTATTTAGGTATTAAATGAAATCCTTTCCAATTTAAGCCAAAATATGCATTTTAATATAATAATTTCCTTGGAATTATAATGTACTATACCTCTCCATTTTTGAATAAATGTATTTTACTACATGGAAAAAACCCTTTCAGCAAGAAAAGCACAAATTATACAAATCATGTCTACTAACAATGTCATCTAGTGTGTCACTCACTTTGTATTAATCTTATACTGAAACTTAAAAATAAAAAAGATGGGCTATCTGATATTACAAATTAACAGAAACATACAATGAAAGTTTGCTGTTTGAAATGGTGTTTAGAATTGTAATTTTTTAAAGAAGTGGTATTACCTGATCATTTGCTACACAGCTTTTTTTCCCCTTCTTACATCTTGTCACCCAAAGGTATCCACTAAATAGTGTTGATGATGCTACTCAAGTAGGAAGCATATATGTGCATTATTAACTCATGTAAAAGTAACTTTGATGCAAACTAATCAGATTATTTCTTATTATAGGTGATATCCTTCTCAACAGGACATATCGTCTCTGTTATATAGTCAACATGAAAAGAATTTCAGTATCACATTAAGTCTAATGTGAAACTAATAATTAGTACAGAAGTTTGTCATGTAAAATGAAATAAAGCTGTCCTACATAGTAGGAACAGTAGTCCTTTTCATGTTTTTTTAAATCTGTTAACACATTACTTGATAATTTACTCAGTTACATAACTATTTTAAATATTTTCCAACATGTTCAATATTAGTTTTCTAGAAGGCATTTCACTTGTCCTGTACAACAGGAAGAATACTAACATTCATTAATGAATACCTCATAAGGATGTACTAGGCAATATACATACAGAATCATCCTCTGAGCATGTTTCCATAGTAACTTGCACACAATTAACACATCTAGTAAGCAGCAGAAGTCCATGTCTCTGCTAAAGCACAAGATCTTTCTACAATATATTTAAAAATCCACTTGAATTTAACTGTCTTTACTAACCTGCATCTCTTTTTCAAGAGGTAAACAAGATTTAACTTTTTGTGTAACGACATAGTACGTGACTTGTTACGTAGAGATGTTAATTTTGATAGATGCATACAGATTTCCACAAATATAATGAGTCTATCCAAGATTCACATGCCATAGCTCAGAATCACATAGGTGTATTCAGAGATACAGCCTTAGTGACTCTTCTACCATTTAATATATAACTATGTTATGAAATATCAAGGGAGAGGGATTACTTTGTGTTCCCCATTTATGTGTCTTTCTAGACTCTCAGTTAGAAGTTAATTAGAAAATACACATGTGGTATACCATCAACATTTATAGGGAAGCCATGATCCAAATAGCCCAGGGACAGGGACCTTTCATTTTCAGTGGGATGGAGAGAAACATGACTAAAATGGAGAAGATAAACAATACTGAATTAGAGAGAAGCTACGGTTTGGAGCCCACAAGCTAGTAAGAATCATAAAGGTACTAAGTTATCTAGAGCATAACATTTTTGTTAGCAAAACTGCAAGTCTCTTTATAGCCCTTGGACGTCACTTTCAAAACAGTCTCATTCTGCCCTCATCACACACACATAACTCAGACTCTCATTCCTCAGAGAATAAATCTTATTAGCTAGGTGTTCAGTTTTAGGAATTCAAGAAAAGTATGAGTGTAAACCCTACATATAGAAAATAAACCTTTAATGTAAATCTCTAATGGAGTAGATTTTTTAAAGTAGGTCTTTCTACTCCTACTCCAAGCCACTATTATATTTCCTTTCCCCACTCCCAAACAAATAACACATTCACTCTTCAGTCTACCAAGAACTGTAAGCACAGTCTAGATACCACCTGCATACATAAAAAGTTATCACTTAGGGAAACGAAGGTTGCTGTGATGTCAACTCTGAATATTTGAAAGCATGAAGGTGATCTATTCCTTCAAGACTGATTTTAAAACATTTTATAGTCAACATTTTATTCTATTATATTAGATTTCTCTTTTCCATAAAAACATATCTTTTTAAAATTATAACTTTGGAAGAGTTGTGAATATAAATGTAAGCATCATCCTCCTATAATTTACATCCCTGATTCTAAGTCAGTTATATGATAAATGTGCTTAAAATTCCCTCTCATCATATCACGTCGAAATCTACGTATCAAATAGGGTATTCCAATTATGCCTATCTTTTTCAACAAAAATACTGTGACTATATTTTCTATGAATTTATTCAGCTTTTAACAATCTATTTTTATGAATTTCTAAAACTTTAAAATAAACTCACCCTAGGCACACATTAAAAATTCAACGATTAGCAAATGATTTTTTAATCCTGTGGCTACTCTTCAAAGAATCTGAACTCCTGAAAACGTACTAAAATTATTCTTCTAAATGTCAAATTTATATGATGAAAATTAGCTTTACTGAATTTCAGGGTTGTTTAATTCTTCTTAATGTTCATTTTACCTTTCTAAAGTATTATATAGTTCAGTACCAATTTCTGGGTAGTTTTATTTAACTGTACTGAACCTCCCTGTCTTTATAAGTGGTTAGCCAATGCACATACATCTGGAAAAGCCACCACTTAACCCTACAATTTCTTTCACTCTTCTAGCTTTCCTATCCTTTGCAGGAATTTTTAAACTACAGTGTTCTATTTCCTTATCAACTCATTTCAGTGTCCCTCCAATCTAACTTTACTCTGCTGTACTCTACCCAATCAGTGCAGTCTCAGGTCTCCAATGACTCCTTTCTGATTCAACCCAAAGATCTCAGTCCTTCATTCTTCTTTACAACTCTGACACATCAGACACTAGTGACCGTATCACTAAGACCAAAAAAGCAGAACATTTCGTTGCATTTCTATTTACATCTTTGACTACTGTTTATCAGATGCACAAACTCATCGAACCCTAGGCTTCAATTACCATCTTTATTTAGAAAACTTCCAATCTCTAGCCTACTTCCTCAAATTCTTTACAAATCTATACATCTTATATGTAAGGTACTTAGTGTATTAAAAACATAATTCATCTCCTTTCCCAAAGAAAACTTTTGTCCCACATTACTTCCCTGTACATGACACACATTAAATGTTGAACAATGGCAGAACAGAAAATACAACAAACAAGTTTAAAATATCACCAATTCACAGGCTTTTGCAGAAAATATTTTCACAATTTTTACAAAATGTAGTTGTGTTCCTTGTTTATAATAAATTTTAGCATTTTATTTAAAATTTTATATAATTTTATATAACTCAAAGCAAAGTGAGCAGGGAAGCCCTGAAGCCTATCTGCGATATGACTTAAAAGGTTATGTGTCGGTAAGACCTATCCTTCAAGTATGAGCTGCAATGTTTCTCAACTAAAATAAGAACCTTATAATACGGCGAGAGCCAAGAGTTTCTTACACCTTCTGCTTGCCTCCAATCTTATTTCTTCTTTCCAGCACATTCTCTTCTCTGTACTCAGAATTATCTTTCTAAAATATGAAACTAATCTAGTCAGTAATCAAAATGCCTCCCAGGGCATACAAAATAAAGTTCAAATTCTTTAATCTGGTATTCAGCTACATACAACCTGGTGTCAGCATATTTGTCACATTTCACTTCCCACTAGTGCACACCCCCCATGTTCCAGTCACACCATCATCCTCAACCATTAAGACCTAGCAAAAAAGAGGGACTAATGATAGGTGGCAAGCAATCACTATGCAGCAAGACTACTAAGATAAAAAAGATAGCTCCCAGCTATCAAGAACCACATTTGGTGGAGAGACACACAAGCAAGCAAATCAATGTTACTTACCAGAAAGGCTGGGACATAAGATCAGAGAAAGCTGCACAGAAAAAAATAAATTGTTGCTCATGTATCAAAGAATAGTAGTTAACACTTATGGAGCACTTACTGTAAATGCCAAAATCTATTCCTAGTACTTTACACATATTATTCCCCAATGAGAGACAAAAAGAGCTTAACTTAAACAAACATTAATAATAACTATCATTGAATACTTACAACATGCCAGGCACTGTGCTAAGCACTAAAAAGGAACAAAATGGAATTAAGGTCTTTAATTTTGGGGGAAAAAAAAAAAAAACAGTGAGAGATGGCAGGTTTTTCATTTTGTACCTCCACTGGTAAGTTTTAACCCCAATGAGATTCTTTCCTGAAACAGGACAAAGTTAAAAGAATTTTTTAAAAAGATTCATTTAATTACCCGTGTTCTAAAGTCGTAATTTTTAAAAATTTAAACAGATGTATGTTTTGCCCAATATTCTCAACAACATTGATTGATTTATTCAACATATACCTATCAATTACATACTTTGTGTAAGACAAACTAAGCATATGCATTTTCTTCCACTTCCTAGCAAAATCCCACTGAAGTGCATTCATGCATTCTAGAAGGAGAGCAGATGGGATTATATTGAGGATTAAGCCAGTGCAGAGAAAACCACAGTCTAGAACAAACATGCAGGTGCACCGATATGCATGTGTACACACAAGAAAGCTGCAGCCATGCAGAAACCTTTCCTGCCAGCAGAGTCTAAAGAAATACCAAACCTAGATACAGCAGAAAGGGGCTGTAGGACAAAAATTAGGATTCTTACAATATGTATATTAGATAGCCAAGCCAAACCTTTTATCTTACTCCTTTACACACAGAATGTCTAGCAGCAACAATGCTGGTTTCCAGCTAAAACCACAACTTTTTTTTTTTTTTTTTAATTTAACAATCTACCCTGAAAGCATTAGAACATCTTCATGCTCCACAACAAAGCCTTCCTTACTTGGGCATAGGGTGGAGGGAGAAGAGGAAGAGGCAGCTGTTTTCCTGCGTTTCACCCATGGACTCTAAAGTGAGGCACAACAGTTGATACCCTGCTCACTTACAAAGAGTTCAAGAATCCTTTGTTTTTTTTTTTAATTTTTGAGGAAGAGGAAAAGCAAAAGCACAAAAGGGTGAAAATAATCAACTCACCTTAAGGAAGCATAGCTTTTAAACTTATAAATGTTTAAAGTTTGTAAGTGCTATCCTCAAAGAAATTCATGAAGACACTGCATCTATTAAAAATGAGCAACTGGAAACTATGGAAACAGGAAAAAAAAGAAACACTGACGAAAGATATTCAAAAAGGAGAACTGATAGTCAAAGGAAATAGATCTCTTGAATTGATCTTCCACATTACCTAATTTTTTTTGTCTTTTTTCTCTCTGTTTGGAAGAATCTATCTAAATGGTATTCTGAATAGAAAAGAGAAAATGAAGGAGAACAAAATTTAATAAGTGAACAAATGGGACTCATGGAGTGCAATGAAGGATAAATGAAAAAAGATCCACATCTAGAAAGAAATACTCTCATAAAATATGATAAAACCAATGATAAAGAAAAAGAGTCTAATAAAACATTCCAGAGGAAAAACTATATTACTTGCAAAAAAGAAGCAGAATCAACTGGCTTTAGTATTCTCGTCAGATATACTAGATGGTAAAAGGCAAAGGAATGATGTCTTCAAAGTTTCAAGCAAAACGAAATGATTGAACTATGAATTCTATTCACAAACTATTAACTGAGAAGGCAAGATAAATACATTTGCATATTATAGGCCTGTGAAAATTAAATTACCTGCTTTATATCTTTTCCCAAAAAAATTACTTCTAATTAGGTATACCCCAACAAGCTGGGAGGGAAATGTGAGATAAGGAGGACACGGAATAACATAAAACAGTAGATTTAACCCAGGAGAGTTACCAAAAAAAACCAAACATAGATAGATGGATAGACCCAATATAGATAGGTAGATATGCAACAGACTTGGAAAGCAGCTAGTGTAAATTAGAACAAAGTGTTTGAGAGCTCAAAATATATCTTCAAGGGCTGCCCTGGTGGCGCAGTGGTTGAGAATCTGCCTGCCAATGCAGGGGACACGGGTTCGAGCCCTGGTCTGGGAAGATCCCACATGCCGCGGAGCAACTGAGCCCGTGAGCCACAATTACTGAGCCTGCGCGTCTGGAGCCTGTGCTCCGCAACAAGAGAGGCCGCAACAGTGAGAGGCCCGCGCACTGCGATGAAGACTGGCCCCACTTGCCACAACTAGAGAAAGCCCTCGCATAGAAACGAAGACTCAACACAGCCATAAATAAATAAATAAATTTAAAAAAATATATATCTTCAAGAACAAAATGGATTCATTTTAGCAAATATAGGACTAATTTTAGGGAGCTAAAAGGACACTTTAAGTGGCAGAGGATTAATACAATTACATTTCTTTCTCTGCAGTTCCAATTACACCTTTTGAATTTATACTGACTTGTACTTGCATAAGTACAATATTGTAAAGTTTATAGGTTTTCAATGCTTGAGAATCAACCTATAAACAAAGCACAGAAAAACTGAATAAAGTCACAGAACATAGATGTTATAAACATATAGTAGTAGCCAACTGCAGAAGCAGTGAAAATGATAATAAAAGCTAACACATATTACATATTTAATATGTAATTAAGGCACTATGCTGAAAAAGCCTTACATGCAATAACTCATTGATTACAAAATGGCAACACTGAGAAGTGGCCAAAAGAATGGATTCAGGAGCAAGACTGTTTGGGTTTGATATCCAGTTCCACTGCTTACCAGTGTTATGACCTTGGGCAAGTTGCCATATTTTGTCAATATATTTATTTCATTTTAAGACTTCTGAAATTGAGATGAGTCTTACACTAGATGGCATGTCATAAATATAATTGGTAGTGGTTATTTTCTTTGTTAGTAGTACAAAAAAAAAAATAGTGAGCCCTAGAATCAATGGCAAAGGGGAACTGCTATAGTTTTAAACAGACTTTAAATTGGGATTGACATATATATACTATATATAAAATAGAAAACTAATAAGGACCTACTGTACAGCACAGGGAACTCTACTCAATACTCTGTAATGGCCTATATGGGAAAAGAATCTGAAAAAGAGTGGATATATGCATAACTGATTCACTTTGCTGTACACCTGAAACTAAAACAACATTGTAAATCACTATACTCCAATAAACTTCTTTTAAAAATAAAAATAAAACAGCCTTTATGACAACAATTAAATGCAAGGCATGCCCCTGATTGGATCCTGAATGGGGGGAAAAAAGGCCAATAAATGGTGAAAGTTGAAATCATTGCTATATTTCTAAGATGTGATAGTATACATCTTTGGTTATAGAGGAATCTTTTTATTCCTAGTCATTGATTTTTTTCAAGGTTCAGGCCAGCTGTCTTGTAGAATGAGCCACATTTTTTGTTTGATAATTTTCTTATACCCAGGCTTGACAAGAATACTACACAGGTATTGTTATATATAGGTGTTGTACACATGAAGTTTTAAAAACTCATTCTTATATAAAATTCTTAACAGAAAATCCTTAGGAAAAACCGTAAACAAAAATATAAAGCATGGAATTAAAAAAAGAAACATTCTAGCTTGATTTGAAATCAAATTTCCAATCTCCTTTCTTTTTCCTTGTACCTAAGAATTGAGTATGTACAATATTCACATTTGCACCTGGATATTTGCTGGCATTCTGTCACCTGTGAACATGATGTATTTTAACCAAAAATCTCTGAAGGCCAAAACTTTTCTCTTCATTTATTTTTCCCAAAATGTGTATCGCAGTCCTCTTAAGTCTTCTTGTTACCACAGAGTAAATTATATTTAAAGGAGTGACTGGAGGGGAAAAAAGATTAATATTGGAAATTAACAGAAATGGTCAATTACTATCTTAGGCAGCCTCTGGAGTAATTAGTGTTAAACAACCTCATTGCATACCAGCTGTTAATTTGAACAAATGTCTTTATTTTTATCAGTTTTTGCCCTTTATATCTCTAAATGAGAAAGTATTATAGAGATATGGGATAACTTTTAACTCAAAGCCCAAGTGGTTGGTTCTCATTTCTGTCTCAGAAAAATTTCAACTGGAAAAAAAAATTTAAAGTTTTATTCAACCATATTTTATAACATGGCACAGATATACAATTTTATACCTGTATGCGAATTATATTAGAACATATTAACCTCTCTTGTGTTTCAGTTTCCTAATCAGTAAAATGAGGAAACAATAAAATTTAACTTCTGAGGTTATTACAAGGAATAAATCAATTATATAAATTTGTATCTATAAAGCGCTTAAAATAGTGCCTGGACACATCTATTAAATGAATGAAATACATAATAAATCTCAATCTTCATAATAGTTCTTACGTCTCACATTTGTTATTTTCTCCATTTTAAAGGTAAGAAAACTGAGCTCTAAAGAGGTTAAGTAACGTGCCCAAGGTCACACATGTAGTAAGTAGGATCAGAATCTCACTAGCCTAACTCTTGAGCCCCTGCTCCTAACCACTTCACTATTCAGTTGTACAGAGTTTGCATATAGTTATTCAGCCATTGCCTTATTATTAGAAAATCAGATATCCAGGGGTTTTTTTTGCCGTTATAGCTAATGCCACAATGAATTATCTTTATACATACATCCTATGTGTCAGGGCTTTTGTATTTAAAGGAGAAAGTCCAAAAAGTAAAATCACTAGGCCAAAAGGTTTGCGTATTTTTAACTTTAAAAATTACTAATTTTGGGCTTCCCTGGTGGCGCAGTGGTTGAAAGTCCGCCTGCCAATGCAGGGGACACGGGTTCGTGCCCTGGTCCGGGAAGATCCCACATGCCGCAGAGCGGCTGGCCCCTGAGCCATGGCCGCTAAGCCTGTGTGTCCGGAGCCTGTGCTCCACAACGGGACAGGCCACAAGAGTGAGAGGCCCATGTACCGCAAAAAAAAAAAAAAAAAAAACAAAAAAACTTACTAATTTAAAAAAGTTTATTATAGCAGGTCTATCTTTCCTTTTACAGTATCTGGATTTCCTGTCTTACTAAAAAATACCATCCCTACTCCAATTATATGAATATTCTCCTAATTGCTTCATATGGAAATATCTTTAACTCATTTACAATTTACTTACTTTTTTTTGGCAGCGCTGCCTGGATTACAGTCCCCTACCAGGGATCAAACACGGGCCCTCAGCAGTGAAAGCGTGGAGTCCTGACCACTGGACCACCAGGGAATTCTCACAATTTACTTTTTATGTAATTTATGATAAGGTGATCTAGTTGGTTTTCCTATAGATGAATAGCAAATTCCACTATCAGCATTTATTGATTAAAACATCCTTTTCCCACAAAAGTGAAATGACACCCTTGTCACATATTAAATTCCTTATGTCATTCTCATACTCAAACCAAATTATTTTTGATCTCTATGTCTTGGGTTCATGCTCCTTCATCCACTTAGAATAGGCCTCTCCCAGCCCTGTAAATCCAATTCCTACCATCCATTAAGGTCCTATACAAATGCCGAGACTATTTTATTGGTTTCCACGCTTCCTTCTTCTCATCCCTTGCTAGAGGTAATCACCCCCTCCTTTGAATGTCTGCAATACTTTATCTGCACAGTACTTCTCTAACAACGCTTCTCACTTTTAATATAATTAGTTATTTACAAGTCCTGTCTCCCTTCTTAGGTGGTAATATTTTGGTAGACTTGATCTATATCTAAGTCATTTTTTTTTATATCTAAGTCATTTTTATAGCACCCTTAGTACTTTGGACAGTGCTTCCAAACCACATTTATTAGATGAATAACTGCACAACTTTCTTAATCTCCCCAGATCTGTAGTTCTGCAGCTAACTGAAAACTGCCACACTAAGACTAACTCCCTTGTGTGCAGAAAAGCGTAGTTTTGCCAAATAAAGGGGAATTTTTCTGGAATCCATGAAGCAGAAATTTAAAATAAAATTTAAGATTGTGTATTCTGTACCATATTTACATGAGAAAAAATCAAGAGACTATTAAATGAAGTAACTGACTATTTTTTCAAAATAATTTCTAGGCAATGATGGGGTTAATACAGATTCAGGACAATCTTCTACATAGTTACATTCAAAATTCTCTATGATGATAACTGCATAATGATGACATCAGTGCGAGGTAAGATTAAGTGCCTTATGAAATCATCAAAGATACAACACAAACAGGCATCATAGGCAAAGTAGGTGTTCACTACACTGCAAAAGTTTTAGAGTGCTAGAAAGGTCCCCTGCTTGCCTCTAAATATCTTCCCACTCAGTGAGCTAATGTCTAAAACTTTACCATTAATATTCAAGCCTCTCATTTAAAAGTCTAAATCAGTGATTCTCAACCATGGGTCATTTTGCCTGCCAAGGGACATTTGGCAATGTGTGCAGACATTTTTGGTTGTCACAGCTTGGCTAGGGGGTGGGGGGAGGGCGGGGTTGCTATTAGCATCTAGTGGACACAAACCAGGTATGCTCCTAAACGTTATACGACACACAAGATAGCCCCTCACAACAAGGATTTTCCTGGCCCAACATGTCAACATTGCCAAGGTTTTGAGAAACTGGTGTATACTCTGCTGAAATGCAAAAACATAATGTTTTTAATTTAACATACACATAAAAAAGCCTCCACTTCAATCCAATCAAGGCTTTCTTCCCCTCTGCTCCACCTCCATGCTGTCAAATCCAGGGGTTACCTGCTTATCCTCATCTTCCACAACTCCTCAGCAGCATTTACTTGACTCAGCTAGCTGGTCATTCCCACACTTCTTTCTCTTGACTTCCCTGATATCTCAGTTTTCTGATTTTCTTTCTGCTTTACTGGGCACACCTCCCCAGTCCATTTCGTTAATTCTTCAATGCTGTTAAGTATCTAATGTTGCAATGACTCATCTTCCCTTTGTTATCCTCATTTTTTCCCTAAATGATGTCAGCCAGAACCATGGCTTTCAGTAAATCTATATGCTAATAATGCCAAAATTTATAACTCCAGCTCTGACCTCCTTACCTGAGCTTCAGGTTTATTTAACCAACATGTTAGCTGCAGTTGGATGTCTAACTGATATCTACAACTTAGCATGTCCAGTAAATCAACTATACTCCAATAAAAATTTAAAAAAATAATAAAACTTAACATGTCCAAAACAGAACCCTTGATTCAGAAATTACTCTTATTGTAATCAAACCATATATGTAAGATGTTAACAACTGGGGAAATCTAGGTTTGATTCTTGCAACTATTATATAAGTTTGAAATCACTTCAAAATAAAAAGTAAAACAGACAAAAACACATGGCTCCCATCAGTCCACATTCTTTTCTTCCCTCTTTCAGTAAACTGTACCACCAGTTCCTCATAAAACATATCTAGACATCATCATTAATTCATCTCTGTAAGAACATGTCACATCTAATCCACCAGCAAATTCAAGATGCTGTAGCTGAAAAATATATCCAAATTAGGCCACTTCTCCCCACCTCTGCTGCTACCAGCTTCCTAACTGGTCTCCCTGTTGCCATACTTGCCCCTCCATTAGTTTCCTAGGGCTGCCATACAACTAAGCCCACATGCTGAGGGCTTAGTTGCTCCATGGCATGTGGCATCTTCCGAGACCCAGGCTCGAACCCATGTCCCCTGCATTGGCAGACAGATTCTTAACCACTGTGCCACCAGGAAAGTCCCAGGTCTGGGGGTTAGAAGTCTGAAATCAAGGTGTCAGCAGAGCCACGATCTCTATGAAACCTCTATGGGAGGATTTGTCCTTACCTCTTGCTAACTTCTGGTGGTTGCTGGCAAACTTTAGCGTTCCTTGGTTTGTAGACACATCACTCCAATCTCTGCCTCCATCCTCACACAGCATTCTCTCTGTATATCTGTCTGTGTCCAAATATCCCTCTTCTTATAAAGACACTAGTCATTGTATTAGGGCCCACCCGAGTTCAATAATCTTAACTTTCCATCTGCAAAGACCCTATTTCCAAATAAGTTCACACTCACAGGTTCCAGGAGTTAGGACTTCAGCATATCCTTTTGGGGAACACAGTTCAGCCAATAACATTCTCTATAATCAGTTGTCCACACAGCAACCATAATGATCTTCACGAATGTACATCAGGCCACATTACTCTCCTACTTACAGATCTGTGTCCAGCTGGCCATCTCCTACCACTTTGCTCTTACACTCAGCAACATTAGCCTTCTTTCTGTCCCTCCAACACACCAAGCTTTTCCTGCTGGAAATTGCTGTGTGGCTTCCTCTTCACCATTTCAAGTCACAACTCAAATGTCACTTCCTCAAACAAGTCTGACCATCTACCTGAGCAGCATGTCCCAGAAGCATTCTCTTTCACACAACCCTAGTTTCTAAGCAGCAGTGACCACTACCAGAAATTATCTTACTTGTTTTTTATCTGTTACTTGAACATAAGCTCTATTGAGGCAGCTTCCATCACTATAGACCCAGAGACTAAACCAGGGCAGACAAATATTTTTCATTTTTATTTAGTCAAATACATCTCTTTTCCTTCATGACTTCAGGATTTCCTATCTTACACACCAAGATCATTGAATTATTCTCCTAAGTTTTCCTCTATCGTTTTCTTTTTGCTGTTCATTTAAATATCTAACCCATTTGGAATTAATCTTGAACTGAATGAACTGAATTAATCTGAACTGACTGCCTCTGTTCCTCTAAGAGAGCACTAATCTCCTGCTGTTGATTCCATCCCACACTATCTGCTGACTACACCGAAAAGCCCTAACGGACCATCTAGAAGGATGGTGCTGGAAATGCACTTCCCCACCTGCCTGATGAACTCCTATAAATCCTTAAAACCCCAATTCTATGTCACCTCTCCTGGGAAGCCTTTCCTGTCCAATCTCTGCTCTTCTTTATATCTTCACTCTAACATCTCTCTACTGTATAATCTATAGTACCTGCCTCATAACATATATAAAGTACTTACACTAGTGCACGGAAGAAAGGCTATATAAATGTTGACTACTTTATTATATCACAATAGGTTACCATTATTTGTCTGTGTAATCTCCCTTGTTAGACCATGAGAGAAAGAGGACAGAGACCCATTTATTCGCCATTTACCAATCCCAGTGTTTGCACACATATTAAGCATTAATAAGTAAATAAATTAATGAACAACACCTCAATTCTGGAAAAAAGTAATTTTCTTTGATGCTGCGGATTCCTTTTGTTTTAAAAATGGAAATTTTTAAAACAAAAAATAGAAAAACAGACTGTTCTTCCTGCTTTTTGATTTGGCTCAAATTGCGCGGGGGGTGGGGGGGACGACGACACACAAGGGGCGACACAGTCTTTAGCAGATCTAGCACGGAGGTCTAGCTTTTCCCACCTCCAGAAAGACAATGACAGGTGCTATAGAACTAACACTGTATAACCCATTATATTAGAGATGAAAACAACGGCTTTTTTTTTAAGATGGGGAGGGGAATCCAAAACTTTTTGTGTTTTGAATAAAGTCAGAGATATCTGAACCTCATGTGAGTTCATAACCTCACATTCACCTGGCCCTGAACCTCACATAAAGCAACTTATCGGCTTCCTTAAAAAAACAGCAACCCAACACTTCAACTCCAGGATGAAAGAGACTCCCGTAAAGCAAAAAATATAGGGGCTGAGCTATCTAGCTGCCCTTCCCACAAGGAGATTCTCCGTCTAGGCCACCCTCGGAGAATTGCAGTATTTTTATACGGGGGGACGACAGGTTTCCTCGGCTCGGGTATCCCCGAAACCACGGCTGCGGAGACTGAGCCAACCCCCGCCCTGCGTTCGTCAGGAGCTGGAAGTAGTGAGGTGACCGCGGCCCACAGCAAAAGAGGCGGAGAGAAACTTCCAGCGGGAAAGATGAAGCGTACAGATGCTACGTGCGGAGAAAAGGAAAAGCAGCGAGAGGATAGAGCAGTCAGGAACACCGCCACTTCTCACTTCTCCTCGCCACCTCGAATTTCCTCATCTGAAGACCAGCACCCGCCCCGCTCACACTCTCCTGTAGCTGCTCCACGAGCGCCAAGCCGCTGCCCAGCCGGTGGAGAGCCGCGCGGGTGGCGGAAGGGAACAGCCGCCGCCTCCCGGACTCACCAGCTCTCCGTGCCGCCACTTCGCCGCCTCGGCTGGTCCGAGGCCCGTTCTTTGCGCGTCCGCTCCCGGGAAACCGCTGCGTTCGCTCCCAGCCACGAGACTGCGGTTGCGCGCGACAAGATAAGCCCGGCCGGCGTCCCGGCTTCCGTAGGCGGACGGCTCGGCGGCCCCGGATGTTGATATACCAACTGCCCCGGAAACGGTGGCGGGAAGTCCAAGGGGGCGGGGGCGGCGTTGCTGGGCTCTCCGGAAGGAGACGTGGCGACTGTTGGGCCCCGGGTTGCCTGGGCGCTTGGTAGTCCCGCCGCCTCCTCCTCCTCCTCCCCGCCCCTCTCCTCTCCACTGTGGGCCGAGGGGGTTGTGGCGGCGGCTGGAGAACTCAGCGGCGGAGGATGGAGGAAGGAGGCGGCGGCGCGCGGAGTCTGGTCCCAGGTGGGCCGCTGTTATTGGTACTCTGCGGTCTCCTAGAGGCGTCCGGCGGCGGCCGAGCGCTCCCCCAGCTCAGCGATGACATCCCTTTCCGCGTCAACTGGCCCGGCACGGAGTTCTCTCTGGTCAGTGCCCTCGCGAACCCGGTAGCCATCTCTCTTCCTCCTGGCACTTAAGGGTTCGGCCCCTTCCCTCAGTATTCTGCGTTTTTTCTCCCTAGAACCTCCTCTGCGGGCGCATGCCTCCTTCCCCAATCCAAAGCTTCATCGACCCCGCGTTCATTCATTCAAACAGCAAGTGTTATCAGACACGTTCTGTGGATGTGCCCTCCATGCTACGCATTCCGGGATCCAGCGGTCACTTGCTCTCCCCTTTAAAAATCTGTCGCACTATACCTTACCAACACTCCCACTCTGTGGAAGAAGCTTTTCTAGAACCACGTCAGGCGCACACATTTGTCTTTTCTTTGGAAAGTCCTCTGCAGCTCTTAACTACACCAGCAGCCTTCTGTCCTTAAAGGAGTATTACACACCCTACCTACACAACCAGTTGTACTGCGGATATGAGTTCCCTCTCTTATATTCGTTCTTTCTCCCTTGTATACACACACAGTACATAACATATACGCACAGCTCTTTTTCCTTCAGAGTTGTTTCTGAGAGGGCTGTTTGGCCTGTGAGATGTTAACGACGCTCTATGCAGAATATCCTTTACAGTTTTGATGTATTACGGCTGTTATTAAAGACCCCAAAACATGAGATTTTATGATCGGTTTTCCTACATTGAAGAATATATTTATAATCTCAAAGTAATGAATATTTGCAGTCCTTCTTTTGGGGAGTGCACTGCTGAGAAGTCTTGCTATCCACGGGAGGCCAGTAAAAATTGGGCTCTTGTGATACTTACCGTATGGTAATTAATTCATTTATTTCAAATGGAAGTCGGGGAAAATGCAACAGTTCCCCCCACCCCGCTCTGCCCTGCAGAATTTTTTTAAAATTCTTATTCCAGTTACCTGCAGTTGTTCTGCTTGGAAGACTGTTTTAGTATATTGTTGTATTACTATTTCACTGAAACGTGAATATGTGATACTAGGATGTCTGCACAGAATGTCCCAGGATAACGGATGTCATCAGTACCACAACAGACTTCTATTTGCAGATGTTAGTTTTTGCTAGTATTTCACACCTGGTTTGTTTCTCCACCTGTCTTCAGTTCTTCCATTCTGGTATTTCAGTGGTTCTTAAGTATTTCTCTGGGAAGCCAGATTAATCTTTGCATTAATGCCAAGAAATATTTTTAAAATTAATTTTTATTGGAGCATAGTTGGTTTACAATGTTGTGTTAGTTTCTGCTTTACAGCAAAGTGAATCAGTTATACATATATACACTTTTTTTAAGATTCTGTTCCCATATAGGTCATTACGGAGTATTGAGTAGTGTTCCCTGTGCTATACAGTTGGTTCTTATTCAGGAAATATTGATATATTAAAATACTTATATGAAAGTTTGTTACAAGTCAGATATAACTAAGAGGCTTGGGATAAGAATATTTTAGTCCAGCCTCTGTTATTATTTCCAAAGAGCACACTTGGCATGAACTTGGCAAATGTTTAAAGAATGTGGTCATTAAAATTTTTTACTCTTGCACCTGTGTTTTGCTTTTTTTTTTTAATTTAAAAAGGCATGCTGATATGTGGCCTTAAAAATTTACTGACCTATACGCAGATGACTAAAACTAGCCTTTTTAGAAGTTATTACTAAATCGTTCAGTTTTCTTTCTGGCACTGGTGTTTGCTGGCTAAAAAGAGGTTATGGTAGAAGATCTCGGTCTTAACGTATGCTGTACCAACCTTTTCTATATCTAACAATTTTATTTTGACATTTTGTTTTTAATTACTTTTCTTTGGCAATGAAGCATAATCTAAGATGGGCACATTTGAAAATTTGGAAAGAAATTTTTTTTCTTTTCTTTTTTTAAGTTTGAGTTATTTTGAGAAAAATCTAGAAACATTTTCCTATAAGTTGGCAAAAGATCTGTGGCCCTCACACAAAAATAAGCCCCAAGAGTGATTATCATTGATCTTTGGATTTTTTTTTTTTTTTTTTTAGTATTTTTCTAATCTCAGGGCTTCCCTTCCCTACTTTGTGTAATTGAAACTACAGCCCTCCACACCTGGCACTGTCATTTTGTTTTATAGGCCAGTTGGATGGACATTTGTGTGTAACTAAGCAGCTGTATGAACTAGGATAAAGGTCTTTATCTCTCTCCCACCTGAAATTGGAAGGCACTTGATTAGAAGATCTGAATTTTCTTTATCTTTAAAATTCTTCTGTGCTTTAAATCATCTTCCCCTTCATGTATATCAAAATAATACATAATCTTTCAAATTTGCTTAGAAAAGTATTAAGCACCAAAATTGTGTACATTTTTAAATGTTTACAATAATTAATGATTATGATATTCTTTACTGGTTTTTAGAAGTCAGTTTTGTTTTTGTGTATATTTTCCTTCTGAAATAACATCTCTGTGTCATTAAAGTGTTCGATTATTCATTACTTCACAGAGTTTATGAATTAAGTCTAATTTTCTTTCTACTTCTTTTGTAAGTATAGAAATGTATTCCCACTCAAAAACTTTCCCCAGACACTACTCTTGGGAAAAATGGTGACCAACTCCATGTTTCGAAGCATGTTATATATATTAACAAGTAGTGCCATTGAGTTTATTTTACAGCCTCTCCAAGGATAGTTTTCTCTCTCATCCTGTATCTTAATTCTTCCAGACTCATGTCAAACATTAGGAATTTCTCCCCTGCCAAGATACTTTTTAAATTCCTTAATCTTAAAGACCACACCTCCCTTGATTAGTTTCATTATATTAAAATCTGATTTTTATCAAATCACTAATCTTACACTAGAAATACTTTAAGGTGTTAAGTTATATAGAACAAGTTTTTTAACACTATCTGTGATTCTGTGCATTCAGAATTATATTTTTTAAAGTAAAAACATGTTTTACAAAATCAGAAGGAAGCATTTTAGTAGTAGATCAAAAAAAATTTTTTAACTTAGAAAATCACAAAAGGTTAACTTTTCCCCTGTAATTTATATTATTAAAAATTAGGGTAAAGTTTGTTAAAATTTTTACTTCATGATCCCAATAAGTGATGCACTATTTCAGCAAAGAGTTTTCAGATAGAAGAATTGCCACTTGGTCTGTTTTATCAAAGAAGAAAGTAGCCCTTCCTAAACTAATGAAAAATGAATCTTTGCAGCAACAACAAATCTTCAAATAAGAATAGTGATGGTTTCTACTTCTGTTACCTTTTACCTAAACCTTAAAAGCGATAGGCAGAGGCATGAATTTCTTCACATAGACATAAAACCCAACATTAGTTTTAATTACAAAGAAAGAATTGTCTTCCTTTCTTTGCCGTTGCTCTAGACAAGCAGTTTCTTTTTCCATTGTTAGCATTGTGGTAAATATTTTAGTAAATGAGTCAATATTGCTGTAGAATCCAGTTCTGAATATTAAGTTGCAGGTACTTCACAAATAGAGAGGATTAGATTTAAGTCATATGCTACTGTCCGCCTTCCCTACAGTACAGGAATGATTTGACAAGACTAAGACTTCAAGGCCATCCATTGCTAGCTAAATGAATGTAAGTCATGCTTTGTACAGCTCACTATCATATGTTCTGAATATATCCAGAAAACACCGAGAGACATTATAAATGCTTTGTCTTACAGCAGTATGTTGGCTCAACTGAATAAATGTTTCTAAGGATCCCTTTATCACAAATTTGGCTTTACAACTCTGACTTTCAAATCTCTTTGATTTCTCTCTTCACTTGTGATGATCTTTTATTAAATAAGGATCTTTGGCCATAGTCCAGGAGTCTATATAGTAATCTAAGAAAATGTTAACAAAAGCTAGTTCAAACATGTTAAAACAGTTAAGAGCACATAGAATATGGAATCAGTCTGCTAGGGTTCATGTCTGGGCTGTGCTACTTACTGGCTATATTACCTTGGACAAATTATTTAAGCCCTGGGCTTCAGTTTCCTTTTCGGTGAGATGGGTACAATGCTTGCTTCGAGCATCAATCAGACAATAAATGTAAAGAACTTAATTTGGTAGTGTCATATAGCTAATACAGCTAGTATTTACTGCTGTTTTGTTTTGTCTTATTGTCTTGGGAAAACATCTCCTAATTTGTATTTAAGATAACATCAGTTTCAAGTAGTACTGGTTTTATTATAGTTAGGAATTGTTTTTGTTAAACTGAGAAAAGAGCAGAGATATGTAATAAGGGTGGTTCTTTCCTTGCCAGGGATAGCCAAATAGTATAGTGGTTTTACAATGCTGTAAGAAGAGAAAAGTTAAGAGAGAATTGAATTGTCAGAGAACACCTCTCATAGACTTTGAAAACTTCTGCCTTAGTAGTTAGTGACATATTTGCTATCACAAAGCAGAGATTTCTTTTTAGTTAAATAATATCAGTTATATTAATTGAAATGTTCATTTGAATTACATTGGTTCATTTTGATTTGTGAATTTGTTTGGTTTTATACTGTAGACCGCTTTAAGGATAGTTTTGTTGATATATACCATGAATCCGCAAACTATACCTTTGGGCTGGCCCACTCCAAACTTTATTTTTGTAAAGCTATTTGTTTGTTTTCTCAGAATACAACCATGCTTTTTCATTTACATATTGCCTGTGCACTTACTTCCTTCAGTGCAGAATTGAGTAGTTGCAGTAAAGACCATATGTTATCCAAATATGAAAACTACTACATTATATTATGTTCAGGTGTCCCATCCAACAGAATTGAGAATATGTTTATAAAGTGCTGTAAATTCTCATATATAGATGGTAATTGTTAGTAGGAGTAATAAGTATTCAGTGATGATGTATCCATGAACATTGACACCTCTTACTGCTTTTTAATCTGTATTATAACTTCAGTCTGTTGCATTACTACTTTTTTCTTTTTACTCCAAACTTTATTTTTGTTCCTTATTTTCTGTTACATTGTAACACCAGAATAAAGTTTGTCATCTTCATTTTGTCATTAAAAAATATGTAGAATCTTTTCCCTGCCTTTGCAAGTATGTTTAAAAATCCTGTTGAAGTGATGAATTAGTTTAACCTGGGACTGTAAGTTAGTATAGTTCAGTTTAATCAGCTAAAGTAATGTACATTTTTTTGTTCTATTTCTAGCCTACAACTGGAGTTTTGTATAAAGAAGATAATTATGTCATCATGACAACTACACATAAAGAAAAATATAAATGCATTCTTCCCCTTGTGACAAGTGGTGATGAGGTAAGTTTTTATAAATACATTGATAAACCCTGTCACCAAAGATATTTATTTAAAACATTGCAACTCCATACCTTAAAATAAAATTGAGTGACAGGTTTCTCAATTATCCTGTCTTACTAAAAATATAGTAATCACTTTTTTATTGAAGTATAGTGATTTACAATGTTAGTAATCCTTATTATTCCTGAATTCTTTGATTTTTACAATTCAACTTGGAAAAACTAGCAACCAGTTATTAATGTTTTAGATGAAAATCTAACTCCACAGATGCTTTCTTTTATAGAAATGAAGGTTTTGAAACAAGATAAAATTTTAAATGTATATGTGACATTTTTTATAAAGAATTGCTAATAAGTAAATCTATAGGTACCTTGTGCTTTCTTACTACCTTAGCTCATGCCCGTTTCTTCCACCTAAAATGCCCTAACTGCCTCTTATCCATCCTTCGAGGCAATTACTTCTTTCAAGATGAAACACGAGAGGCAGCATGGTAAAATGGAAAGGACACCAGCCTAGGAGCCAGGAGGCTGAGGTATAGGCTATAGTTAGCTGTGGAGCCTTGAACAAATTTGAAACTCAGTTCCTCCACTCAATAAGTTTATTGAGGTAATTACATAATATTTTCGCAATCTATAAAATGGAAGTATTAAACTCAGTGAGTTTAGGTTTCTTAGGTTTTGTTCAGACTTAAAATCTGTGAAAGACAGCTATCTTATTTTGTTTTAAACCACCTTAAGACACAAATACACACATATGCAATTACACACGTATTTATGGCATTCAAGTCTGAAATGTAAAAATATATGGAAAACTGAGAAGTATATTAAAACTTTCCAGTGTATTCTATAAGATTCAACTATTCTGAGGCTTTCATAGATAGAATTTGTTTGGATACAAGCATTTAATAATTCTGAAGTAGGTTTATAAGAATTGTTCAGGAAACTGATACTTAACCTTTTTCTAAGAGAAGAAAGAATGGAAGATTATTCTATGGCTCCATATTTTATACTTCAATTCTTTTTCTTTTTTTTTTGGATTATAGTTGATTTACAATGTTGTGTTAGTTTCAGGTGTACAGCAAAGTGAATCAGTTATACATATACATATATCTACTCTTTTTCAGATTCCTTTCCCATATAGGTCATTACAGAGTATTGAGTAGAGTTCCCTATGCTATATAGTAGGTCCTTATTAGTTATCTATTTTATATATAGTAATGTGTATATGTCAATTCCAATCCCCCAATTTATCCCTCACCCCACCGCTTTCCTCCTGGTAGCCATAAATTTATTTTCTACATATGTGACTATTTTGTTTTGTAAATAAGTTCATGTGTACCATTTTTTTTTTAGATTCCGCATATAAGTGATATTATATGATAGTTGTCTTTCTCTGTCTGACATACTTCACTCAGTATGAAAATCTCTAGGTCCATCCATGTTGCTGCATATACTTCAATTCTTTTGAAAGAAGTGGCATGCCATAGGATCTTATTAAAGGTTTTGACTTTTTTCCCCCTTTTATTTCCAAGCATTTGTGGTTTGACCAATGAGTTAATACCTAAACAGTAGAGTTGGGTGAAGTTCCAGAATAATTGTATTAAACTCTAATTCTTTCATAGGAAGAAGAAAAGGATTATAAAGGCCCAAATCCAAGAGAGCTATTGGAGCCACTATTTAAACAGAGCAGTTGTTCCTACAGAGTATGTATTTTATGTTCACTTGATAACTAGAAAATAAATTTCCAGCAGCCAATAGGCCCTTGAAAATAATTCTCTGTTTCTTTTTACTTTATTATGTTGTATCACATTTTAAGTTAGTTGTAAAACTAAACTGTTGCTTAATAGTATTTTGTTCATTTAAATTCCTGTATAGTATATGCAGCAAACACCCAATAATATCAATTATCAAATAATATCACCAAACTGCTTTGAATGTTTTTCAGATCAAAAGAAAGTTTCTTTATATACAATTTTAATAAAAACTCACGGTTATTTTTTTAGGCTGTGTAAAAAAATGATCCCTTAGCCAGGTGTTTATTATAGACCCCAGGTATATTTAGACCTATTTCCTTCATAGAATTTTCACATTTAGCTAATTAGTGAAAACAATGAATAAGCTTCAGTAATTTCATGTTTTCTGAGGCATAATAATAACTTTCATTTAATGAAAGCTTGCTGTAAATCTTCAGAGAAATCTTCAGTTGCTTAAAATATCAAAAAGGAATTCAGTTGAGTTGTGTGGCTTTTGTACATAAATACATCCATCTGTCTTAGATTGAGTCTTATTGGACTTACGAAGTATGTCACGGAAAACACATTCGGCAGTACCATGAAGAGAAAGAAAGTGGTCAGGTATTTTTTTCTTCAAAATATGAAATGTAGAGCATTATAAAATGAAAACTTTAATAATGAGGTGGATGGTTTTAAACTGTATTCTTTAAAAATGTATTTGCCAAATACTTACTGTATTTTTATTTTATTTTTAAATATAGAAAGTAAATATTCACGAGTACTACCTTGGGAATATGTTGGCTAAGAATCTTCTATCCGAAAAAGGTTTGTTTCTACAGAGTGATTTAGTAGTAATGCTGGTATTTGGTTTAAAGTATATGTTCAAATTGGAATTTAAAAGATTTTGTTGGAGACTGTATGAATTTTAAAACACTAAAATAAACTTCTGAACAATCCCATAGAAAACTTTTTCAAAGAGAACTTTTCATTATTTTCTGTTTTAGCAAACATTATGCTTTTTTTCTACCTATTAATAAATTTTTAAAATCTGGTGAGCCATACATATCAGTGTTATATTTATATAGTGTTAGTCTTTTGCTTGGTTTAAGCAACTTTTTATATATGGAAATAGACATGTAGATGTATCCCTCAAATTATGAAATATTTTTATTCATCTATATTATTCAAATTGGTCAACTCATTTAAGATTAAACCTTTCACTGAGATAAAAACACTTCAGAAGAAAACTGTCGTGGCCAGTTCTTATGCCTCAAATAGAGTATTTCCTAAGTAAAGATGTAATGATTAAATATGACTGTTCTTTCAAAAGAAACCATTTCAGGGAATCTAGCTAAAAGTATGTGTATGTTTTGGGTCTTATTTTTATTTTAATTTAATTTAATTTATTTATTTATTGGCTGTGTTGGGTCTTTGTCACTGTGCGCAGACTTTTCTCTAGTTGCGGTGAGCGGGAGCTACTCTTCATTGCGGGGTTCAAGCTTCTCATTGCGGTGGCTTCTCTTGTTGCGGAGCACGGGCTCTAGGCGCGCGGGCTCAGTAGTTGTGGCTCACGGGCTCTAGAGCACAGGCTCAGTAGTTGTGGCGCACGAGCTTAGTTGCTCCACGGCATGTGGGATCTTCCCAGACCAGGGACCAGACCCATGTCCCCTGCACTGGCAGGTGGATTCTTAACCACTGCACCACCAGGGAAGTCCAGGTTTTCTTTAGAAAGAAGTTTAAGATTACAAAGTTGATGGAAACTTAGTCATTTATATCTTGTATATAAGTCACTGGTCATTATTTAACTTACTTCTGTATTAATCCACAGAACAAGAAGCGGAAGAAAAGGAAAAATCAAAAGAGGCAAGTGATAATTGGTGATTTTCAGTCTTAACATCTATTGTTAGACATGAATTTATAAAACTCAATTGACAGAATATAGCCATGTGTTCTTTATCTATCAACTACCTCAAAGGATTTAGTCAAAGAAAATTTGCGATATGTTAGATTTTTATGAGAAAAGTTATGCTATAATACTTTTATTTACTTTAAGGTCATACAAAAATAAATGAATTTATCAAAGATGTGTCTGGGAAAGTTTCTATAACAGCATTATATCACTTCTGTGCTTCACAGTGGTTCTTTCCCTCTGTTCAACATTGGAGCTTTTGCATTTTTTCTGTTGTTTGGACCCTATTTCCTATGGGTAAAACAGATAAATCATAAATGTAAATAACAAGCTACCAGACTGCAAGCATCTTAAAAGCAGGGACTGTCTTTTTTCTCCTTACCCCACAGTGCAAAGCAGAGTGCCAGACATAATGTAGGCCCTTCATGAATGCTTATTGAATGTGAATGCATAATTGATGACTGAAAAATAGGATTGTTTAAAAAGAACGATTCCTTAGGGTGACCAGTTACAGTTTTTAAATGCCCCTGTGGTTCAAGGAATGCTTTATGAATCCTAAGAATTTCCATAAAGTTAAATAACTTATTGGTAGAGGATATTTCTATAAATGGTTTCATACCATAATGATTCTTTTATTAGAAGTAAAGTTAAATGGCAAAAGGCCTTAAAGATTACTTAAAAGGGATGCCCATAACTTAAAAGGGTGGCTTTGGGGGAGTTGGTAAGCTATGCATAGACACACACAGCATTGCTATTTTAAAAGGTTTTAATTTTACAGACTACCTTTGAGATAAAATATTTATCTCAAAATATTTTTGGCTCTGGAGGATAGCAAGATGGAATTCAAAGTGTGAAATGATCAAGGAAGAGGAAGAAAAGGGTAAGGGAAGAAAACTAACATTTATTGAGCCCCAATTCATAAGCCAGATGCTGTGCCAGGCATGTAACAAAGGGTAATGCTTAATTCTCCCTACAGCCTTTGAGTATATATTATTCTACTTTTATGAATGACAAAAACTGAAATTTGGTCAAAGTCATAAGGCTAGTGAATGCAAAGCTTGGATTTTAACCCAGGATTTTCTAATTCTAGACACTAGGCTGAAACTAGCATACAAGAAATCTCAAAATATTTTCCCCTGGAAACATTTATTTATTGCCTGTTTTGGGTACCAAAGTGATACAAGATGAGCTCCCTGCCTCCAAAGAGCTTGCTTGGAGATGATATTAACAATATCTTTTAAAGCCCTTCCATTTAATTCTTCTTGTGTTTATGTCGATGAAAGTATGGGAGCTAACTCCTTAATAATCCTTGTCTTCTGGGGTGATCTCCTTTATTCCCCCATTCCATGAAAATTTCTTCATCTGTCTTTTGCTGGCCATGAATGGATTTGTACAGGAGTTTATATGCTGAGAAGTATGTCTGTTAATAACAGGGAAGAAGAGTAAGCAGATCAGTGAACTAGCACAATATTTAGATTCCTGTTTTAGAACATAGTGTTAACTCTGTAGCCCTACTTTTTGACAAATCAAACTTCAAATCTCTAGAATCTAAATTCTAACATAGGCATTCACTTGAGAGTTTAGCGAAGAAAGCTCTGACCAGCCCAAGTATAGTAAGTTTCTATATTTTATCTTAGCACTTTATTTAGAACTTTTGAAAATAATTCATATTAATTGTTATTATAGCCTTTTTTATGTAAGTGTACATCTTAATTTTAGCACCAAATAAAAATTTTCTTTTATTCTGTATTAAATTAGCTCTGAAAATATGTATTTGCTCAAATAAGAATATGAATGAAAAGAATAGTAGAGGGAGAGCTTATAGATTGTACAGAAATATTACCTTTATAAATGTTAGTTTATGAATAAAATGTAGTTTTCTTCCTTTCAGAATAAGTGCTTCTCCATCCTCACCCCACCTCTATTTCTAATGAAAAGTCTGTCTTATACTCTTTTTTTAAGATTCCTACTAAAAATATCGAAGGTCAGATGACACCCTACTATCCAGTGGGAATGGGAAATGGTACACCTTGTAGTTTGAAACAGAACCGGCCCAGATCAAGTACTGTGATGTACATATGTCATCCTGAATCTAAGCATGAAATTCTTTCAGTAGCTGAAGTTACAACTTGTGAATATGAAGTTGTCATTTTGACACCACTCTTGTGCAGTCATCCTAAATATAGGTAGGATGTGGATTTAATATTTTAAACATGAAATGCACACATGCTTTAAAGGGTCGTTTGCTTAGGTTTAATGCTTTGTTCTCACTGAATAGATTCAGAGCATCTCCTGTGAATGACATATTTTGCCAGTCACTACCAGGATCACCATTTAAACCCCTCACCCTGAGACAGTTGGAACAGCAGGAAGAAATACTGAGGGTGCCTTTTAGGAGAAATAAAGAGGTATGAGAATTATCTAACAGTATTTCTTTCAGTGCTTCCTTTTCCAAATTTCAGAGCATATATCAGTATTTTAATGATTTCTGTAGTATAGTAGTAGTCATTTATTTTCCTGACTCAAAATTGTCAATTCCAATTCTTTTGATTTTAATTCTTTTCCTTATTCTAATACTTCTCAGAAACTATTTTAGCATTCTCTTACACTCATGATTCCATAATTTTCTTTTTTATTAATTTGGCTGCATTGGGTCTTAGTTGCAGCATGCGGGATCTTCACTGCGGCTTGCGGGATCTTTCGTTGCAGAGCATGGGCTTCTCTCTAGTTGTGGCACATGGGCTCCAGAGCGCACGGGCTCAATAGTTGTGGTACATGGGCTCAGTATTTTGGCATACAGGCTTTGTTATCCCATGGCATGTGGGATCTTAGTTCCCCAACCAGGGACTGAACCCATGTCCCCTGCATTGGAAGGCAGATTCTTAACCACTGGACCACCAAGAAAGTCCCCCATGATTCCATAGTATTTTAAAGTTTGCCATCCTGTTCATTTCAGTTAAGTTTAATTTTTAGCTAGTTAACTGGACTTACCAGCTAAGCCTCTTGAAAATATAGACTGCAGCCCATCTCCTAATGCTTTATTCTTCAGCTCATTGCTATTTATTATCAAACCATATTTCTATCATTCTTCTTAAACTGTTCTTATTAAGGTCAACAGCAATCTTTTGCTTCTAAATTTGCTGAACATATGCATAACTTGATCTTAGCTGAGCATTGGAAGCTTGAACTTTTTCTCCTTTCTTTACTACAGGTCATTATCTCTGGTTCTCTCTGGTTCTGATCTCTTGTGTACTAGTTCCTTCTCTGATTCCTGCTCCTTAAAATGTTGAACTTCCCCTGGTTCTGTCCATAGCTGCTTTCTCTCATTGTACATAGTCTCCTTAAGTAAGCTCATCCATGAGTTATAAATACACATCTGCAACACTGATCTTTCTCCTGAACTCAAATCACAATCAAATAATTAACATGTATTGAGTCTTTACAACTATTATCTAATCCTTACAATAGCGTATAAGATTTACTATTATCCACCTTAACAGGTTAAGGAACTGAGGTTCAGAGAGGGGAAGTGGCAAGTAGTGGGTTAGAGATTAGAATCAAAGTAGTCTGATTCTACAACCTGTCCTCTTAACCACCTCTCTCTGCTACTTCTCCCTTTTGATATGCTATCTTCCCTTTTCATCTGCGTATTGGATGTATATACATTTTCGGTAATCTCAAACTTAACCATTTTTTTCTCTTTCACACTGACCCTTTTGTAGTCTTCCCCATTGCTTTCAAAGCAGTTTTCTCTACCCAGTTGTCCAAGTCAGAAACGTGAGTCATTTTTCTTACCCATCTCTTAATTCATCTCTAACTCTAATCATTTACTCAGTGCTATCAGTGTTATCCACTGACTGCTTTTCAACTCTGTCCTGTCATTAGTTCAGGACCCCATCATTTTCTAAGACCAGAAACTAATGTCCTCATGCATCTTCTTTCTAATTCCTCCCACAAAGCTGATAAAATGTTCTTTCTGAAGTGAACATTTGATTATTTATTTAATCTTTTGGTAGTTAACATGATCTATACCTCAGGATAAAATCATTGCTCATACAATGGTATTATCAAAGGAGAGTCAAGACCATTTGTGGGGACTTCCCTGGCAGTCCAGTGGTCAAGACTCCGCACTGCCAATGCAGGGGACACAGGTCAATTCCTGGTCAGGGAAGTAAGGTCTCACATGCCATGTGGCATGGCCAAAAGATTAAAAAAAAAAAAAAAGGACCATTTGTGATCTAGCTTCAGCTTCATCTCTCATCACCATTCCCTTGATCCCAGCTATTTTGAACAACTTAAGAGTTTCAGAAAAGTACCACATTCTTTCCAACCTCCTTTCCTTTGAATATACTGTTTTGCCTCTTCCTCTGTTGTCTTCTCCCCTCCCTCCCTATATCTGATGAACTAATAGAAGGTCAACACGTGTATGCTTGAAGATATGCTTCCAGTGTCACTTCCTTTGCAAATGAGCCATGACTTCTAATGGATTACCCACGGAAGAGATCAGTGTTTCCTCTTCTGTGGTCTTGTGTTTTATTCAGTCCTCCATTATAGCACTTTTATGGCTAAAATTTGTTCTTTTTCCTATGGTTCTTCATTTAAACGGAGGGAAAATAAACTATGCTTTTGTTACTTGGGGTTTCCAGCTCCTTGCATGATACCTGGTATGCTGTTAGTACTTTATAGTGGGTTAATTAACATTTAACTGCAAAGCCTTTTTCTCCCCTTCCTCTTGGATACTTACTGCGAAAGTACTGCCAGACTCTTTGTGGATGTTGTGAACCCTGCCATTCTGAGAGGAGGAAAAATTTATCTTAAACTTAATCTGCATTTTATTTGAAGTGATGTATTGAAAGATTAGAGATGGAATTCAGTTCTCATCTTCTTCTTGATAGTAGTTTAAGTACTGACAGGTACTTAAAGTCAGCTTGATCAAAATGATTCACAAGTCCAACTTTAACTATTCTTCAAGGTAGAAGTACCAGTTTATTTTCCTTTAATTAATGTGTTTAATCTGCAAATTGAGAAAAATTATTTTTAAAAAGCTACATATGGAGCGCTACCCACCACCAGTCCCTCCCATCAGGAAACTTGCACAAGCCTCATAGATAGCCACATCCACCAGAGGGCAGACAGCAGAAGCAAGAAGAACTACAGTCCTGCAGCTGGTGGAACAAAAACCACATTCATAGAAAGAGAGACAAGATGAAAAGGCAGAGGGCTATGTGCCAGATGAAGGAACAAGATAAAGCCCCAGAAAAACAACTAAATGAAGTGGAGATAGGAAACCTTCCAGAAAAAGAATTCAGAATAATGATAGTGAAGATGATGCAGGACCTCGGAAAAAGAATGGAGGCAAAGATCAAGAAGATGCAAGAAATGTTTAACAAAGACCTAGAAGAATTAAAGAACAAACAGAGATGAACAATACAATAACTGAAATGAAAACTACACTAGAAGCAATCAATAGCAGAATAACAGGCAGAAGAACGGATAAGTGACCTGGAAGACAGAATGGTGAAATTCACTGCTGCGGAACAGAGAAAACAAAAAAGAATGAAAATAAATGAAGACAGCCTAACAGACCTCTGGGACAACATTAAACACAACAACATTCGCATTACAGGGGTCCCAGAAGGAGAAGAGAGAGAGAAAGGACCAGAGGAAATATTTAAAGAGATTATAGTTAAAAACTTCCCTAACATGGGAAATAGCCACCCAAGTCCAGGAAGCGCAGGGAGTCCCATACAGGATAAACCCAAGGAGAAACATGCCGAGATACATAGTAATCAAATTGGCAAAAATTAAAGACAAAGAAAAATTACTGAAAGCAGCAAGGGAAAAACGACAAATAACATACAAGGGAACTCCCATAAGGTTAACAGCTGATTTCTCAGGAGAAACTCTACAAGCCAGAAGGGAGTGGCATGATATACTTAAAGTGGTGAAAGGGAAGAACCTACAAGCAAGATTACTCTACCCAGCAAGGATCTCATTCAGGTTCAGTGGAGGAATCAAAAGCTTTACAGACAAGCAAAAGCTAAGAGAAATCAGCACCACCAAACCAGCTTTACAACAAATGCTAAAGGAACTTCTCTAAGTGGGAAACACAAGAGAAGAAAAGGATCTACAAAAACAAACCCAAAACAATTAAGAAAATGGTCATAGGAACATACATATCGATAATTACCTTAAACATGAATGGATTAAATGCTCCAACCAAAAGACACAGGCTCGCTGAATGCATACAAAAGCAAGACCCATATATATGCTGTCTACAAGAGACCCACTTCAGACCTAGGGACACATACAGACTGAAAGTGAGGGCATGGAAAAAGATATTCCATGCAAATGGAAATCAAAAGAAAGCTGGAGCAGCAATACTCATATCAGATAAAGTAGACTTTAAAATAAAGAATGTTACAAGAGACAAGGAAGGACACTACATAATGATCAAGGGATCAATCCAAGAAGAAGATATAACAATTATAAATATATATGCACCCAACATAGCACCACAATACATAGGGCATCTGCTAACAGCTATAAAAGAGGAAATCGACAGTAACACAATAACAGTGGGGGACTTTAACACCTAACACCAATGGAAAGATCATCCAAAATGAAAATAAATAAGGAAAGAGAAGCTTTAAATGACACAATAGACCAGATAGATTTAATTGATATTTATAGGACATTCCATCCCAAAACAGCAGATTACACTTTCTTCTCAAGTGTGCACAGAACATTCTCCAGGACAGATCACATCTTCGGTCACAAATCAAGCCTCAGTAAATTTAAGAAAATTGAAATCATATCAAGCATGTTTTCTGACCACAACGCTATGAGATTACAAATGAATTACAGGGAAAAAAAAGTAAAAAACACAAACACATGGAGGCTAAGCAATACGTTACTAAATAACCAAGAGATCACTGAAGAAACCAAAGAGGAAGTCAGAAAATTCCTAGAGAAAAATGACACTGAAAACACGACAATCCAAAACCTATGGGATGCAGCAAAAGCAGTTCTAAGAGGGAAGTTTATAGCTATACAAGCCTACCTCAAGAAACAAGAAAAACCTCAAAAAAATCTAACGTTACACCTAAAGGAACTAGAGAAAGAAGAACAAACAAAACCTAAAGTAAGCAGAAGGAAAGAAATCATAAAGATCAGAGCAGAAATAAATGAAATAGAAACAAAGAAAACAATAACAAAGATCAGTAAAACTAAAAGCTGGTTCTTTGAGAAGATGAACTTGATAAACCATTAGCCAGACTCAAGAAAAAGAGGGAGAGGACGCAAATCAATAAAATTAGAAATGAAAAAGGAGAAGTTATAACAGACACCGGCTGAAATACAAAGCATCCTAAGAGACTACTACAAGCAATTCTATGCCAATAAAATGGACAACCTGGAAGAAATGGACAAATTCTTAGAAAGGTATAAGCTTCCAAGACTGAACCAGGAAGAAATAGAAATATGAACAGACCAATCACAAGTAATGAAATTGAAACTGTGATTAAAAATCTTCCAACACGCAACAGTCCTGGACCAGATTGCCTCACAGGTGAATTCTATCAAACATGTAGAGAAGAGCTAACACCCATCCTTCTCAAACTCTTCCAAAACATTGCAGAGGAAGGAACATTCCCAAACTCATTCTATGAGGCCACCATCACTCTGATACCAAAACCAGACAAAGATACTACAAAAAAGAAAATTAGAGGCCAATACCACTGATGAATATAGATGCAAAAATCCTCAACAAATACTAGCAAACAGAATCCAACAACACATGAAAAGGATCATACACCATGATCAAGAGGGATTTATCCCAGGGATGCAAGGATTCTTCAATATACGCAAATCAATCAGTGTGATCCAAATGCCAATTTGTGATATTAACAAATTGAAGAAGAAAACCCATATGATCATCTCAATAGATGCAGAAAAAGCTTTAGACAAAATTCAACACCCATTTATGATAAAAACTCTCCAGAAAGTGGGCACAGAGGGAACCTACCTCAACATAATAAAGGCAATATACAACAAACCCACAGCAAACATCATTCTCACTGGTGAAAAACTGAAAGCATTTCCTCTAAGATCACGAACAAGACAAGGATGTCCACTCTCACCACTATTATTCAACATAGTTTTGGAAGTCCTAGCCACAGCAATCAGAGAAGAAAAAGAAATAAAAGGAATACAAATTGGAAAAGAAGAACTAAAACTGTCACTGTTTGCAGATGACATGATACTAAATATAGAGAACCCTAAAGATGTTACCAGAAAACTAGTAGAGCTAATCAATGAATTTGGTAAAGTTGCAGGATACAAAATTAATGCACAGAAATCTCTTGGATTCCTATAAACTAATGATGAAACATCTGGAAGAGAAATTAAGGAAACACTTGCATTTACCATTGCAACAAAAAGAGTAAAATACCTAGGGAGACAAAAGACCTGTGTGCAGAAAATTATAAGACACTGATGAAAGAAATTAAAAATGATATAAACAGATGGAGAGATATACCATGTTCTTGGATTGGAAGAATCAATATTGTGAAAATGACTATAGTACCCAAAGCAATCTACAGATTCAATGCAATCCCCATCAAATTACCAATGGCATATTTTACAGAACTAGAACAAAAAATCTTCAAATCTGTATGGAGACACAAAAGACCCCGATAGCCAAAACAGTCTTACGGGAAAAAAACGGAGCTGGAGGAATCAGACTCCCTGACTTCAGACTATACTACAAAGCTACAGTAATCAAGACAATATGGTACTGGCACAGAAACAGGAACATAGATCAATGGAACAAGATGGAAAGCCCAGATGTAAACCTACACACCTGTAGTCAACTAATCTATGACTATGACAAAGGAGGCAAAGATATACAATAGAGAAAAGACAGTCTCTTCAATACGTGGTGCTGGGAAAACTGGACAGCTACATGTAAAAGAATGAAATTAGAAAACTCCCTAACACCATACACAAAAATAAACTCAAAATGGATTAGAGACCTAAATGTAAGACCGGACACTGTAAAACTCTTAGAGGAAAACATAGGAAGAACACTCTTTGACATAAATCACAGCAAGATCTTTTTTGATCCACCTCCTAGAGTAATGGAAATAAAAACAAAAACAAATGAGACCTAATGAAACTTCAAAGCTTTTGCACAGCAAAGGAAACCACAAACAAGACAAAAAGACAACCCTCAGAATGGGAGAAAATATTTGCAAACGAATCAACGGACAAAGGATTAATCTCTAAAATATATAAACAGCTCCTGCAGCTCAATATTAAAAAAACAAACAACCCAACCTAAAAATGGGCAGAAGACCTAAATAGACATTTCTCCAAAAAAGACATACAGATGGCCAAGAAGCACATGAAAAGCTGCTCAACATCACTAATTATTAGGGAAATGCAAATCTAAACTACAATGAGGTATCGCCTCATACCAGTTAGAATGGGCATCATCAGAAAATCTACAAGCAACAAATGCTGGAGAGGGTGTGGAGAAAAGGGAACCCTCTTGCACTGTTGGTGGGAATGTTAGTTGATACAGCCACTATGGAGAACAGTATGGAAGTTCCTTAAAAACTAAAAATAAAATTACCATATGATCCAGCAATCCCACTACTGGGCATATACCCAGAGAAAACCATAATTCAAAAAGACACATGCACCCCAATGTTCATTGCAGCACTATTTTCAATAGCCAGGTCATAGAAGCAACCTAAATGTCCATCGATAGACAAATGCATAAAGAAGATGTGGTACATATATACAATGGAATATTACTCAGCCATAAAAAGGAACGATATTTGATCATTTGTTGAGACGCGGATGGATCTAGAGACTGTCATACAGAATGAAGTAAGTCAGAAAGAGAAAAATAAATATCATATATTAACGCATATGTGTGGAACCTAGAAAAATGGTACAGATGAACTGGTTTGCAGGGCAGAAATAGAGACACAGATGTAGAGAACAAACATATGGACACCAAGAGGGGAAAGCGGCAGGGGGGAGCTGGGGGTGGTGGTGTGATGAATTGGGCGATTGGGATTGACATGTATACACTGATGAGTATAAATTGATGACTAATAAGCACCTGCCATATAAAACAAATTTAAAAAAAAAGAAAAAACAAAAAGAGCTACAGATGATGTGCTTCCCTGGTGTTGCAGTGGTTAAGAATCTGCCTGTCAGTGTGGGGGACACGGGTGTGAGCCCTGCTCTGGGAAGATCCCACATGCCACAGAGCAACTAAGCCCGTGTGCCACAACTACTGAGCCCTCTTGCCACAGCTACTGAAGCTTGCACGCCTAGAGCCCATGCTCCGCAATAAGAGAAGCCACCGCAATGAGAAGCCCGCACACCGCAATGAATAGTAGCCTCCACTCAACACAACTAGAGAAAGCCCACGCACAGCAATGAAGACCCAATGCAGCCAAATAAATAAATTTATTAAAAATAAAGCTACTGATGATAATGCTTTCTAAATACTTAGCATCTTTAGAGTACATGAAAATCTTAGCTAATACTGTAGGATGAGTGATTACTTAAAACTGATCATCCTTCAGAATAATTTTTTTAGAAACTTAGTTTATTACACATAACTTTAAAAATGTTGATATTTGGCATATGGTTTGCCTTTTAAGTGTGAATCAAGCTTTACCATAAAGGATTCTTTTTCTTTTTTAAACACAATACATATATGGCTATTAGAATTTTGGTTTGATGTTCCGCCTGTGTTATTACATTAAATTAATTTGGAAATTACTGGATTTATTAAGAATCTATTTTATGAATTTCCAAACCCTGCTACAAAAACTATCATCTTGCTTTTATTGGAGTAGTTTTCCTTAAAAATGAAAGTAGATGTTCTGTCCACAAGAAGGAATAATAAATTGTCATTCTTCTTTTCTTCCTACCTCTTCCCCTTTTCTCATCTGCAGGTTTCACTATGTGGTACTATTCTTTTGTTCACTAACCTTACTATAGGTCTCATATATTGTAAGTAATTACTTTAGTCTAGTAAACCTTAGCTCCTTATGAGTAGTAACTATGTCTGCTGCTTTTTTTTTTTTTTTTTTTGCTTTAGATGATCATTTTTATGGGTATCAGTGTCCCAATGTCTTACATGGTCAAGTACTACATTACAAAATACATCTTCTACTAGGAGATTTATAGCTGATTCACAAAGTTACTTAAAATTGATCTCAGGACTGTTGCTGTTGTAATTGTTGAAGACCCCGTAAGTTTGATGTAAGATTCTTGGGTAGAGCAAAAGAAAAAAACAGAAGAATAGGGTCGGTACTTCATTTTTAATACTCCATACTTAAAATACTGTCAGGAGCATAGTAGTAGGCTCTGAATATAGGAAGAGTTATATGTAAAATTCAAGGTTCTTTCAAAAAACAAGAGGCCATCTTGGCAATCTTTGTTCTTAGTATTGGAGGAGAGAGAGGATAAGGTCATTGGTTTCCAGAGTAACCACCCAGTAAATCCTACAAGCTGAAAAAGAAGAAAAGGACCACAATTGGTCAACGGCAACTACAGCGGGTGAAAAAGGAGTCTATACATTTTACTGTTTAATTTTTAAAAATTATTTTATTCAGTTAGTTGGTACACCCACTTCTTCAGTTCTGGTCTGGATTCATTTCCTCTCTGCTTACTGTGTCACTCCCTTATGTTAGATTCACTTTGTCTGTGGCCTGGGTAATTGCAGCTCCTAACTTGACTCTCCAGCTCCAGATTTGTTCTTACCATTCCTTCTTCCCTGCCCATGCTAAAGTAATTACTTAAAAAGCTGATCATACCATATCTTTGCCTAAAACCTAAAAGATAATGTCCAAACTTCTTAGCATTACATAGTTTTCAATCTATAGTGCCTGCTTCTCTCTGGTTTTAAATATACCATACCACACATCTTTGCTCTTACCTTTTCTTCAGGTTCACATGCATATGCACGCACACAAAACACATACACAGACATTCACGTAAGTCACAAATTATTAATGTTTCATGAATTAATCAAGGGCTTTCTCTTTGTGAAGTCTTCGTGTTTCAGTTCTTTGTCAAAGTCTACTTGAATCACCCCTACCTCTGTGAAACTGCTTTTCCCTGTACCCTTTCTTTATTAAACTGCAGTTTCCTCCAGGGCAACAACCAGGTCCTGCTACATTTGAATAATTATAACTAATATTCATATTTGTCCCACTCAGCTCTTTATTAGCCTGCTTGTTATCCTTTCTTTACCCATAGTAATCACATTTCCAAAACTAAATGTAGAAACACAAAATCTAACATGTAGCAAAGTACTTAATAAAAATATGAGACAAAATATGTGAAATGGAAATTATCTCTATATGGGTCACCGTGCCCCTAACTGGTAAATGGAACTAACATTTGCCTAGAGCTTTCTCTATACTATTAAGTGTTGCAAAATTCATTTTCTTAAAACACATTAAAAATGAGTGGACAGGGACTTACCTGGTGGTGCAGTAGTTAAGAAAGGGACAGAGTTCAAGCCCTGGTCCAGGAAGATCCCACATGCCGTGGAGCAACTAAGACCACATGCCACAACTACTAAGGCCGTGCACCTAGAGCCCATGCTCCACAACAAGAGAAGCCACCATAGTGAGAAGCCCGCGTGCCACAATGAAGAGTAGCCCCCGCTTGCCACACCTAGCGAAAGCCCACGTGCAGCAACAAAGACCTGATGCAGCCAAAAATAATTAATTAAAAAAAACGAGTGGACATTTTTTTCCAAATTTTCTGAAGTTTAAAAATAATAATTTAAGTCATACTGAAAAAAATTGTGTGGGAAAGAAGCCCTTAAACATATGTTTATTTAATTTTAGGAAGATATGCAATCAACTAAGGAAGAGAGATTTCCAGCAATCCACAAACCCATTGCTGTTGGTTCTCAGCCAATGCTCACAGTTGGAACAACCCACATATCCAAACTGACAGATGACCAACTCATAAAAGAGTTCCTTAGTGGTTCCTACTGCTTTCACGGGGTGAGAAGTGAACCATCAGCTTAAGTATTTATTCTTACAGCTTTCACTTGTGTGTTATTTATCAAGGGGCATTAGTAGCACTGAAAAAGATTTTTTGTCTATAGAGAAATGGCAGGATTCTGGAAGCTTCCCAATGGACATTTTCTCTCTGCATCTAATTATAATCCAATACATAGCCATTATATTCTCTTTACTCACAGGCTAAAACTTGATGTTTACTTGACAAAAATATATATATTTAAGTACTTCATATGTGATTCTGGCTAATTGCTGGAATGGGCATCAATGATTGTGTAGCCAACATTTTGGTTATGTAGCAATCACATTTAAAATTTGAGCTAATATCTACAAAGGTTAAATTTTGCCCCTAAGAACTCCAGTGGGAAATACACTTATAAGTGGAATTTTCATTTTACTTTATTTTACCAGGGTGGTACAGCAATTATTCTCTAGTAATGTCTATTTTTTAAAGTTTATCAGTAATTTTTAATTTTGATTTTCAACCATATTGCTAGTACAGTTTTTTAAAATTATATGTATGTCCATCACTATCATGCAGCAGTATTGAGACAGACCGCAATATGCCTTTCTCTGTACTATAACTTGATCTGTTTCCTTTCCTGTAGGGTGTTGGTTGGTGGAAATATGAATTCTGCTATGGCAAACATGTACATCAATACCATGAGGTATAGAACAGCATTTATATCACTCTACCACTAGGCGGATTAAAGTTTCAAAAATCTTTTGTGGAAAAAAAAGGGGTGGGGTTGGTGTTACTTTTAATTATAAGATGATTTTAATATGGAACTATTCATCAAAGTGTCTCTAAATTCTGGAGACTGGAAAACTTGGTGTCAGTTAAGATTAAGTCAATCATCTTAAAGTAACGTTATTTATTAACTACTCAGATTCTTGTATTACTGTGAGCCTGGAGGAATAATAAACTACAGTGACTAACCTCTTTAGCTTTGACCAAGAAATTAGTCATCGTTATAACTCATCGTTAAATTAAGTGAATGGTAAGATAGTATATCACTAGAGTTAGTAAAATAGGATAAATACAGCAGGTTTCTCAACTAAAAGGTACCATATCATCTAAGCTTAAAATAAAATAAGTTTTAAGATTAAATGCACTGGCTCTTTATTCATAATTTCATAAATCAGTATTCTCCTACACTTGAGCCAAAGCTGCTTAAATTCTGAAATTCAAGCCCCAGTAGTTTTATCATTGTTGTAGTTTGTTTAGTAAGGTAAACTACTAGACATGGAAAACAAACATTAATAAATATTGATCTGTTTTAAAAGGCTCTTTTTATTGCCCCAAATAAATAACAATGGGTAATCAGAAAATACTGTATTTGCCCTCTTGAGATGTTTTGAGCTGATTTTAAATTTCAAGATGGATCATAATGGGAAAGATCAACTCACTTTCCACAAGTAAATCACTCCGAATTTATGAGGTGTCTGTAAACTAGAACATTTTATTCTTTACTTAAGCCTGAGATGTTCCATTTTACTATGCTTTCCATTTATTCTTGCTGCTTGGATGTTTTACTTAATTTTTTTATTAATACAAAAAAAAGTGTCATCTAAGTACAGCCCAGATAATACCCAGTGGCTTTTTTTTATATAATTAAAGGAATATATACCAGAAATATAGAATGAAAATAAAATTTTCCTCCACTGTTGTCCCATTTTTCAAAAGTAACAGCTGGGGCTTCCCTGGTGGCACAGTGCTTAATAATCTGCCTGCCAGTGCAGGGGACTCTGGTCCGAGCCCTGGTCCAGGAAGATCCTACGTGCCGCAGAGCAACTAAGCCTGTGCACCACAGCTAATGAGCCTGAGCTCTAGAGCCTACAAGCCACAACTACTGAGCTGGCATGCCACAACTTCTGAAGCCCACGTGCCTAGAGCCTGTGCTCCACAACAAGAGAAGCCACCGCAGTGAGAAACCCGGGCACCAAAACGAAGAGTAGCCACCACTCGCCACAACTAGAGAAACCCCGTGTGCAGCAACAAAGACACAACACGGCCAAAAATAAAAACAAACTGAAGGAGAAAAACCATATGATCATCTCAATAGATGCAGAAAAAGCTTTCGACAAAATCCAACACCCATTTATGATAAAAACGCTTCAGAAAGTAGGCACAGAGGGAACTTACCTCAACATAATAAAGGCTATATATGACAAACCCACAGCCAACATCATTCTCAATGGTGAAAAATTGAAACCATTTCCACTAAGATCAGGAACAAGACAAGGTTGCCCACTCTCACCACTATTATTCAACATAGTTTTGGAAGTTTTAGCCACAGCAATCAGAGATGAAAAAGAAATAAAAGGAATCCACTTCAGAAAAGAAGTAAAACTGTCACTGTATGCAGATGACATGATACGATACATAGAGAATCCTAAAGATGCTACCAGAAAACTACTAGAGCTCATCAATGAATTTGGTAAAGTAGCAGGATGCAACATTAATGTACAGAAATCTCTTGCATTCCTATACACTAATGATGAAAAATCTGAAAGAGAAATTAAGGAAACACTCCCATTTACCACTGCAACGAAAAGAGTAAAATACCTAGGGATAAATCTACCTAAGGAGTCAAAAGGCCTGTATGCAGAAAACTATAAGACACTGATGAAAGAAATTAAAGATGATACCAACAGATGGAGAGATATACCATGTTCTTGGATTGGAAGATCAACATTGTGGAAATGACTCTATTACCCAAAGCAATCTACAGATTCAGTGCAATCCCTATCAAACTACCAATGGCATTTTTCACAGAACTAGAACAAAAAATTTGACAATTTGTATGGAAACACAAAAGACTCTGAATAGCCAAAGCAATCTTGAGAAAGAAAAACAGAGCTGGAGGAATCAGGCTCCCTGACTTCAGACTATACTACAAAGCTACAGTAATCAAGACAATATGGTACTGGCACAAAAACAGAAATGTATCAGTGGAACAGGATAGAAAGCCTAGAGGTAAACCCACGTACCTATGGTCAACTAATCTATGACAAAGGAGGCAAGGATATACAATGCAGAAAAGACAGTTTCTTCAATAAGTGGTGCTGGGAAAACTGGACAGCTACATGTAAAAGAATGAAATTAGAAAACTCCCTAACACCATACATAAAAATAAACTCAAAATGGATTAGAGACCTAAATGTAAGACCGGACACTGTAAAACTCTTAGAGGAAAACATAGGAAGGACACTCTTTGACATAAATCACAGCAAGATCTTTTTTGATCCACCTCCTAGAGTAATGGAAATAAAACCAAAAATAAACAAATGGGACCTAATGAAACTTCAAAGCTTTTGCACTGCAAAGGAAACCATAAACAAGACAAAAAGACAACCCTCAGAATGGGAGAAAATATTTGCAAATGAATCAATGGGCAAAGGATTAATCTCCAAAATATATAAACAGCTCCTGCAGCTCAATATTAAACAAACAACCCAACCTAAAAATGGGCAGAAGACCTAAATAGACATTTCTGCAAAAAAGACATACAGATGGCCAAGAAGCACATGAAAAGCTGCTCAACATCACTAATTATTAGAGAAATGCAAATCAAAACTACAATGAGGTATCACCTCACACCAGTTAGAATGGGCACCATCACAAAATCTACAAACAATAAATGCTGGAGAGGGTGTGGAGAAAAGGGAACCCTCTTGCACTGTTGGTGGGAATGTAAATTGATACAGCCACTATGGAGAACAGTATGGAGGTTCCTTAAAAAGCTAAGAATTACCATATGATCCAGCAATCCCACGACTGGGCATATACCCAGAGAAAACCATAATTCAAAAAGACACATGCACCCTAATGTTCATTGCAGCACTATGTAGAATAACCAGGTCATGGAAGCAACCTAAGTGCCCACCGACAGACGAATGGGTAAAGAAGATGTGGTACATATATACAATGGAATATTACTCAGCCATAAAAAGGAACGAAATTGCATCATTTGTAGAGACGTGGATGGATCTAGAGACTGTCATACAGAGTGAAGTAAGTCAGAAAGAGAAAAGTATCGTATATTAACGCATATATGTGGGACCTAGAAAAATATTACAGATGAACTGGTTTGCAGGGCAGAAATTGAGACACAGATGTATAGAACAAATTTATGGACACCAAGGGGGTAAAGCGGCGGCGGGGGGTGGTGATGAAGTGGGCTATTGGGATTGACATGTATACACTCTTGTGTATAAAATGGATGACTAATAAGGACCTGCTGCATAAAAAAATAAAATTCAAAAAAGAAAAATAAAGGAGCAGCTGATTCGGGGACTCTGGCTCACTCAGGCCGGGGGGAGGGAGGGGGTTCAGAAAATAAATAAATAAATAATAATAATAAATTTTAAAAAATAAATAAATTTTTAAAAAAAGTAACAGCTGTTAACTTTTTCTTAGCTAACCCACCACAAGGGAACAAAATGCCTATATGTAAATGTTGATATATAACCCTTTTATTTATACAGAAGGGATATACTAAATGCACTGCTCAGCACTTTTTCTTTTCACCTAGTATCTTGGAGATCTTCTGTACCAGCAACAGCTGATCTTATTTTTTTCAGCAGGTTCAGAGGATTATGTCTCTACCCACAGTATATTTAGCCAGACGTGTACTGATGAGCCTTTGAGTTGTTTCCAGTTTTTGCTGTGACAGCATCTTAGTGAGCATTTTTAAATAGTTGTGTTTGTGAACTTTTGCAAGTATATTCATAGGGCACATTTCTAGAAATGTACTTGCTAGGTCAAAATGTATGCATACTGAACAATTGCTTTCCAAAGGGTTGGACCAGTTTACATTTCCATTAACAATGGCTGTTTTCGTATACACTTGCGAACACTAGGTTTTATCAAACTTATTTTAGTCAAGGTCATGTAACCTAGAACTTTTTTTTTCTTTTTCTTTTTGTTTAAATTTATTTGGTTGCGCCGGGTTTTAGTTGCAGCATGCGGGATCTTCATTGCTGCATGTGGGACCTTTAGTTGCAGGATGCGGGCTCTTAGTTGTAGCATGTGGGATCTAGTTCCCTGACTAGGGATCAAACAGGGGCCCCCTGCATTGGGAGCACAGAGTCTTGACCACTGGACCACCAGGGAGGTCCCTAGAACTTCTTGAAGAACTCTGGTAGGAGCTTTGGGAGACAGAAAAATAATAGTAGCTAACAAATATAGTGCTTACTGTATACCAGGCATTGTTCTAAGTACTTTACAAATATCAACTCATTTAATGCTCGTAACAGTTGTAAGAGATGAGTATTGTTACTCCAAGATGAGGAAACTGAAGCAAGATTTAGTAACTTGCCTAAAATCACATAGGTAGTAAATGGTGAAACTAAAATTCAAACCCAGGCACTCTTGTTCCATATCCAACCTCTTGATTCACTGTGCAGCTCTAATCCCTGTCTCTCTAGAAATTTACAGTGTAGTTGCTAAAAGAATGTTTAATGGCTCTCCCACTAGGCAATAAGCTCCACTGTAGCAGTGGCTGTGGCTCTTTCCTTTGCCTCTAAGTGTTTTTAGTTCTACTAATCATATGTATACTCGTGCCCAGCATGGTCCCTGGCATAAAATATAAAGAAGAAAAGGAACGGAAGGAAAATGAGAGAGAAGGAAGTCCACATACAGGACAATATATAGTGCATCGTGTCAAATGAGTAGTGCGAAAACTAGTATAACTTGAAGGTTTGCATTTTAAAGAGTAGTATGAAGATAGGCTCAGTGTGGCTACAGGGTAAGAGATAGAGGCCAAATATTTAAGTAAGAATCACAGTAGTATGTGGTTGTATTATCTAGGTATGAGAGATTAAACTCTTAGTTGGGGGTGAGATGTTGGCAATGGACATGTAGAGAAAGAGTGAAGCCAAGAACATTTCCAGGAAAATAATTGACAGGACTGATAAATGTAGGAGAGAAAGGAAATAGAAGAGTCAAAAATAACTACATCAGGGGCTTCCCTGGTGGCACAGTGGTTGAGAGTCTGCCTGCCGATGCAGGGGATGCGGGTTCGTGCCCCGGTCTGGGAAGATCGCACATGCCGCGGAGCGGCTGGGCCCGTGAGCCATGGCCGCTGAGCCTGCGCGACCGGAGCCTGTGCTCCGCGACAGGAGAGGCCACAACAGTGACAGGCCTGCGTACCGCAAAAAAAAAATAAATAAATAACTACATCAGGACCTAACCTGACTAGAAAGTACTAGTTTCATAATTCAGAGAAACAAGGAGTAAAGAATAATGAGCTCAAATTTCTACTAATTGAGAAGTTTGACTAACATTATCACGTCTAAACATAGATATCCAGTGTGCAGATGAAGATAAGATCTGTAGCTTGTAGGCCATCAGCATAAATGTCACCTTGATGTCAAGCATGGATTGTCACAAATATTTTTTTATATATTAGGACAAGGATAGTGGGAAAACCTCTGTGGTTGTGGGGACATGGAACCAAGAAGAACATATTGAATGGGCTAAGAAGAATACTGCTAGAGCCTATCACCTTCAAGACGATGGTACCCAGACAGTCAGGTAAATATTAACTTTATTTGCCTTTAGATCTTAGAATATTTAAAACTCAGGATATTGAAAAACATAAATTTAAAGTAAAATATCCGGTCAGCTTTTCTCAGGGACATTTTTTAGGTTAGTTTTCTTTTCTAGAGGGAACAACATAGTGTAATTGTTAAGAGCACAGTTTCTGAAGTCAGATACCCTGTATTCAAATACTGGCGATTCACTTACTACCTTGGGCAAATTACGTAATCTTCGTAAGCCTCACTTTTCTTGTCTAGTAGTATTTGCCTCAGAGAATTGTCTAGTAGTATTTGCCTCAGAGAATTGTTATGACATTTAAATGAGGTAATTCATGTAAAGTGTAGTGCCTGGCAATTGCATGCAATAAACTTTGGCTGCTGCCTTTGACAGTGGTGGTGGTGTATGGTAATGAGAGTGGTGGTGGCGCTAGTAACACTGGTACAATTCCAGGTATTAGGTCTAAGGCTGTTATAAACATTTTCCCCCTTCATGTGTAATCGCTACCACTTTAAGTTACTTAACTCTATTTAAATATACTCCAGCACTTCCCTTTGTTACTTAAAGTGGGGTAATGGTTGAAAATTGTTAAACAATGGTTTTTTGAAGAACTACCTCACATCTCTTTTGGGCTATTAGGTTTATCTTGTTATAGCAGAAGTAAATTAATCTCTTCTTTCCCAAGAATAACTAAACTTTAGCTTTTCTTATAGTCCATTACCCAGTGAATTTTAAATTATTCATTCTTTTTCCTTCTCAGATGTTAACTTTGTCCTTCCTAGCATAGATGGTATTGAGAGAGTCTGTTTTCAGAATGTGCCGACTTCTTGGACTGACCAAAATCAAAATTAGCAAAATTAAGAGATAGGTATTTAAGTATTAATATACTAAACGGATCAGTTTTTTAAATGTTTATATGTTTCAAGTGAAAATAGCTCATGGTATCATGTGCAACAAATATTGAAGCACAGGAGTGTGAGGCTAGCAAAATTAAAACTTGTCTTTGGTTCCTGCTCTTTGGAATTTATAGCTTAGCCTAGGCTTTACCTTTGTACACCTGCATTACAGTATTTTAATGAGTGGAGCTGAATGGAGGATAGGAAGACAGGGAAACTGTTCCACAAAGGAAACAATATACAGGGCTGGGGAAATGGTTAGCTTTAAAAGAAAACTTTTTTAAAAGCAATTTAACCTTAACTATTTGTATACAAATAAATTATGTGCAAGTTAAAGATCATTCTTATTAATTAAACCACTAAGAAGTATCTCAACTTTGTATTATTTATAGACGCTGAAAGACTTTCTCTGTGACATAACCTTAAAAATATGTATTTTTAAGGAGTATTTTATAGTCAGATTTTTTTTTTAACTAATGCAAAACTGATCCCTCTAACCAACTTCTCACCCTACCCATTATAATTACTCTGAATGAGTGAAGTTTTAGTTTAATAAAGCTTGTGTGTTTTTCTGATTCAGGATGGTGTCACATTTTTATGGGAATGGAGATATTTGTGATATAACTGACAAACCAAGACAGGTGACTGTAAAACTAAAGTAAGTTAGACCATCAAATCATGCTTTATGCCTTTCTCTTTAGTCTGCTTCCTATGGGCAAAAGATTATATAAATATATAATTATGGATAATTATATTTATTCATAATAATTTATGGATTTGTCATAAAATACTGTTTTATTATAAAATAGTAAAATCATAATTGTTATTTATGTATGTTATTATCAAATTAAATTATTTCAATTATTTATTAAATTATACAGAACCACTTACAAGGCATTTTTATCCTTCAGAGGAAAACAATTTAAAATAATTTTGTATCGTTTGGACAGTGCCTTAAAGTACTCTCTGTTTTAGGTGTAAAGAATCAGATTCTCCTCATGCTGTTACTGTATATATGCTAGAGCCTCACTCCTGTCAGTATATCCTTGGGGTAAGTGAAAAACTAATACTCAGGAATTCAGTTTGGGGCCACATTTTAATTTTTAGCATTAAGTCTAGAAAGGACCTTCAGTAGTATCCAAAGTTTAATATAGCCCTCATACTACTTGTAAATATTGACATTTTTTTATTGAGGTATAACTTACATAAAGTAAAATGCAAAGTTCTTAAGTGTTGAGTCTGATGGGTTTTGACAGTTTTATATACCCATTTAACTATTACCCAAAACAAGGTATCTATCACTGCAGAAAATTTTCTTATACCCCTTTCCTGTCAATACCCCTCAATTCCCAAAGATACTCCTTTCTATTTTCTGATACCATAGATCAGTTTTACCTCTTTTTTGATTCCATATGAATGGGATCATATAGTCTATAATGTTTTATGCCTGGCCTCTTTGACAAAGCATGTCTTTTAGATTCAGCCTTTGTTTTCATCATTTTACTCCCGCCGGCAATATATGAGAGTCCAATTGCTCCACATCCTTACCAATATTTGGTGTTGTCAGTCCTTTTTATTTTAGCCATTTTAGTGATTTTAATTTGCATTTCCCATATGAAAAGTGTTGTTGAAACCTTTTCATGTGATTATTCATCTGTATACCTTCTTTGGTGAAGTGTCTGGCCAAGTCTTTTTAAAGAAAAAATTATTCTGATACAAAAACAGTAAGGAAGACTTTATTCAGGACTGTTGCCACAAGTGTCAAGACTATCATAATAGGAGAGAGAGAGTCAGCTCATCTCCAAATACAGCAAAGACAGCCAGGGATACATAGCCAACAAGCAGAAATGGGGTGTTGGGGAGTAGTCATTGTATGGCAAATTACTAAAAGGAGACATCGGGGGTAGGGGATTCTTGCTAAACTGACTTAACAGAATTATTGCTGAAGGCTGGCCAGGAAGATCAGATATCAAAAGTGAGAGAGGAGGAACTTGATCAGATATGGAGGGTGATTAGATATTCAGAGTGAGGAATTCTCTCTAAACTGACTTATCAGAATTACTGCTGCAATTGGACTTGGCAGGCCCAGGAACAAAAAGAGGCCTAGTCAAAAAGAGGGCTCAGGGGAGCCTTACTATTTGGTCAAGGAGAGAGTCTTTCTCAGTCTTTTACCCATTTTTGTTGGTGTTGTCTGTCTTATTATTATTTATTTCTAGGAGTTCAAATATATAATGGACATGAGTTTTTTTCTATTGTAATTGCAGATTTTTCCCCTGATCTGTGTCTTGACTATTCTTTTTCTTACTGTCTTTTGATGAGCAAAAGTTTATTTGATGAAGTTCATTTTATCAATTTTTTTCCCATTTTATTGCTAATGATTTTTTTGTTTTAAGAAATTTTGCCACCCCAAAGTCATGAAGGTATTATCTTCTACTTCCTTCTAGAAATATGGTTCTACCTTTGGTTATGCGATGCGTAAGGGTGGTTTTCCTTGTTATTTATCCTGGTTGGAGTTCACTGAGCTTCTCAGGTTTGTGGGTTGATATAATTCATTAGGTTTGGAAAAATTTTGGCCATCATCTTTTCAAAGATTTCTTCTGCCCCACCTTTTTTCTATTTCTGGGACTCTGATTAAACACGTTAGTTTGAAGTTGTCCCCAAATCTCAGGCCCTTTATTTTATTCTTACCTTCTTTGTTTCAATTTAGGTCATGTCATTTCTATTGAATTGTCTTCAAGTTCATTGATTCTTTCCTCTGCTGTGTCCTGTCCACCTCTTTGAATGAATTTGTATCTGATGTATTTTTCATTTCTAACATTTCCAATTGGTTCTTTTTTATGGCTTCATTTCTGCTAAAATCCCCCATCTATTCACACATGTTTTCTACCTTTTCCACTATTTCCTTCATTATATTTATTATAGTTATCTTAAATCTGATCATTTTAACACCTGGCCCATTTTTGGATTGTATTTTTTTTTTTTACCTTTTCCTGAATTGTACAACTTATTATGTTGCCATATTCTGCTACTTTTTTGTTATATAAGACCTAGCTATGTATTCCTCTCTCATTCTTGTCCTTTACTTCTTTTCTCATCTCTTTTACTTAAAGATTAAAAATACCTTCTCTACCTATCTGGTATTTTATTTGGATGACTAAATGTTTTTCTAAAAAGCTCAATTTGTACAAATAACATTGTATGGTTTATCCAAAACAAGGACTCGTATACATTTATCAAATTTATAGGTATTCATTCAGCAGAAAAATACTGAATAAAGTATTCAGCTTAGCAGCTTTTTAATGGTTTTATTGTTGTTGTTCTTTAGGTTGAATCTCCAGTGATCTGTAAAATCTTAGATACAGCAGACGAAAATGGACTTCTTTCTCTCCCCAACTAAAGGGTAACAAAGTTCAGGGGAAAAAAAAGATCATTGGAAGTCATGATGATTTGTCTGACCATATGTCCCATTATAGAGCTCTCAGTCATTGGACTGCATCTAAAGGATTGTATAAAAGGACTCTCAACCACTTTGTGAATATGTATGTGTACATAAGAGGTTATTGATAAACTTCTAAGGCAGACGTTTTGTTTCACCTTTTTCATTTTTGTTGTGTCTTATGAACTGATTGTGTGTTTTTCTTTGCTTGGATAATGTGATTCCAAAATAAATCCTGTCCAAGCAATTTAGAGTCCATCCTAATGAAATGTCATAATCGTTGTACCTATTGAAAGTTTTTAAATAATAGATTTATTATGTAAATTATAGTATATACACTAGCTAATAAAGTAAGGATAATGAAGAAAGAAATTGACAGGAGGTTGTTTAAATGAGAGACTGTGTTAAATATGTAATTTCTAGTGCCTGAAATCCTTTCAACGAATTTCTATTTAGCAACCGCTCTCTACCAGGTATTAAGCAAGAAACTGGACACACAGTAAAGCCTCACATATAAGTTTTCTTCTCCTCTGTTAATCTCAAGAAACTCTTATTTACAATAGGTTGCTTCTCTCTCAGAACTTTTATCTGTTTCTTTCTCCTTGATATGAGTGTGCTTCCCCCCAGAATATGTACCTGGTATAGACAGTCAGTGATTCTTCTCTTTCGATTTAGAATGATTTATCTTAACAAAACACACTGTGCTGGCTATCCTTTGTACTTGCCTACTATATACTACAGATTTTAGTTCTGGACAGTTTTACAGCACAATATTTATTTTAAAGTGAATAAAATGTCCACAAGCAGTGTTGTCATGTAGTCAATGGCACATTATAGTTTCTTTATTTTCTCCATTACTCTGTTTCACACATCATCCTGTTGTATTTTGGACATACATGTCTAAATAAGGGCAGAAGAGTACCCATAAGATACTTTCCTTTTCCTCCTTCTCAGCAGTTCTGGTCAAAGATATTTTAGTTTGAGAAAAGGTTAATATAATTGACTATTGGAAGGCTATCTATAGATTTTAGTAGGAAGCAGCACATGTAGAAATAGCATGCACTTCGAATTCAAACCTAAATCCAGATACTCTCTTTAACGTACTAGCTGTGTGATCCTAGACAGCAGTTAACCACTTCGAGCCTCACTTCCTCTATTGTAGAGAGACTACTTATTACTTCATAAGGTGGTTGTATCAGTGCATTAATTTTCTCTGTATATAAAAAGCCTAGCAGGTTCCCAATAAGTGTTAGTTTATTTCCTAATATCTCCCTTGTCTCCTATTAACATAGTAAGATCAGAGACCAAAGCCATTAAAATTTAATTCTTTAATAAAGTATAGAATTATATTTACTATATCAATTAATTAAGACAAACAGCTTTACTTTCACATTTAGATTATAGGTATAGGAGAGGAGAGAGAACTGTGAAAGCTTAGTGCCAAAAAAATACTTGGGGAATATTTAGGCCAAACTCTTTCTTTTGTAAGAGAGGGGGTAAAAATCTGAAAAACTGTATTAGAATAGTTTACTACAGAAGATTCTTAAAAATAGAAGTCATAATAAAAACTAAGTCAGCCTTCTGTCTTGGCTAACAGCTTAAACTTCTTTGAGAGGAAGGCTAGGCCAGGTATCTCTATAGCCCTTCTAAATCTTGGGTCCCCTATCACTAATCTATGAAGTTTTTTGATCTCTAAATTGTTTGTTGCTACCTCGATTGTGCAGCCATTCTTCTATATTAGTAGGCAGGAAAAAGGGCTCAGCTACAATATGCCTAATGTACTTTGAGAAGTCTTTCTCAAAGTGGAATCTCTATTAAGGTGGGTGCTAAATCAGATTCTTTAGCCCAGAGCCTAAGACTCTGCATTTGAATATGTTTCCTGAGTGATTCTCTTTATTTTAAATAAATTCTCCAGTGATCGAGGATCACTGTGACTCAGGCACTTCACTTTTAACAATTTCACACGTACTAACCCTCCTGACTAGGGTGTCAGGGAAATAACTAGTAGCTCATTTTACAGGAAGATTGTGACATGGAGACTTTTTTTTTCCCCCCTTTTTTCAGCTTTACCTGCTTTTTTTCAAGATACCACTAGATGGGGCCTTGTTTATATCCTTGTATCCTTGATTAAAGGGACTTCGGCAACAAATTATCTCAGCTAAACTGAATAGTAAGCTTTGTGTACAGTCTTGGTGAACTATCCTTTTCAGTCAGTGTGATATACAAAAAGGCCTGACCTGATTTGTGACAAAGCTTAAACTTCATAGTACATAATCAGGCCAAATTATTGACCCAGTAGCACCAAATAGCTAACATAAAAGGTCTCAATCTAAAAAGGAAAGTAAGAATCAAGATTTGAATTTTGAATAAATAGTATTTGCAATCAGAGTTTCAAATGAAAATAAATATCAGCTATACTAGAAAGTGATTATAAACTCTCTTCCTAGTGTTGGGTAATTTTACTTACCAGGGCTTACATTTCCATTTGAACATACAAATAGAACTATTTTCATATGTGTGTATGTTATATGTTATGATGAGCTGTTGAGGTAAAAGTTTTCAAAATATATTGCCATGGTGACATGGCTTAAAAGAAAATCCATTTCTCCATTTCTTTTTTTCAGTTGTTTGACAGGGGTGGTAGAGAAACCATGGACCACTACGTACCAAAAGCATGCTTTATTTCAGTTGCCAGTAGTCTCAAAAGTAGGTTGTACAAGCAGGCGAGATGATCCAGTGGATTATGGGAAGAAAATACTAGAAATTCTACTAATTTTTCATCTGCAAAAGAGGAATTAAGCTTCACTAATATTTAATATGTGGACTGACACTGGTGCACACAGTCATTCATGAATCAGGTTTCATGTAATAAAACACAAAAGATCCTGAGGGGAAGAGTGGGTGTTACATGTGTAGAGGAGTTGGTGGGGATACAATTATTCTTCACTTTTACCATATTACAGCATTGTAGAGTAACTAAGTTAATACCTCCATCACCTTTCAGAAAATTGAATTGTCACTTAAAATATTAGCATCGAGACCACACAGGTGTATAACCAATCAGAACTAAGGTTAGAGGTTAACAGGTTACTTTCATCAGTCATGGCTTCAGTCACTGTGATCCTGGTATCTTACAAGTCTTCTCTATTAGTAATAACACAGTATACTAATGCTTTTTTGCAGTGTTTAGGAAGAATGAGCATGTTTTCCTCGCTTGCTTTCAAAAGAACTACAGTCTGAAGAATAGAATTCCACTCTTTAACACCTAAAGAAAATAAAGGCAGGCCTGACAGTCTCAAAACTTATAAAATGCAAAGAAGAAAGTCAGAATTACTAACAAATGGAATATAGGGCTTGTAGTGTTTTGCATCCACACCTATTTGTAAACTTTTAAGAATTTTAGAATTTTTTATATTTGAAACAAAAAGTGTGCATCAAAAGCAAGTGAATCAAGCAGAAGTTCTGGAAATGGTAATCATCTCAACTATGGAAGATGCTTGTGAGACTATGAAATAATGCTAAACATCTCACATCTAATCATATACTACATTATATATTTCAAATATGTTAAATTGCTTTCCAGCACCTTTCAATAGAATAAATTATGCTTTGCCTGAATTTAAGAAAAAATATCGCTTTCTGTATATTTGCCCGAAGCACAAACATAATTTTCATTTTGTAAATATATAATACTAAAAATCAAACATCCTTGAAAGTCCAGCAAAGTAGATTGTAAAACCCAGTAAGTCAAATCTGCTTTACTATCTAAATTCACTCAGTAATACAGCCAAAAATAGTGAACTTTGTTGGGTTCTAAAAGCTTCTGTGTCCTCAATAAAATACTAGTTTGCCAATTAATCACCAGTGGTCTTTAATAGCAGTAAAAACCAATTTACTCATTTAAGAATTCTATCAGAGGTCCAAATATTATCCCATAGATTAGAAAAATATTAATAATTGGTCAAGGAGATTGGAAGTTGTTTTTCCCCTAGATTAGTTTTCCATACTTATAGTTATTAATATTCTTAAGCCATCTTGCACTTCCCTGGTGGTCCAGTGGCTAAGACTCCACGCTCCCAGTGCAGGGGGCCCAGGTTCGATCCCTGGTCAGGGAACTAGATCCCACATGCTGCAACTAAGAGTTCACATGCCGCAACTAAAGATCCCACGTGCCATGACTAAGACCTGGTGCTGCCAAATAAATATTAAAAAAATATATATATATTCCTAAGCCATCTTGAGAAATCATACGTTGGAAAAACTTTCATTAACCATCTCCAAGAAAGGGTTTCACCCCCAAAAAGCCAGTTGTGAATAATCTTGTGTCATTATTCTTTGAATTTCAGATAACAGGCTATCCCAGACTCTTCTTTTATAAAAATAAAAATGACAGCTGTCACTTCTTGAACATTTATTAAATAGTAGGCACTATACTAAACCCTTCACATACCCTATGTTCACAATCCTGTGAGGTAGGTTTACTATCGTTAACTCACAGATAAGGAAAATGAGGCTACAAGAACTGAACTAAACTACAGTTGGCTGAGCCAACAGTTGAATCAGTTTAAATTCCAGAGTCCATGTTTGTAAATAATATGCCATAGTGCTTTCTATTCACAGAGCATCTGCCCCATTAACCACTCTCGGTTATCATCTTCCACCAGAGAGAACACACCGAGGGACTCAGCAAAATGTCCTGTAAGATGAGGGAAATGACTGATTTTGTCCTGGTAACGTATGACACCCATTTTTTTCCATATATTATTTTTATCATGGAACTCCATTAACTTTTCTTAAGCTAATGCCACCCACAAATCGGGCAAATGAAAGTTCACTAACAAGATTAAAGTGTTACCTTGGAGATTCTGGCTTGGCTAAATGCCATCAAACCCTACCTTCTTTGATAATCCTCCTGTGATGGTAAATGATGCAAGTGCAGTGACGATTTATCTAGATCCAGATTGCATTTATGATTAAATGATAAAAATAATTCCTTTATCTTTTATTTGTTGGAGTAAAGAATATGTCTTGGTTTTGTTTCTTCTCAGACCTTGCATAAAATTGACACTCAACAAATATTTGCTGAATAAATGATTGAACCTTCATCCTCTCTTCCCCAACTACTCCAATTCCCATGGGTTTCCTAACAGTCCTTATTTTTCAGTGTTTGGTGCTTGGAGGAAAAAAATGTTTTCCTCAGTTTTACAATGGTTGGGAAAGAAAAAGGAGTAGGATTATCGATTTGTTCCATCTGTATTCCTTTTCACTCAGGTTCCCCCCCAACATTGTTTAATTTTTTGCTGCTTTACACTGCTTTCCCACGGTCCCATATGTTGCTTCTCCTTCCTAACAGGAGTACAGTGTCTTTGCCTCCTTATTGTGTTTCATTTCTCCCACTAGTGGGCAGTGATTGAGTAAAGTTCCTGATCTCAAAGGTTAAGAAAATTAATTTTTTTTTTTTTTTTTTTTTTGGCCATGCAGCTTGCAGGATCTTAGTTCCCCAACCAGGGATCAAACCTGGGACCCTACAGTGAAAGCGCCAAGTCCTAACTACTGGACCACCTGGGAATTCCCAAGAAAATTCAATTTTCAGTCTCCAACTCCATGTACTGAAAACATGCCAGTTCTGAGGTACTCTGAACTCCTTAAAGAAACTGTCTAACATTATGGTTCTCTGTGAAGAATACAATTCCCAGTCATATCTTTCCTCAGAGTAATATAAATAAAATCAGTTCTTACAATTTCTTTGACATACGTTGTTGCTAAACCCAAGCAAATGAGCAAGAAACTTTCATAAGCCCTTCCTAACGTCAGATATGAAATGTATTGAACCTGAAGCATTTATACAGGTAACAAAACCTATCCTAGTGCCACGGCCCCAGAAGACAGGCATAAAGCACCCTCTGTGACTCGCTCTACTTTTTAAGGCCTATCTGGCATCTGAACAAAGTACATTTTGCAAAAAATCAGGCTTTGCATGAAAATCAAGGTTCCCACAGTTGAAAGATCTCCCACTCATCAGCATGCTACAAGCAGCTGAAGGTCTGGAAAAGTGTCAAAAAAACAAACCTTCACAGAAATGGAACTCAGAGAAACAAACTGAACCAGCTAAGTGTACTTATTTATTTTTAATCAGAATTATCTCTTTATTGGGGTAAAGGAGTGAAAATTCAGTAATTTGTCCATAAACCATAAAGTGATATTTTTACTTTGGTAAAATTAATCTCAAAGGCACTGTACCTAAACAGACTGCCTGTTAACTATCTCTTATGGAAAGCAGAATTTCACTAAATCCCCACCTTTATTCAAATTGTCATCTACTTTAAAGTAACTGGTATCGTCCCTTCTGTCCCTCCAAGAACCAGTTACCCCTTTTCTCCTTAACTCCTTTGTGGTTGCTGAAGAGTTTGCTTTTATCCTCAGAGTCCTCAGACTGCATTATGAGCCAAGAAATTCGAACGAGAATGAATGCAGGTTGTCTGGCAGCGCCTGGGCAGCCAGGGTGGTCACTTGGGAAAAGATGCCCTTAGAGATGGTCTCCTGAGTAAACAGAAACGCTTTGTAGTCCTCGTAAATCAAGACCCATATCCCCTTTCATCAGAGTCCTGCTGATAGTCATCCTGGGAATATAGAGGGGGATACAGAAAGTAACAAACATGGGGAAATTGTAAGCCAGCCAGATAGATATCTGGGTGGACATCACTTTCAGGCTTTATCCGTTCAGTCATTTATTATATGATTCATTTATTCAACAGTCATCACTGGAAGCCCACCAGGGCCAAGGACTAATAGTTACTAGGGATATGGTGCTGATCAAAATAGACAGTCTTTGCCTTATTACAGCGTTTTTCTAACGGAGACAGCCAGTAAACAACTATATGTAACTATTATGAACTGAAGTGTGCCCCCCACCCCCCAAAATTCATGTTTGAAGCTATAACCCACAATGTGACTGTATCTGGAGATAAGGCATTTAAGGAGGGAATTAAGGTTAAATTAGGTCACAAGGGTGGGGCCCTAATCTGATAGGACTGGTGTCCTTAGAAGGGGAAGAGACACCAGAGACCCCCTAAACTTCTCCCTCCATGCACATACAGAGAAGAGGCCACATGAGGACACAATGAGAATGGCTTCCACAAGCCAGGAAAAGAGACCTCACAAGAAACCAATCCTGATGGCATTTTGACCTTGAACTTCTAGCCTCCAGAATTGTGAGAAAATTAATTTCTGTTATTTAAGCCAGTTAGTCTGTGGTATTTTGTTATGGAAGCCCGAGCAGGCTAATACAGTAGCATAATGTTGGGTAATGATAAGAATCATGAAGAAAATAAAGTATGGCGGAAGGATATATAGTGATGGGGTGGAAAGCTATGTTGAACATGGAAACTAGGAAAGGCCCTGGGGGAAGATCATTCCAGGCTGAAGTATTCCTGGGGGAATTAATTCCCTGACATGAGAACAAAATGGAGGCGTGTGAGAAATAGCCAAAAAGGCTGTGTAGCCCAAGCACATTAGGCAGAGTACACATGAAAGGAAATGAGGACAAAGAGGAAACCAGGGGCCAGATTATTAGGGCCATGTAGGCCATAGCAAGGACTTCAGATTTTGTTCTAAGTGGGATGGAAAGCTGCTGGAAGGTTTTAAGCAAGAGAGTGACAAATATGATTTACTTTAAAAGGGTCACAGACACAGAGGAAGGAGACTGTGGGAGAGAAAGACTGGAAGGTGGGAGAATGGTTATGAGGCTAGTTTAACAGTCCAGGCGAGAGATGGTGGGGGTATGGGCTAGAAGGGATGGGGTTGAAGGAGGTGAGAAATAGTTGGATTCAGAGTATATTTTCAAGATAATTGAGGATTGCTCTATCAATTAGATGTGGCATGCAAGAGAAAGAAAAGAATCAAGGGCCCTGACTGAGCTGTGCACTGGTCATTGCGGTGCTGTTTACTGAGATGATAAAACAGCAGGAGGCACAAGTCTGTGGGGAGCGGGTTTGAATCAAGAGTTCAGTTTTGTACATGTCTATTAGACATCCAAGTGGAGACGCTGAATAGACAATTGGATAGACCAGCATGGAGTTCAGGGAGGGTTAGGATTAGAGAGATAAAATGAGTGTCATCAGCATTTAAGTGGTATTGAAAGACTGAATATCGTTAATCACGGCCAGCACCTGCTTCTCAATTTACAGATCCATATTTAGGGGTGGGAGAGGAAGTAGGGAGCCATTTTCCTATCTTTCTGCTCCTCCTTTCCCTTCTTCATCCCCTCAAACATTACAACATCTGGCTTCAAGCCCTCACTTCAAGAAGACTTCACACTTGGGCCGGTGTTGCTGACTGGTACACACTGAAGCACATTCCCCAGTCACCTGCTGAGGCAGAGTCCTCCCACTGGTGGAGCTTGGCTGCTTTGGCTGTTGTTCTAAGCTCAGTCTAGGCCTGCCCTCTCTAAAGCCTGGATCCCTGGAGGAGGTGAGCCTTTTTCCCTGACCGCCAACCTGCCTCACCTCACCATTCCACAGACCTGGTGTCTTCACTGACTCTCGGCCTTCCTTCAACTCCAGTAGGGAGGCAGTGAGAGCAAATCTCTTTTACGGGACCGTAGACCTCTTTCAGTAATGAAGAAGAAAAACAACAACTGCTTTAAGTGAATAATGGAGAAAACGCCTACCTCTGGGAGTCAAAAGTCCCACTGTAGTTTCCATGTATCATTGCCACTAAACTGAGTGAAGAGGACGACCTTGAAAGGGGAGCCTCCATAATCTGGCCTGGCTAGGTTATGGAGAATTACTCAAGAATGAGCCATAACCCAAAGTCAGATCTGGTGGGAACCTGAACCTGCCAGCACCCAGGAGTGCTACTGGTGGCCAAGCGTAGAGATCTTCAGACTGGGGTGCAAGTATCTTGAGCATGAAAAAGGGATCCAGTTTATAGATGCTCATTTTCAGGTCCCTACAACTGAGCTGTCTGAGAAGGCTACTGTGCCTTACTCTTAAGACCTCATGCTGCCCTTTCATTACTGCCCCTTCCCACTTTAGAAAAGAATTCCCACCTGGAATCTTATGAGGCCATTGCTTCTGGAAGTAAAGAGTTCCTAACCAAGGAACTATTTTAAATCTTAGTTTTAAAGAAAGATCCTTAAAGTATTTATCAAGGGACCATAATTTTGTGTTTTCCCCTAGCTTATACTAAACACCATATATCACCAATTCTAAGATAAGCATTTTTTCACATTGTAACCTCTCTGAAATTGGTGTATCTTACCATCATGTAAGCCCAATGGTTGCTGTTATTACCTGCACTTGTGCATTTTCACAATCAAAACTTGTAGAATGCATATTGGACATATAGTGGAGCACTTTTTTATCACCTAAGAAGCAGAGCTGTGGGGCAAAAGTGGACAGTGGGTGGTGAATCAAATGAGGTTAACAATATTCCTAAAGCAGAAGACAAATTCTTTTGTCTAGAAAAACTCTCTAGGTCAAGTAGATGAGTTTCTAAATTTAAACCTATCACCCAGAGATACATTCCTTGTTGCCAGTTTTGACAACTTAAAAAACTTCTGTAAGGGAAGTCTGTAAGGAAACACTCTATTCCCAGCTCTCTTTCTTATTTGCTAGGTTGACTGAAGGCAATTTTCCTCTACATTACTTTCCTTGAACAGATACAGGTTTATGAGTAATTTCAACAGTATTCATAAAATGAATCTGCTCTTCAAAAGTTTGATGATATGATCATTTCAACAGAAAAGAATAGAAGGTAAAACGTACATTCCGGTTACAGCTATGTACAAATGCATGCATATATAGTAATAAAGTTCTGAAGTGAATTTTGAGTAATATCTAAAATCTAATTTATTGAATTTTAAAAAGAACACTCCCATAGAAACTCTCCTAACTGACCTCCACTTTAACAACCCAGCAAGTAACAAGTTCTCTCTTCCCTCTATAAACTATTCTGCAGGGTACCCATGCACACCACATGCTAGTAGTCTACTCTCTGTGTATAAGCACTTTTGCTGCCATCTCTCTCCAGATCAAACAAACAAACACTATCAGTAAGAATATAGATTTGAACTATACAATCAATAGGCTTGAACTAATGGACCTGTAGAAAACATTTTACCCAACAAAAAAATATACATTCTTGGGACGTCTCTGGTGGCGCAATGGTTAAGAATCCGCCTGCCAATGCAGAGGACACAGGTTCGATCCCTGGTCCGGGAAGATCCCACATGCCACGGAGCAACTAAGCCCGTGCGCCACAACTACTGAGCCTGTGCTCTAGAGCCCACGAGCCACAACTACTGAAGCCCGTGCTCCACAACTACTAAAGCCCGCGCGCCTAGGGCCCGTGCTCTGCAACGAGAAGCCACCGCAATGAGAAGCCCACACACCACAATGAAGAGTAGACCCCACGCGCCACAACTAGGGAAAGCCCATGCACAGCAATGAAGACCCAACGCAACCAAAAATAAATAAATAAATTTATTTTTAAAAAATACACATTCTTTTCGAGTATACTCAGATCGTTTACATAAACTGTCCATCTACGGGAGCATAAAGCAAATTTCAATTTTCAAGGGTTGGAATCGTGTATATCTCATTTGCCACAAGGTCGTCAAGTTAAAAAATCAATAACTGAAATATCATTACTGGAAAATTAAGAGAATCACTTCTAAATAATTTGTGGACCCAAAGAAAAATAATAATGGAAATTAGAGCATATTTAGAACTAAACGATAATGAAAATAATACTGTAGTAAATTGTATTATTGTCCCAAATAGTTTCTAACTTCCCTGTATAAAATTAACATCCCTGACACTTTCTCTGCCTTTACTGTTTTATTTTTCTTCATAGAACATATCACCACATAAAAATTACATATTTGTTTACCTGTTTATTTTATCTTCCTTAGCCTAATATAATTGTCATAGGAATAGAAACTTCTCTCTTGTGTTCACCAGTGTATCTCAAGTTCTTGGCACATAGTATTCAATAAATATCCATTGAATGAATGAATACTGTTATTACTTTACTATTTGGGGGTTCTCTTTATCAATGTTAGTTCTCTTCTTTAGTTCTCCGATATTAATGTTGCCATTCCCTTTTTCTTTTTCTTCATGTAAGCTTAATCTACTTTTGCCTCTTAATTTTTACATCAGTTTATCTTATGTTTATCTATTCCAAGCAGCAAATTTTGCATATCTTTTTTTTTTTGGCGGTGCTGTGCAGCTTGTAGGATCCTAGTTCCCCAACAAGGGACTGAACCTGGGTCTTTGGCAATGAAAGTGCAGTCCCAACCACTGGACTGACAGGGAATTCCCTGCATATCATTTTTTAAAAATATTTAGTTAGTTAGTTGCACCAGTTCTTAATTGCAGCAGGTGGGCTCCTTTATTGAAACTTGTGGGCTCCTTAGTTGTGGCATGCAAACTCTTAGTTGAAGCATGTGAACTCTTAGTTTCGGCATGCATGTGGGATCTAGTTCCCTGACCAGGGATCAAACCCGGGCCCCCTGCATTGGGAGCACGGAGTGTTAACCACGGGGTCACCAGGGAAGTCCCCTACATTTTTTTTTTTTTTTTTTTTTTTTGATGGTACACGGGCCTCTCACTGTTGTGGCCTCTCCCGTTGCGGAGCACAGGCTCTGGACGCGCAGGTCCAGCCGCTCTGCGGTATGTAGGATCTTCCCGGACTGGGGCACGAACCCGCGTCCCCTGCATCGGCAGGCGGACTCTCAACCACTGTGCCACCAGGGAAGCCCCTTACATATTTTAAATTCAAGGATTTTTGTGTTTTATAAACGACAGTAAGCATTTACATTTATTTTCTTGCTGTTTTAATTTCTGTAATCCTGCTTTATACTCCCTAAATTTTGTTTTCTTAGTATTTCCTTCCCTCCACTATTTTATAAAAGCTATATATTTTCTCAGACTATGCAATATGCTAGCCGAGGGCAAAGGGGTAGGAAGCAGGGAGTAGTGGAAGTTACAAAATACCAACCACAACTTCCTGATCAGAAGCAAGTAAGGCCTATATTAGCACCCATATTTTCTCCCTTATGAATCATTTCAACCTATTTCTTCTTCTTACCCTGTTTTCTCTGCTACTTTCTATAAGATGTGTTTGTTGGTGGTTACTGGGCTGCACCCCACAGGCCTACAAGGCCTGTGCTTGCCCAGCTTCAAGACTGAAGAAAGAGCCTGGAGTCAGCAACAGAGACATCAGTGTGAGACAGGCTGGGACCTGGGACCCTTTGCTCCAGTACTGCAATGCTTGCGCCTGGACTAACATCTCCTGGAGCAAGAAAATACTGATACAAAGAAAACTATAAGGGACTAAAAGTAGCTGCTGTCCATGCACAGTTCCGGCAAATTCTAGACAAAAGATACAAAAAGACCAAAAAAACCCCAACTGCCACTTCTGATGAGCTGGAAGTAAAAACAGGGTGTCGGGAGCAAAAGCAGGGTACTGCACATGCCCCCAGCACTCAATACCAACAAAGGGGTGGGAAAAACACCTAAGCCACCCCTCTGGCCCGACCCCTGGTCACACCCCTACCCTCAACCCCATATAAGGAACCAGCTCCCTCCACCTTGGGGAGTGAGCAAGGGGACTTGTTACTTGTTTTCGCTACCCTCCTGCTGCAACAGAGGCCCCAATAAAGCCTTGCCTGAATTTCTTGACTGGCCTCATCAATTTCTATTGACTGGGGAAGGCCTAGAACCCTGGTATCAAATGGTTTAATGGATGGGGGAGCTTACATGTCTGAAGCAAGGTCCTGGAGCGACAGCCCACTGTGTGTGGTGGACGACGGGCAGGACACGGCAGCAGTCTTCGCTCCCTGTGGGGGGAATTACCAGTTACAGGGGAATTGACATCAGGTGGGCTCATTAGTTACCAGGGAAACCAACAGGGGCATGCCTCTTATCAAGCCTCTCACTGCCCCTTTGATAAGAACAATCACCAGCTGGGGCAAGTTCGCAGGAAGGTCAGTCATGTGAACAGGGTGCAGGTGAAGCAGGCACTGGTTGGGCAGGGGATGTACAGAGAACAAGAGAACAATCATCTTAAGTGGCCTGACCATACAGTGGTAAACTTTACAATTTCATCCTTGGGTTACAGAATACAAAGTTGAGATTTCTGACTGAACCAGAAGAGTACATTACCGAGAAATAGAATAGTTGATCGGACTTTGCATTTCCTCTGGAAGAGAGGAGGCATGTTTTTGTTTAAATGAGAGAAGTTGCATTATTTCAAATGGGAGAGTTGGTGTTCTTTGGAAATATGGCTAAAGGAGCAGCTATAAATGTTGAGCACCAAAAAGATGGACCATTGTGGACGGAGTGGATTGGAACTCAGTATCTGTTCTGAACCTCCTTTTAGTTTACCTTTTTAGTGTAACTACACTTCCCAGATTCACAGAAACTAGGGTTTTAAATGTAAATTGGGTTCTGCCAACTAAATGCCTGGTGCCAGATTTCTTTCTGCGGCACTGTTTTGATGTTTAGCATTTGCTTTGGAGGTGTCAGGAGGGTTAGTCGTAGAGGTTGTGGCAGTGCAGCAGCTTCCTGATCTCTCTGGGTGTCTACTTCAACAGGTGTCCTTGAAGTCCAAGGTCCGAGGAGGCCTCCTCACTCCTTCCCTTCCTGGCTGTAGCGGAAAAAGCATCTCTGCTGGCTAGTCAGACTGGTACTGTTTATTCTGGAATGTTTCCTGCAGACATGTCATCATAGAGCCTTGACCTTTTAATGATTGAGAAGACATCTGATTTCCGATATTCAGTTCTTTTCTGCTTAAATTAATGTTTTCTGATTCTTAAAACCGTGATTGATAAACTGAAATACCCAGAATTCCGTATCTTTTTCCAGATTCATTTCATTTTAAAGAAGTTTTTGAAATGGTTAGGAGTTTTCCCGCTGGGTGATAAACTTAGTTTAGTAAATAATTAACCTTTGGAACTAATTATTCTTGATCGTTCTGAGCACAAATGCATGCTACACAATGTGGTCAAACAAGTTATTTGTCTTTTAAGGAAAAGAACACTCTGAGTTTCAACACTGCTATTCTCCGATGGTTTTTAAATGATTGACAGGAAAGTAAAAGTATTGCAGTCTGATGTTCAGAAATGTTAGGTTTTTCATTATTTTTATTTTCCAAACATTAGTTTAAAAGAACATTAAAAGCATCAGAAATACAAATCTGACCTAATGGTTAACATCAGAACAATTTGCATCACAGTAAAGCATCAAGAGAAATAATTAATATACCCTGCTAATTAGTCATATTCAACTGAATTCTCATTACTTTTATAAAAGTTCTCATTTTAGCCCTTATGGAAAAGTTATATATGTCTATTTATATCTTTATCTCCATATAGACATAGATATAGATAGACATATATAACTTATGAAGAGACAAGTTACATATATCTATCTCTGTATCTGTATCTACATATATCTACACATAGACATAGATACAGAGATATAAATATACAGGAAGGCTAAGAATCTAGCCTGCTATGTATTTCATGCAAGTTAAATCAATAATTTCTTGATGAGCATAAAGAGACTGAACACCTCATATGCACATGCTTATTGTCTTTATGCTATGATTTTTACCTCCCAAAGATGGGTCAGATCATCTCAGACTCAGAGGTCACAAAGGAAACCTGTCATTTTTAGTTATACAAGTAGAAATTACTTTTTAAAAAATCTTTTATTGAGTCACATTTGAAATGCCTGGCCAAAAAAGAGATTCATACCTTAAAAAGTATGAAATAGCTTCTTGATTGCAATGTTATTACTTATAAAGCTGTTTGGCTTATTGACTTAAATACGAGGTTCTGAATTTAGACAAAAGTTTCATTCCTAATTTGCCACAATTCTTCAAATGATCTTGGGAGAGGATATTCTATTTCTTAATTCTTTGTTAAAAAGAGGTAATATACGAACCTACCTCATGGAAGTATTAATAAATGAAAATAGTGTTGTATTAAAAATATAAAAGCACAGTTGAAATAGGTCATAGTGACTTCCAAAAATAGCATTCAATTACCAAAGGAAAAAAAGAAGAGTGTATATTTTATCTTCTGTTATAAAATTTAATAGCAAAAATAAAAGGACAAGAGAGAGAGAAGGAAAGGAGAGAGTCCTAAAAGGTGAATTTAACAGCAAAATAAAATCCATATCTCATACTTAAGCCTCGGAAATAGAAATGACTGGTTGATCCTGGAAGGTAAGAGTTATTAGATGAGACTGAGCAGAGTTCTAGCTGAGTACCAGCTGTCTTCTCCATGCGTCTCACGACCTCTGTATTTGGGAAACAGCATGGGAGAGGATGCTATAAACTGAACACCTTTCATCCAAGGGACAAAGTACCTTCCAATCTGCAATAACTGTTCTTGAATATAACAATTTATAAAGATAGGTTTTGTATCTTGATGCTCATCTTGTCTAGAAGTTATAGTTCCAAAACTGTATTGAGTTCAAATGCCAACTGTATAATGAAAACATTTTTACATAAAAATGTAAGTTTACAGTAGTTACCCTAGGAATCACAGAGTATATAATAAAATTAGTTTAAGTGTAGAAATATTTAATCTATTTTGCCTTATTGCCCATTTCCAGTTTAAGATTCATGGGAGAGAAATAACACAATTAGTTTGAAAACAGACCATCTTAAGAATTTTTCTACCATGGTAATATATAAACAAAGACCAAAAAATTTTTCTAAATAGTTACTTAGATAGTCTTCATCAGGTTGTTAACAAATCATTCTCAAACAGAAGGAAAGCACAGATCGAAACACCCCCATCTCATCCTTATGCCTTCTTGTACATACAAGAGTCTACATACAACAGTCTAGCCTGCTTCCCACATAACAGCACCCTGATGAGATGACCACCGTTAGTGCCTACTACCCCAGGGAGAGCACCCCTCTACTACAGATGCAGTCCTCCTCACTAGGTTTCTTGGGTAAGATCATTCTGAAATAGAATAATTCATTTTTAGCAAGAAAAAACAGACTTCTGCGGTACGCGGGCCTCTCACTGCTGTGGCCTCTCCCATCGCGGAGCACAGGCTCCGGACGCGCAGGCTCAGCGGCCATGGCTCACGGGCCCAGCCGCCCTGCGGCATGTGGGATCCTCTCGGACCGGGGCACGAACCCGCGTCCCCTGCATCGGCAGGCGGACTCTCAACCACTGCGCCACCAGCGAAGTCCCAAACTTCTTTTTAAAAGAACTATACAGCTACTCAGCTGACACAAAATAATGATGTCTACAATTACAAATGGTAATGATCTTAATACCCTATTCTTAGTTGGCTGTCTTATGAAAAGAAAGTAACTAATGCTTGTGTATTTTTGGTAAAAATAGTTATAGATAATACATTTCTGATTTTCTGCTTTAACAATGTGTTATTTATTCCAGTAAGCCTGCAACCAAAAAAAGTACATTGATCCCAATTCAACGCTTCAAAGAGTCAAAATTTATAATTCAGTTTATAAAAATAATGCCTCAGTAAAGATGATACCTTCACGTTCTTTAAAAATTCCAGCTCATACTTACTTCAAAGAACCATAACATTGACTCAAATGACCTTAATCAGTCCATTCCCTACTTTAATACAGTAGCATGATCATTCCCTGGCATCTGTTTAAAAGTTTCGTACAAAAGATTGGAGCACAGGTCAGGTGTAAAATAATAAACTTCTACATCAACTCTTAAAACGTCAAGAAACTGCAAAGCAAACGAACAGATGCTAATACTTCAGACAAAAGGGAGTCATTAGTGTCAACTGTCTAGGTCTTTAAGTTTTGATGTACCTCTGGTCTCACAGAATTAAAAAAAATCAATTAGTATCAGAAACAAAAACATTTACGTAAGATTCTCTAGCCTCCATGACTCTAAACAGAGGGGACTGGAATCTGCTTGGCTGAAGTGCTATCATACTCTTGCATTAAATCATTAGTGGTGTGATAATGCATGGCAATATATGAACTGGCAAATCCAAAAGAATTTACTGGCTGTAAGTTATGTGGGATGCTCTCTTCCTGGGACGGGCTGCTGTTATAGATACTGTAGTACGGCTCAATCCGAGTGTTGATGGGGGTTGAGCTGCTCTGACCATAGTGTTGATGTCCAGCAGACATCTTGGGACTGACCACACTTTCCTTCGAATGACTTGGGCCACAGGCCTGGTCCACAAATTTCTTCTGGGGCTTTGGAGACAACATGTAGGCAGAGTTTGTTTCATGATGGGAGGATTTGTTTCTGTTGACTTCGAGGTTTCCCTTTCCCATGGCTCGAAGTCGAGTCTTCTGTTTGCAGCAGAAAAAACCCAGGCCTATGTACTGCAGACACCACAGTACTTTCCTTCTCAGCCCTGCACTGTTCCGAGAATATATAAAAGGGTTTAATCCTGACTTGAAAAATACAAGCGTAAAACCAAACAGTTCAAACTGGTAAAGGATGAAGCTCCCATTGCTGGACAGAACCACCTGCACCAAGGAGATTCCCAGCGGAAGGCAGCACACCAGGACCGACAGCACAATGATCACACAGGTGACCACCGCCTTGGAATCCTTAGCCGTGGAGAGATTGACAGCCGACACCAGCTGGAGCCGGCTGGCCGCGGGGGTTGGCAGCTGGTTGGGACTCTTGGTGTATCCGTGGGTCTGAACGTGCTGCAGTTTATTGTAATTCTGGTTCCTGTAAAGAGCTGGCATGGTACACTGGATAGGATCTCCACCTCCCTTCACAGGGGCCCCCATGAAAGGCTGTGGTCTGGAAGCATCAACTGTGATCACAGGGGGGCACTTTCTGACTTGAGCATTTTTCCGCAGGGTCTGAGCAATCATGATGTAAGACACAGAGACCACAGCAACACAAAAGGTGAAATCGACCACATAGAGAGACAGGATGGCTTTCCCTTCTCGGGCAATCAGACTGGACATGGGAAGGCAGAGGTGGGACTTGCTGGTTTTCAGGGTGGCCAAGGTGGCGAGGGTGAAACTGGTGGCCCAGAGGAGCAGAGTGAGGAGCAAGGTGCAGAGAAAGGAGGCCGTGCGGTTCGGCTGCTTCCCCAACACCATGCGGAGCCGGTGCAGGGCAATCACCGCCACTGTCTTGAGGGACATGATGATGAAGCCGGAGCTGGTGAGGTGGAAGGTGAAGCAGAAAGCATCTGGTATGCCGCTGGCTGAATTGAAGAACAACACGAAGGTGAACATGGGGGCCGTCACGCCACAAATGAAAAGGTCACAGAAGGACAGGTTCAGGACCATGAAATCAAAGTTGGTTCTGAATTTCCTGAAGGCCGGATCAAAGAAGGACAAGAAGACAATGAAGTTGCCGTAAGAGCCCAGGCAGAAGATGATTGCGAGCAGAAAGGTACAGCTCACCAAGGTGGCCGTGTGGATGAGGTCCTGGAGGTCTTCCTGGACAGCAGTGCTGTTTTCTCCCTGGGAGTGAGGCACATGTAGCAGGGTAGTGTTGGGAGCATCCTGAGGGAGGTCTGTTGAGTTCATCTTCAGAGAGAGATGACTTCCTTCTGTGTGAAGGGAGTCAGGGCCTCAACTCACAGATGAGCGATATTTGACAAAAGAGGCCCAAGGCAGAAAAGCCTGTGCACAAAAATGCATACCCAGAAACAGAAAGGAATTAATGGAGAAAGAAGAGTGACCTCATGATCTTTTACAAAAGCACTAGACTTTTTCAGCTCTGACCCAGTGCCTAGAAAGCATTTCTCCTTGCAAAGCCCCACACAGGAAAGACACAAAGACCTCAAAATACATTCATCCAGCTGATTTCAGGTTTTATGACACAGTGGTTTTCAAACTAGGTTAAGCATCATCTGGAGAGTGGGTTAAACAAAAAACAGATTCCTGGGCCTCACCCCTTGAGACTGTGATTGAAGGATGGGTGTGCAGATGTTACCTTCGGAAACTCTGCAGTGCCAGACACTGTGAAGACACGAGAACATGATCTCTCCACGAAAGAGATCACAATCTAGTTGGAGGAGATCAACCTATGAAATTGCAGCCAAATGCGGCAAATCAGCTGATGGCAGCACACTGTGGGAGGAAAAGAAGGGGGACATAATCCAGCCCCGGGTGAAGGCTGAGAGAGGGTAAAGCAGCTCTCGATAAGGAGGAGCTAGTTGGGTGGAAGGCGAGGGGCAGGGAGTGGGGGACAGACAGCCTGGGAGAAGGGGAGTAGGTCTTTGCAGCAGAAGGGCTGAGGCAAGAAACAGCACGTGCTGTGCTTGATGCATAAGCGAGAGGCTACTTTTGGAGTGTATACTGTGGCCTTTTACATAACCCCCACACGTCACTAACAAATCCGACTCCTCTTCCTAGGAAGAATCCTTTATTTTCCGTTATTTATATTTTCTTCTCCCTATTTGTGATTTTTTTGCCAACTCCGCACTCTCCTTTGGAAAAGAACTTTGTGTACGACTATATTTGAGAGGGAAAAAATGGAAGTAATGAAGGGTGTCAGAATCATATGAGATTTACAAGGGGCGAAGCACCACTTTGCAAACTCTATATAAATGTGAGTTATCATTATTCCAGCAGGAATATCCTCGTGGAGAAGCAGGAGGCATGCACCCATTCATGCATGCATTCACCCAGTTTATATCTACCGTGTGCATACTCTCCTCCAGCTTTACGCTAGGTACCGTGGGTACAAAGATGAATAAGACACAGCCTCTACTTTTAAAGAAAAACTTCTTTCTCTTCTTGGTCCTTTACTTTCTTAACATTTTTTTTTTTCCATTTTGCAATGAGATTTAAAATACACTCACATAATGTTCTGTTGTCCCAAATCCCAAAGCCCTGTGTGGCCTGGTGCCCATCCCGCTCCCAAAGATGCTTCCAGTGGTACAGCTTAAGTTGTTCCTTGGAGACTGGTGCAATGCTCTTGGCAACCAAAAATAACTTGCTTTAACCCAGTATTTTAGGCATAACCAGTGGTACTGGGGAGGTCCATGGGTGATGTTCAGAGTATTTAACCACCAGCTCAAGCTGAGTCCCAGAGGCCTCCAGCTGTCCTAGGATTAACACTTTAGTTGCTGAATCATGGGGTACAGAGGAAGGGGCCTGGTTAGTGAGGTATTACTGGTGCCTCCAAGCAGGAGCTATGGACCACCCAATACAGAAGTCACCCAGCATTCAATAATAGGTACAGCTGTGCCGGTGAGTATCAGACAAATTTCAGTCCTGGGGAGATCCATAAAACTAACTGGTGTCCTTCATGAAGGAAGAAGATAACCTCTTCTACATTCTAATGGTCAAAAGTGCAGATCATAACAATATAATGAATTTCTCCACTGATAAGTAGGACCAACTTTTCTGTACTTTCCTGATATAAAACAGATAGAAAAAATAATCCTGACCTTTTGTTTCTTGATGATTAGAATTTAAAAATAATAATAATGGATAGCTTATTATTTTCACTTAAAAGAGTATGTGCCTGTTTCTGAACCCTTTTTGATACCTGTGTAGTGAAAAAAAAACCTTTTACTGTTAATTTTTTAATTGTTAATTGGAGGATTGGGGTTAACTGATGGAAAAAAGAAGTAGAAGAGAAAATCCAATTTGTGGAAGCAAGAAGAGCAGAAAGGTGATACTACTGTTTATAGCAAATTCCCCTGACCCCGAAGAGAGAAGCAGAAATTTGGCTTGGGGAAATTAGAATGATGAAGAGTCTGGAATTAGGATGCTAAGAAAAATATCGAGTAAGTGGGTAATAAAAATGAAGCGGATGATGGAAGTTATGAAGACCCCAGGCTGGAAGGAATTTGGAAAGGGGAAAATGGAATGATGAGGCACCAACATTAGTCAAAGATAAGAGGCAGAAGGAAAAAAAAAGGATTTGGAGGAGTTGAGGGGCAACTTTCACTTTCTCTCCAATTACAATTGCTTCAATAAACTTAAATTTTTTCAATACATTAAAAAATAAAGTAGAATTCTCGGTCAGGAATATAATGATCAGTCTTATCATTAGTATGTTCACTTTACTAAGTGCTTGTGATGTGCCAGGCACTGCTCTCAGTGCTCCACACTATTAATATATTGAATCGTCAAAACCACCCTGAGATAGTATAACTTACCTCTATTTTACAGATGAGGAAACTGAGTCAGAGAGAGAGAGAGCACCTATCTTAAAGGGGTACAGTATGGATTTGAACCTAAGCAGTTGCTCTCTAAAGGCAGCACTCCACCACCAAGCTAAACAGAATAGCAAAGCAATCAAGGCAGGGAGTCCCAGGTCAGAAGACAGTTACAGCAGCTATAATTTACTGGGTGGTTATTATATGCCAGGCACTTCTACTAGAAGCTTTACATAGGTTATCAAACTTTATTTCATTCTCATTATAATCCTATGAAGTAGGTATTGCAATCCCTTCCCAACTCAAAGTTCCTGGAGCCCAAAATTTGAATACAGACATACACACACACACACACACACACACACACACACACACACACACACACACACACACACACACATACTTCCATGTACCTTTTTGGCAAGGTTGAAAAATTATGGTTCTGGTATAAAGTAACTATAAATCATTCTGATTTGAGATAATTAGAAAAAAAAAGGAAGGAATCAGAGGCTGGGAAGAGAAAAGGGAGAAAAAGCAGAAGACAGAAGTAAAGGTTTGGGCAGAGAAACTTTAGAAGCAGTAAGGAAATGGAGGGAAAGTAAACCCAGGCCTTAGGTACTAACTTCTGAGACTTTAAGAAAGAGGAGGCTGAGATGACAATTTGGGGAAAAGCTATGCTAGAAGAACTATAAAACTCACTTATTTGGGGGAGGGAGGCGGTAAATGAATACCTATCTGCTACTTACTCCTAAATATTAAATAAAGGTTACCAACATTCTTTTCAATGCAAGCGTACAAGTTACTCTTTATCTCTGGGACCATAAACAAGTTCTGGAAGAAGATGTAATTAATAAAATCAGAGAAATTTTAAGTTGGAACACCAGTCTTAAGAAGAAAACATATTAAGCACAATAAGAAGGAATGAATTCATATCATATGCATCTTATTACAACTAAGAAGGAGAGAGCCTAAAGTAAGCAAGAAATAATAAGTGAAAATTGTTCAGCAATTTCTCATTAGGATGTGTGTGAAGAGCCTCTTGATAATCTAGTGTGCTGTCTTAATATTTTAGTACATATTAAAACATTTTATATGAGCTTTTACAAGTCAACTCATGACCTGGATTCTTCCAACTCTTGTTTTCTCATTATATCCTCAGTTCCTCGAGGGCAGGCATTCTCAGTCTAACCAACCCTCACAAGAAAACAAGGTTCTGTACTATTATTATTATTATTCCCACTGTATTTGTATTGATCAGGAAAACATCAGGGAAGTTAGATGACTTGTCCAAGGTCACTAAGATTCAAGCCAGATTTATCTGATTTCAGAGGCCATGCTCTTTCTCCCCAGTGGAACTACCTTTCGAAGCCCAGAGCAGCTGATAGGGTCGGGTCTGTCAGTGGATGAGGGAGAGGGGAGGCTGTGGAGCACCTCCAGTGTGAGGATGTTGTGGGAGACTTCTGGGAGGGCACAGCGACCCAGACCAGGGACTTGAGATGGGTAGGGGCTCCCCTGGCTGGGGAAGGTTATGGTAAGGAGGGCCTAGGTCGGTCCAGGGAAGCTTGTAAAAGATGCAGCAGAGGGTTGGTGAGGTGGGGAGGGCTCAGGCAGGGCATGGGCGGCGGGGGAGGGGTTCCACGGGCCCCGCGGAGCCGGGGAACCGACAGGGCAGGCGCGAGATGGTTTCCCCTTAGGCCGCGCCAGGAGCGCCGGTGCACGGCGGCCGGGCCTGGACCTGTGCGGCCGCCTCTTCGCTCACCCGGCGGCTTCTCAGGGCCCGGCCCTCCCGGTCCCCGCGGGGTCGTCCTCCTCCAGGGGCCCGTGGTCTCTCACCTGCCTGGTGGCCGCAGCGCCGCCCCTCCTCCATATCGCAGCTCGGACCCCAGCTCCGCCCGCCGCCCGGGAGGATGCAGGGCTAGAGACATCATCGCCATCGCCGCCGCCTCCGCGCATCCCGGGAGCCGCGGCAAGCGGAGGCGCAGTCACGGAGACGCCGAGGGCGCCGCCCCCCACCCCCACGCCGGACACTCCGGCTCGGCGCCCCGCCTGCCCCCGCGCCCTCGACGACTCGCGGGCCTCCCGTTGCCCCGGGGCCCGACCGCTCCCGCCGCCCCGACCTCCGTCCTCCGCGCCGCGCGAGGTCTCAGGAGCGCCGTTTTGCCGCTCGGGCAGTGGCGGCTCCCCGAGGCTGTTACGAGCTGACATACCGAGGAAGAGGGGGAGCGGACTGGGTGGAGAGGAGGGCAAAGGTGGGGGCACCGACGGACAGAGCGCGACCCATGGG